>NC_083721.1:9809166-10112196 GCF_028564815.1 Eubalaena glacialis | reverse complement strand
ATATAGTAGGTCCTTATTGTTTATTATTTTATATATAGTAGTGTGTATCTGTTAATCCCAAATTCCTAATTTATCCCTCTCCCGCCTTTCCCCTTTGGTAACCATAAGTTTGTTTTCTATGTTTGTGAGTCTGTTTCTGTTTTGTGAATAAGTTCATTTGTATCATATTTTAGATTCCAGATATAAGTGATATCATGTGATATTTGTCTTTCTCCATCTGACTCACTTCACTTAGTACAATAATCTCTACGTCCATCCATGCTGCTGCAAATGGCATTATTTTTTTTTTATGGCTGAGTAGTATATATATATATATATATATATATATATATATATGTATATGTATATCTCACATCTTCTTTACCCATTCAGCTGTGGATAGACATTTATGTTGATTTGTGTTGTTTCCATGTCTTGGCTATTGTAAATAGTGCTGCTATGAACATTGGGGTGCATGTATCTTTTTGAATTAGAGTTTTCTCCAGATATATGCCCAGCAGTGGGATTGCTGGGTCATACAGCAATTCTATTTTTAGTTTTTTAAAGAACCTCCATACTGTTTTCCATAGTGGCTGCACCAATTTACATTCCCACCAACAGTGAGGAAGGCTTCTTTTTCTCCACACCTTCTCCAGCATTTGTTTGTAGACTTTTTAATGATGGCCATTCTGACTGGTGGGAGGTGGTACCTCATCATACTTTTGATTTGCATTTCTCTAATAATTACTGATGTTGAGCATCTTTTCATGTGCCTGTTGGTCATCTGTATGTCTTCTTTGGAGAAATGTTGAAGCCTCTACTTTCCATCGCTGCATCACACTGCCTGCCTTGGCTTTCCAGATTCAGGTCCTAGACCCACTGAGGGATGTGCAGTGATGTGTATGGTCAGTTTTCTACATCTGAAACAAGGAATCATCACTAACATCTACTTGGTATTGACATAGTTGAGAAAGTAACCTTTTAAACCTGTTTTATCCAGTGCTAAGCAATATCCAAGGGAAATTTGACAGCACCTTGGAGAAGGGGTAATCAAAACAGGAAAGGAAAAGTATCCGAAAAGAAAGTGGATAACTCTGTGATGGAGGAAAAACAACAAGAAAGAATTTCGTTATTGTTTGTTTTTTTTAAAGCAAGGAAGTATTGGTAAAACTGCTGTTGAAAGAGGATTGAAGCTGGCACAAAGGCAGCAATATTCCAGATCACAAATGAAATCTGTCTTTCAATCAAATATCTAAAAACCCATAAACCTACCCTGGAGCCAAGAAGGAATATACTAATTATATCAGAATCCTTAGACCTAGGGAATGTGTTACTTTCAGCAAGTGGCTACTTTTGAGCTGAAATGAAACATCTGAAAAACTTAAAAGGAAAATGTGATTAGGAAATCAGTCTGTGCTTTTTACACTGCCTACCTCTCTCCCCAATCTCCTCCAAAAGAAAAGGAGTAATTTTTCCACTGTCCCATGAAGGGGACATCATCTTTGGTGATTTCTTTGCCCTAGAATACTGTTCATCTTATAATACTGAACCTCTGACCACAGGGCTGATTCCAGCGTTAAACAAGCACCACTGCTTTACTGAGGATGGTGAGAAACACTCAGTGAAGAGGTAATTCTGCTCAAGGGTCATTTTTTTTTTCTTTTTTGTCTTTATCAGCACTTGAAAGAAAACCAGATATTTTCTTTTCATGAAAGCTGATGACTTCAGGTGGGGAATAAGCAGCTGTGGCAGATGGACTTCTCAAACGCAGTAAAATATCCTGTCTTCATATAAATGTTTATGGTAGCAGGAGAACTGAAGAAGAAAAACACAAGCAAAAAGTTGCATGACTCACAGGCTGAATTGCTTCTAAATAAAGCATTTCTCAGAACTTCCCATGAGGTGTTTTGAGTGAACAAGCAGCAGGGTCCCTGCTAGTGTAGGGAAGGACATTTTTAAAAGACAAAAAGGTGCATCCAACAGTAAGTCAAGAAAATCGTTCTGTTGTTTTTGATGTTTAAGAAAAATATATGTCTGAAGTGAGGCTATGTGATCACATATGCCCTGTCCTAGTCACATGCGGGTGGTGGCGTCACTAGCCGTTCTTGGCTGGACCACTCTGTAGGTGATGAGCAGAGGTCCAGCGGGACGTCTCCTGTTGACTCACAGACTTTCCTCTAACAGAGCATCGTGAAGCGATGATAATTAAGTTTAATTTTAGACCTTGTGTGCCCAACCTGGGAATGTTTTCAAATTCAGAGCAGGTTCCATTGACTTTGGCACTTGAGATTTGAAAGGAAGGTCAGAAGTCCTAGACTACCTATATACTCTTCAGTTCTTTACTTCCAGAAAATTGCAAATTTGGAGCTAATTAGGGAATAATCTTCTATTGAAACTATCCTGCAAACAGCAGGCACTTCTGGCCTTGACTCAGATTCAAACACAGAAGCATCACCACCTTCCTTCACAGTCAAGACTTGCTAACTAATTACTCAGTGTCTTTTCCACTTGTGTGAAAAATCTTTTTTTTTTTTCCCAGTCAGGTCTAAAGGGCTTGAGCTTGTTAGGAAACATGTTGGAATAATCTTAAGATTCTCATTGGAGCTTGCTAGTGATGGTCTCATACGAGCTGATAACAAATTGGCAATATTATATTAGTGTACTCAACCATTTCTAGGTACCTGGTATGAGTAGCAATATAGAAATGAAACAGTTGTTCCAGTGAGTAGAATAATTACTACGTAAAATGCGTTCAACCTTCCAAATGCTCAGAGAACCCTAGGGTTGAATGAGCTGGCTTGTTCTGGGTTGCCAAATTTAACAAATAAAAATACAAGACACAATTAAATTTGAATTTCAGGTCAACACGGATGACATTTTAGCATCTCTATATCCCATGCAACATTTCATTATTCATAGTTTACCTGGACACCAAAAAAATGTACCTGCTGTTTATCTGAAATTTAAATTTTAGCTGAATAACCTATATTTTATGGGGCAACCCTTCGAGATACATGAGCTTTTCTCAGGTACTATTTTATCAAAAACCCATTCTGAATATTGTCCTGCAAGAAGTGGGGAATCTAGAGGAAATACATCAAAACAAAATTTAATTTAAGCAAGAAAATAGCCACTCTGGAGAGGCCTTTCCCAGCCATTAACACATACTGTAAAGCTACCCCCAGAAAACCAGTGGGGGAAAAAGTAAAAGCAACATGACAATTTAATGAATCCTGTGACCTAATACTTCCACCAGACAGAATGCAAACTCCCTGCCAGTCACCCTGAGGTTCAAGTTCCAGTATCCTCATTTTTCTTTCCTATGTTTCACTGCCTCCTGTAGGGGAAAATAAAGGAAGAGATAAAAGGAAAAAAAAAAAAAAAAAAGGTCCAGCATTTTAATGTACATTTGCTTTGGCATTAGCTGAGTTCTGGAGACAAAAACAATCTCCTGCTTTTAATTCAGTCCATGTGTAACAAAGTTGTATGTTGAGAGATGTGGCTTTAAATAAGAACAATTAACAAGCGTTTTTGATCACAGGAAGTTCAGAAGAGTCCCTGCTCCTTAGAATATAATAAACATCGACTTAGCAGTTAGAGAGTCCACATTGTGTCTAGTCATTTTGCAGCATTCACTTTGATTGGCGGCAGAGGGAGATGGGCCCTGAGAGCTCAGGCCGCCACCATCCATCTACCCATGGGCCTCTCTGTTCAGAGCTGGGCTGTCCTTCCTTCCCGCCCAGGGAGCCTAGCTCGGCTGCCGCTGCCGTTTCTGGGCAAGTGGCCATGGCAGGGATGTTTGCTTTAGATAGCCTGCAGCTGGCTGAGTGGGCGTTTCATTCAGACAACACAGGCGCCTCCCACTGTCTCTACTGTTTCAGGCTAGTGAAGCCTCTGGGGCCTTTTGATTTATAAGGAGCTTTACGTGCCTGGAGTTATAGTTTTAGGAAGCAGAGTCGTGATGAATGAGGGTCTGATCTCAGGGATCCACACACACAACAAGGCTTGCAAACCCCTCTTCCCTTGGGATGGTCTAAAGAAGATGCCAGGCAGGCAACGTGGAGGACATGGGTGCTGGCACGTAGAAACCTGGTCATGTCTAGGGCAGTGATGCCGTGGTGCTTGTTCATTCCACAGCCGCCCATCTCAGGGCTGACCCTAATAGTGAGAACTCAACATGTGAGGCCTCCTGGCTGCTTAATATCTATCTGTTTAAACAGATATTCTTACATCTATGTCATTTTCAATGTGAGACCATAGAGGGCTGTGAAGGGAGCTGTGTTAACTTTTCTGGGCAAAGCCTGAAGTTGATACTATTTTTTTTTTTTTTTTTTTAGATGATTGTTCTCATAGGTGCTGAGAATGAACATGTTGTCAGGAGGAGGGGTGGGGAATTTTACATGGAGGGGTCCGAGAAGTCGTATTTTCTTATCCCAGATGACAAATGACCGCTTAATTGAGAAAAATTCTAGCTACAGCAGTTCACTGGGGGAATGTGAAAACAAAGTGAACCAGAAAAGAAATAGAAACCCAGACTTTTCAGTTCCTGTTTATCCTATTTTTAATCTCGACATCTCAGTTGCTCTCTTTCTTGTTTCCCTGGCCTTGCTGGAATACTTACACACACCTGGCTTTCCATGTGCCTTGGGGACAGAAGGGGGGTGAAGTCCAACACGGAGAGGGCTCAGAGCTCTGCCTGTGGGCTCAGAAACAGTGTCCACGCTGGCGTGTGTAAGAGGAGGGGACTATCAGGAAATTGGGCCACATCTAATTCGAAGCTGTTGGCAAAGTATGAACGATCATCCCTCCCTGCATTCATTATCTACCTTGGCTAAGAGACTGGCAATTCCAGACCAGTGGGAAGAAGGAAAGGTGGGGAAGGGTAATCGTGAGACTGTGGACAAAGGTTCAGACTGACTGGTGGCTGAGGAATGTCTATGTTCATTGGGCCCCACGCGTATTCTCTCTCTCTCTCTCTCTCTCTCTATCTCTCCCTCTCTCTTTTTAGCCTCCAGAGATACAGAGGCAAAGGAGACCAAGGGATTCTTGGCCCTTAGAAACCTTGTAAGGAACAAAACCCGTTCACAAAGGACGCCTATGAAGTAGTGGACGTTGGTACCCCATACCACAATGCACTTACATGTGTGAACTTATTTTTTCTTTCCCCTACGAGTGAAATAATTCATACCACTATGTGGTTCCACAACTGAAACAGAGAAAAGTGAATAAAGCACACCTCCCGCCCCCGCAAAACATCTTCTGAAATAAAGAGTCAAATGCGTAAAGTGGGATTTCAAAGCCTGAGGGGAGAGCACCGTGGGCCCCCGCTCTGATCTCCCAGAGCGGCCTGGAGCCCTGGTCTGCAGTTAGGTGTCTGTGAGTCTGTCTTCCCGCCCGACTGTAGCCTCTGAGGGGAGGGCTGTACCTGTGTGCTGGCTTCTGCCCAGCACTGCCCAACTCTGCAGCTGGGCACAGGACAGGGGACCTGCGGGGACACTCTGCCAAGGGTCGTGCGTACCCAGGCCCCCTCCCACGGTTTATCTACCATTCAGCATATCTCACAGCCTGGAAACCCAGAATCGCTGCTCAAGGGTCACTTCCGGCCTCCAGCCTGCTTAGCTATTCACATCTGCAGTCAGCAGCCCTCTCCAGGACCCTCGAGGGTGGCGCCGTTGTAGCTTCCCTCTTCCCTTGATGGCTTGCATTTGGCTAATTGACCTGGCATATTACCATGTGAGAAGAACCATCCCTAGTTTCCGTCTCAGAGGAAGAATGAGAAGTTCCTGAGACCCCTGTGGAACCAGGTCTACATCTACTTCTACCATGGACCCCTCTCCCCCAACCTGGAGAGCTGGAACCTTCTGGAACCCTCTGGAACCTTGTACAGTCTGTTGAGCTGCTAGGACAGAGCTCAGTAATACATTTACTCAGTTCAAGCAGTCTTCAGCTGTAAGGGTGCTCATTAGAAACGGTTGCACTACATAGGCGTAAATGACTTGAACAGAAATGGACACATTTAATAAAAATGATCCACTTATGACTTGAATAGAAATGGATACATTTAATAAAAATGATCCGCTTTGCAGAATTACTTCAGGGTTTTGGTTTTTTTCTTTGTCGGTTCTTGTTTATTTTCTTCAGTCCCAGATAATCTCGAAATAGATTGCTGGTGTATAATTAATTTTAAATGTCATAACATTTTGAGCCAGGCTGATTTTGATGACAGTAAAGAACATTTTGAAGTAGTTTCATGATTTTCACAACACGACTGATTTTATAAGGGAAAAAAAATATTCCCATATAGTAAAGCTTTAAAAGTGCTAGCAGTGTGGTTGTTTCCTCCAACATAAGCAGCACAACAGGAAAGCAAACAAACCCACGGTGGACCGAAAATGTGGTTTCTGGAACTCTCTTAAACCTTGGCTAAGTTTTGGGGGCTCCCAAAGGACAGGATTACTTCATGTCAAAGCAAAAACTCTCCTGACTCTGTAAACAGCCTACGGTTCTGGGAACTATGGAAAATGTAGATGAGAAATGAAGTTGTGTTGTATTTGGAAAAGCTGTCGAGATCATGAAGTTTTCATCCTGGGGGATCCACCTCTGCTGCCTTGGGGCCTTTGGGACCCTTCTCTTCTTTGTGTTCACTCCATCTGTTACCGAGCCAAGTTCATACTGCTCTCCGCACAGCAGGCCAATCGATCACGAGACGAGGTGTTGGGGAGAGAAAAAGCGACTTTATTCAGAAAGCCAGCAGACCAAGAAGATGGTGGACTCGTGTCCCAAAGAACCATCTTGCCCAGGTTTGAACGCTAGTTTCTTTTATAGAGCAAAGAGGAGGAGGTGAGGAGGTAAAGTAAAAAAGGTGATACGTTGTTGCAACTATTTCCTGGTTCTGGTCAGACACTGGAGGGGATGTGTTAATTTCTTCTTTCTTCAGCCATTCATAGGTGGTCAGGATGTTTCCTGGGAGCTAAACAAAGGTATTTTAGCTTAAAGCTCAGGCATGGGAGGCAGGGCTCCTGAAGACAGGCCATTATGTATACTTTAAGCTATAGGCAACATCCCATTAGTGATTAACTTGTAGTAAAAGCAATAGAATACAAAGGTTAAAGAAAAAGAGACAGATCCAATATGGAGTCAGATTTGTTCTTACCTGTCACGCATCTCTCTTTACCTTTTTTTCCCAAGAACACCCATCCCCAAATAAAAACCACTAATGATGATATCACAACCAACAAAACACCAATGATGATATGACGAGCCCCGTTCTATCCTATTGCTTATTTAGAGCGCAAACTCCACTGTACCTTTTCACAGGAATAGCTGTGTGTGGCATATACAAAACTCACAAAGTAAAAGACAAATGTCACCGAGTCCCTCATTTCCTACTAGTTTTGTGGTAAAAACCAAATCGATACTCTCTTTTCTCCTCCCCACCACAGGACTGATTCTCGTTTCATGCAACAGTACAGATAAGTGTCAACACTTTGCTCTCACTGAGAACGCTTTATGGTTCAGTGAATATCTAATGAATTTAAAATATTATTCTGATTCTATCCAGAAAAAAGCATTTAGCATAATACAGTATTCCATCAGAATAAGCTCTGAGCTTTTCTTTGGTTCCATCATAAAATTCATGTCAGGAAGGTGGAGGGTTGATCCTCCCACAAAGAAAAGCATGTGATAAAGGCTGTATCCCAGAATTTTAAACTCCATCTAACACATCATC
The DNA here is from genome assembly GCF_028564815.1 of Eubalaena glacialis. Taxonomy (NCBI): domain Eukaryota; kingdom Metazoa; phylum Chordata; class Mammalia; order Artiodactyla; family Balaenidae; genus Eubalaena; species Eubalaena glacialis. The sequence goes on along the minus strand of NC_083721.1, from coordinate 10,104,488 downwards.
CAGACAAAGAAGATTAGGGCTCTTGGCAGACTCATGGACAGTTTGCCTCTATTAGAAGTGAGAGAGCTCAAAGAGAAGAAACTACAGTGTATTCCATCCATTCCTTTGGCCACAAGGATCTTCCCTTGTTTTAAACCAAACATTGATAAGGAAACCCAGCTGCTTTTACAATGAATAAACCCATTACCTCAACTCTTTGTACATTACTGAGGTATTTTTACTTGTCAGATTTTCTGTTTTGTGGATGCTTGGATTTTCTCAGTATGCTGTCAATGCAGACAAAACAGAGCTGGTTTTAGCAGCAGTACCAGATGTGGATGAGAACATGGGCCTTCCTGGCCCTCCGAGTCCAAGGTTTGGTGGTAAGTTACCGCTGCTGTCAAAAATAGTAACAGCAGGATCTGGCATCTTGGCACAACACTGCCTGGTGCTGGCTAAGCTCTCTGCACAGTAGCCAACAGAGAGGAAGCTGCACGCATGCACGGGGAAAAGAGGGGACCCTGGAGTTTTGACTCAGACTGTGCGTCAGGAGTCAGCCCTGTTGTAGTTTCTACTGCAGCAAAGAAACCTCGTGCATATTGATCCAAGGAGCCACCTGACTCTGGGGTCACTATGTTTGGCCCACTGCAGTCAGTAACATTAATCGCGCCAGGGGAACAAATGAACTCTACAAATCTAAAGCAGGAGTAGGAAGGATTTTCCAAAAGTACCAGCACTAGGGTTTCTTCCTCTTCCCATATCCCCTCTTTTCTAGATTATTGGGAATCATCCATGCTCAGCATCACAGCGGCTGGTGTTGAGAGTGCCATATGCTCCTAGAACCAATCAGAGGACCCCGTGACCCACAGGTCAGACAACTCGGGTCTTCAGAGGCAGACAAGAGTGCTGTTTGACTGGCAGAGTAGAGAGAACAGCATCCATTTAAAAATGAACAAGTGGGCTCTACCAGAGTGGTCAAACTGTCACAAACCAGCACCATGATGCAGGTTCGGAGCCAGGATCTCTGAAATGATTTGCAGTAGAAGTGAAAGTTGTAGTTTAAAAAAGTGTGTTTGTACACCTAGTGCCTCCCGATAATTAGCCTCCAGCCTAGGCCCCATCTAGTTTGCACGGAGTCTAGGCCATGGACTGAGGATGGCTTCGGACTATTTCTGTGTTGGTCTCGGTACAACCGCTTGTTAACTGAGTGACCTTGAGCAAGTTTCTTCAGTTCTCTGGCCTTCACTTTTCTCACTTATGGAATGGGGACAACGAAATAGCATCTGCCTCAGAGTTTATTGTGAATATTCAATGAGACGATGCATGGAATGCATTCATCACAATGTCAAGCACATACTCAACACTCAGTAGACGCTGGGTATGGTTATTAGACAGCAGTCACAATGAGTCTCCTTTTCAATGACTGCCCAATGCCCATAAGCACACTACAGAGTCAAATATGGCTGAGAGACTCTTCCTATTGGGGTCCCTGCCTCTCACCAACCTTATCTCTCAACACTCTCCCCTCTGAATTCAACACTCCAGAGATGTTGAAAATCAGTCGGGTTCTCAAAAATCTTGTGTTCTCTCTAATTCTCAGGCCTTGGGACATGTGCTCCCTTTCCTTGGACTATTCTGTCAGTACCTCTTAGGCATCCATACGCTACTCACTTCATATTAACTTGGGTCTCCCTGCCCCAAGCTTCCCAGAGTATACACTCTATTATCTTCACGTGCTCAGTGCTGGTCTTCTCTCTGTGACTGACAGCTCCATGACATCAGGGGCCATGATGAACATCTCACTATCCCTAGACCCTAGTAGAGGTCTCATCCCATAATAGGTGTTCTGTCAATATTGAGTGAATGAATGAATGAAGTTATAAAACCACCTGGGGGTCTGAAAATTATGAATGCCCTCTTTCTAGGTGGCTCAGTTCAGAAGTGAATAGACCTCTGAATAGCATAAGAATAGCTAGTGAATATTCAGTGCAGAAGTGAATAGGATACAACCTGTTCCTCTCTAAAGGCATGGCTTTTGCTGAAGAAATGACTAGTTGTCTCCCAGTATGTGGTCTAATCTTTTTCCATAGCAATAGAAGTCTTGAGTTTTAATTGGGCCCATGGTCACTTAAAAAAAAACAAACTTTCCTAACATCCTTTGCAGTTAGATGTGATCCGGTTTTGGATAAGTTCTGACCAATACAATGTAAGCTAAATGTTGCACCTTTTCATTCCATTCTCTACAAAACCCAGGTTACAAGTGTGTAGTCAAAGCCATCAGACTGCCACCTGCTGTGTGTTTTATAGCAGACTCTGGCATCCTACCTTGAATGACAGTTGGAAGGCATTCTCTGTTGTGTTCTTTTTTGTTTCTCTTTCTCTACTCTGATACTTGGAATAAAGGTGCAATGGCTGGAGCTTTGGCTGCAATACTGAACTTTGAGGAACAAGGCTGTACTTTAGTGCTGGCGAAGCACAGAGCTGGAAGGAGTTTGCGTCCCTGAGTATTTTAGGGAGCCATCCATTAGGTAACCACCATACCAGCACTGGACTGCTTACTCTTTGAAGTTTTCATTCGGTTAAGCTATAATTTTGCTCTGTTACTCGCTGTTGGGATTCAAAGAAAACTCTTGATTATCAAGAATTGCATTATAAAAATAATTACTTCAGCTGGAGGAAAAGAACTTGAAGCTATTTTTATTGAAGAACATTTATAATAAAATTTTAATAGCAATAATGCTTTTTACTGGTGCTAACTAAAGATTTTTTAAAAATCCTAAACATAACTAAACAAGTTATAAATATCATGAAAGATCAGACCAAAGTCAATGGATTTCTAGATTCAAAACACACAGTAGAACCTTACACAACTGCCACTGGTGAACAAAAGAATATAATGTCAACTGAGCAGCTGGTCACTCCAGAAAGCAGCTCTGCTTTCCAAAGCAGAGAGCACTGTGCCATTTTTTCTTATGTTCATGGCACTATTTCTCAATTACAAGCCCATGATAACTGGGAACAATATTCAAAATATTTATCAATCTGTACAGTCTAGATGCTGACCCATCAGAACAGATGCTGGTTGTAGAACACCTGGTATACCCATCCTGGTGCAGGCTGATGTACTACCAGCCCGATGACACCAATAGCAGCCTGTGTATGGAAATCACGTTTCCTAGAGAATTGACCACTTTCTGTGTATTCTGTGGTATAACACGTGGGAGAAATGCCTAGATCATGCACAGAATGCCCTTGTCTATAGACCTAGCTTTTTTTAATTTGTGAGTCTCCTGATAGATTAGTTTAGAAGAAAACAAACCCATGGATCCTTTTAGAGAGATTTTTGAAAGGTGATTAACTAGCTCTTTAACATATACTTTCCTTAACCATTGTTTGCCTGTGTTGGAATGAGTGCTTACGCTCAAGCACGTGTACACACACACACACACACACACACACAGTAGTGTGATCGCAATCACGAGTGCATTGAATTGGACCTGTGACAGCAATGCTGCTTCCTTTCATTCCAGGAACAAGAAACGTCAGCGCCTCCAACATCCTGGACCTGCTTCTGGCATTCGTTTCGCAGCTCCCAGCGTCTAAAAGACTACTATTTTTGATGTGCAGCTGTTGAGTTGAAACATCTGATAGTTTCTCTTCTCCAGGCGGGTTTGGTGCAAGATACCAGTAAACGATCATTTGTTTCAGTTCTTATAAGCGTCAAGAGACTAATATTAGAGAATGGCTCCTCCTACACATGCTCCTTCTCTTCTGGCTTTCAGCCTAGAGGATCTCAGACCCCGAGGAACCGTGCAGAGCCATGATCAGGCAGGCCTGGGCTTTTATCCTCAACGCCTGGGGGGACCCATCTGGCTTACAAGGCTGACCGATGGGAGAACGGGAACATCCTGGGTCAGCCCCGCATCCTGGAGTCCACACTAAGTCCTTGCTAGAGCTGAACGCATCTCCTTTTGCCTTCTTCCCTGTGGATTTGGAGACTCACCGGCTCTGATTCTCTGAAACAGTCATTTGTGTACTTGGAGGCCATGTGAAATCCCCTTTCAGCTCAGGGGGAAGAGGGTGGTCAAAATATTTAACAATTGGTAAGATTTAACAACTGCTGAGGCCAGAGCATTATCCAGCTGGACTGGCCACTGAACACAGAGCTTGAGCAGCCTCCTGGCGACTCCTTGTGATAGACTCCAGGGGCTCAGGGAAGCAGCTCTTTGCCCGTTGGCGTGGGACACATCTCCACATCTTAACAATAGGCAGGTCTGTTGCAGCAGGTTTCTACGGAGAATCCCCAGCCTCAAGTCTGACAATCATCCTGTTTATCTGTCCTCGTGGTATTTATCAACCTTGCTCACACGGTGATCCATAACTGGATAATTCACAAGGTCAAAAAGACATCCCTATTTGCCAATAGTCAGACGGTCTTTGCCTATATCTGGAGAATTATTTAAGATCATTTACCAAAAAATGTGATCAAATTGTTAAAGTGTGCAAACGAGAGATTATAGTAACATAAATGCCAGTTTATTTCTGACTTAGAGTATATTGAATTTCACTGGAATCAGTAGTGCAGTGTCGTATGTTAAAAAGACCCTGATATAATTGTAGGTTGCTCCAGCAGAAGTGTGATGCTTCGTGCTGCCCACCGGTCAGTCTACGTCTGCCCTCTGGGCTCTCGTTCTGGCCACCACACTTGGAGGAAGTGATGCAAGAGTATACATATCCATGCACAGGTGAGGGGTCCTAGAAACATGTCATGTGGGTAAAGATTGAGGGGTGTTTCATTATGGGTGTCATGAATGATGCCTTCCATTTTGCATGAGGCTTTATTTGGAAGAGGAAATAAACTTATTCTGTGTTGCCTCAAAAGGGTGAAATAGGGGCAGTGAGTAGAAGTTAAGGGAGGTAGAACTGGGGTCAACCTAAGGAAGAATTAATGGAAAGAAAATGAACTATACAGTAATGTAAGTTCAAGGGCATCACAATTCAGTTCAAGAAACATCTGTGAGGCACTTACCATGCCCTGGTTACTATGTACAATGTTGTAAACATAAAGAAGAGCACAGGCACTTCAGTCTACAATGAGATACAGATATGGAAAGAATTAATAAGAAAACATCAGAATATGTGCCACAAGAAATACTTTTATAAGATTCCAAGGAGTAAGGAAGTGATGAATTCTTCTGAGGGGATTAAGAAAGTGTCTATAAAAGAATAAAAGACAGATCTAACATTTGAAGAATTAATTTCTGTTTGAATAAGACAGACAGACCGACAGACAAGGGATGGAAAGTATTCCAGGGTGAGGCGACAGTACATGCAAAGCCTAGGGAGGCACTTTAAGTTGTGCCTAGAAAACTCCAAAACAGTTTTGGAATTGATTATTTCATTAGGGAGCGCTGGCTGATATTCTCTTGGGATAGTCTACATACATACAGTGAGCTAGGATTTTAATTCTTCGTTCATTGGGAAGCATTGCTTATGTTTCTACATTTGTTTGGTTTTCCTTGGTCTGCTCTTCCAGTCACTGTAAGGAAATTAATTAGCAAACTGTTTTCTGAATTTATGGAAAGGGAAACATTCAAATATGAGAAAAATTTAAGTTGGTTTTGGTTTCAATGTTGTTTTTTTTTTTTTCAAGTTGGCCTTTTTTACTTTACATAAGAATAAGCTTCTGTTTTGATGGCTTTGGAGACTGTGCTGCAATTTAAAGAAATATATACAGTATCCTGAACCTTGGTTCTTGGAGGGTAGATTGGAACTCTGCAAATGGCTAAAGGTTTGGTGAAAAAGACGGATGATAAAGCAAGGGTAGTACCAGTCTTTTAGTTAAAAACAAAAGTGATAATCTGAAGGATTCCACACTCAATTAGATATAAAAAAATTTTCAAAATTGCTTCAAATAATTTTTATTTTTTTATTAAAATTTTTTTCTTATGAAAATTACATTTATTAGTTTTTGATTCCTTTCAAGTAGCTTTGGTATTTATTTTACAGTAAACAATAAAAATAATAAAAAACCAAAATAGTTCCAGGAGAGGTCTCTGGATACATAAGTATGGAAAGATCTCTTTTGGAGACTGATACACTGATATTAAAATTATTTTATGTGTCTTTAAGCATAATATCTTATGTCATAAAACTTGATACTTCTCACAAACTAAGTTCTCTGGAGTTCTTCTTTTTCCCCCAAGGTCTTTCTGCACGTTTATTTCTGCTTGAGGACTTCTTGTCAGTGTAATTCATTGTGTTTGCTTGTTATTGCAATCAGCATCAATTTTCTTTCTTTATGCCTGCCTCCTTTTTTTAAAATTAATTTTTATTGGAGTATGGTTGATTTACAATGTTGTGTTAGTTTCTGCTGTACAGCAATAATTTTTAAATTATATTTATTTTATATCCAAACCTTGAGTTTCCTGGTCCTCTATTCATCAAGCTAGAACCATAGAATGAGGATGGACGGCCCCCAGGAACTGAGAATTATGGAGAAGTGGGTTGGCCATGGCAGCTGTGCCAAGAGGCAAACCTCTACTTCCATCAGGCCTCAGGGACTTAGGGATGTTCTGGCTGCTGGTCTACCAGCGCTTCTTCTGCTTACCGCAAACCCACCCATCACCACCATGGGAGCTGGGGAGGTCAGCTTTGTGTCCCCTTAGATGTTTGTCATCCCTGGATTTGAAAGGCACTCCCACAGTCTTGTGCAAAGTAAAAACTGCTAAATATTCCCCAATCATAAGCTGACGACTTACAAATAGCAAGTAGGTATCCTTAAAGGATCACTACTTTATACCCAGTTTAACAGAAATGTCTGTTGGGTTCACTGCCAGGTGCCACGTTATCACTTAACCAAGAATTTCTCTACAAAAATAACTTCCCCAATTGGAATAGTAGTATGTATACAGAGGAATCTATGTTTCAGTTCAGTTTGAAACATTTTTGAGAAATGAGCTGAATGGATAGAATTTAAGCAATATGTGCACCTCTGGAAAGGTATGGCAGATGTTAGCTCTTGAATTGGTGGAAATAGAAATGACAAACTTCCATTTCACGAGCACACTTATTTAGGATTTTGGTGTTATGCTGACTTTTTAACATAAACTAGAGCAGAAGTTACTTAGCGTGAACAACACTATCTTATTCAAACTTTTGTTTTGAGAAGTTGTTGGCCTTCCTTCTGCCTCCTGGTTCAGATGCTTCATAGAACAAAGCTTCCCAGAAGGGATGCACTGAGTGTGCAAAAGTGCTCGCCCCTGGGACAGGGGCTTTACATAGGTTACCTCCTTTAATCCTGACACACCTTTGAAACAATTGTTCTTTGCAGATGAGGAAAAGAGGCCCAGAGCAGCTAAGCTACAGGGTTCTGCAGTCCTAAGTTGTTTCTCTGGGTGTGTCTCTCATTGCCTCAGCAATGCTCAGTCCTTGGTTCCCAGTACCCTCTGAACTTACCTTTACAGTGGACTCATCTTATATTTTAATTACCTCTTCCTCTTGGATAGCAGGGATGGGTCATGTTCACTGCAGCGTCCCCAGGATGCAGCATAGGGCTGGGAACTTCAGTGGGGCTTGTATTTGTTGAAGGAACTGAAGCCAGATGAGAAAACAGAGTAGAAAGCGCCTTTGGAGGCCAAAGAGGGATCAACCTGGGCTGGAAAGAATGGAAAAGGATTCCCAGAAATGGAACTTGCAACTCACCTGCAAGAATGGGTAGAATTTCAAGCCAGGATGATAGTATGAAAAGGGTAGGGTTGAGGTGGGGGGCAAATGATGTTGCCTCTTTGTCAAGAAAAATGCACAAAATTGAATGAGACAATTCTTTCATTCTAATATGTCTCACTTTTCTTCTACCTTTCTAAAATCATGCATGGCAATTTGGAAAAATTGCGCTTTTCTTCCTCCCAAAGTAAAAATCTGATTTCATTCATCATAATAAATACAAATTTATTTAGAGTGCGTTCATGGGTTTTTGGCCACTTAATTGAAGATATACAGTATGCATTTAACATTTTCAATTTAGCCAGATATTTTTCAATTGTCTCAGGTACTGATTTGAAAATTATATTTTCTATTTCTAATCTGAGCTTACTTAAATTCCCTGTTGTTCAAATGATACAAGCTTAACTTTTCTTGTAATTAAGAAACATTTTACTTATTGGAGACTGCTAAGTGTTCTAAGATACTAAATTTGTTGGCTCTTGACACTACAGTTAGTAGCAAAATTCTAGAGAAGGAGGTTAAATAAAAATGTATTATTTTGTGTTTGTTTTTTAATCTTTCAATGAGCTAGGGCAGGATCTAAGAAAAACTGCTTCTCAGTATTCTAAACACCTAGAGACCAGTCTCCTTAGAACATGAACGTGCAGTCAGATGAAGGCTTCCAAGCATTCAAGTTTTCATAGTTCTGAGCTGAGCTCTTCTTACTGCTGGAGAAAAGGTGGATAGAAAGAAGCTAATGTTACAAGCTGTTTCTCTCAAGGCAATTAACCTGTCTCCACCTCCTTCCCCATACATAGAGCCTTTTGATGCAAACCTGCCAGGAGCGGTGCACTAAAAAATAAATATTTCCCAGTTCAAAGAGGCAGTCTTACGCTTCCGCTTAAAGTGATATTGAAAAAGTTATTTGCTTTCTTGTCTCTTTAGACTAGCAAAGCAAAGCTGGAGCCTCCATGGGTCCACTTTTTCAACAGCAACCTCTTTCCAAAGATGAGCTTGCCAGGGAAAGAGATGGACTTTCTCAAAGCCACTAATGGAAGGTGATCCTTGGATGAGATTAGGTGACTCCACCAACTGAAGAGAAGCAAGATATTGCCCTTCTTAAGTGAGCACATTGAAGAGGGCTATCAGTAAACCCAAAGAGTCTAGTGGAAAAATCTGATAATGTCTCAGGAAGCATCACAGATCTGCAAGATGGCAGTGGCTCCCCCAGCAGAGGGGGTGTTTAAGGACATCATCGCTCTCAGGGGCAGGTACATATGCTGGGAAGGGGTGCACCAGGGCACAAGCCTGCTCACCGAGACCAATGACAGCACCTGAGAGAGAGAAATCGAGTGCACTGATTTCAGATTCACTGAAATCTGGGACTCAAACTCTCCCACATACCAGAGGAGGGTGAGAGGTGCTAAAAGAAATGACAAAGCTTGGGGAGTGGATATACACTGACTCAGGGAGAAGAAATGTGGTTGAGAACAGCACAGGGTAGATTGGAATGTTCAAACCCTAATCTGGGAGGCATGTGCCTTTGTAACACCTCAACACATTTTGAATTATCCATGACATTGATGTTTGTGGACACATTTTGGTTCTGCAGTAACGAGCAATGGCAATTGTTCATTCAAGAAGTATTTAATGAATATCTATGATTTTAGGGTATTGTGCTGGGACTTGTGAAGCCTGAAGATATTCAAGAACTGTCTGTCTCAAAGTTATTTAAAGGGTTTTTTCATTATTTTCAAAGAAGGTGTGTGTGTATATATATATATATATATATATATATATATATATATATATATGTAATATACATACATGTGTGTATATATACATACACACACACACGTATATATATATACTCTTTCTAAGTTATAAAAATGTTGGTAATAAGGTTTTCCAAAAATTGGCTAGAATTCTAGATTTTGCGTGAGGTTGTCTGGCATCAGTTGGTGAAAGAGAAGTCTTGGTCCCTTGCTGTTTAAGAAGACACTGGATAACTTTCTAAGCAGCAGAGAAAAACTCTTCTATGGTTGGAGAAGAGCTGTGAAGAAACAACTGAATCTATAAAGTAGCAAAAAAAAAGGGTTCTGAGTCCCAGCTCCACCCCTGTGTAACTGTGGACTGATTTCTTAACTACCGAAGACTCAGTCTGTGAGGACGAAAGCATCTCCTTCAAAGCGTTAGGTGAGGATTACATTTTGTAACAGCTGGCCTATGGCAGACACTCTGTAAATGTCAGTTCTTTCCCCAAGATATTTTCCTTTTGGTTGTACTTCAGTACACTGGATTTGCACAGAATGAGGTTTCGTACACTGAAGATCTGACTGCCAATTGGAAAGGCCCATGAAGGGGCAGGTAGACTTTCTTGGCAATATGGCACCCAACATATCCTAAAACCTGCTCTCTTCAAAACACATTATAATGCTGGATAAAATATTAAATGCTCTTTATGTACACGGCTTGGGGAATTGATCGGAGGCCAAAAAAGCAAAGCAGGAGCACAAATCCAGAGAGGTGACCACTAAAGTCATCGGCAGCCCAGGTTGCCTGGCTATTCTGGGAGGCTAGGGCTTTGGATTTAACTTAGTGGTGAGGTGATGAGTTAGGTGAACCCATGTAAAACTAGGGTCTTTGAAAGCCTGTGCCCTTAGGTATGTGTTGGCACATACCTAAGGGAAAATCTACAAAGAAAATCAGGCAATAATAAACACTAAGTTTCAGATAGTGTTTACCTGCTAATTAGAAAGAAAGCAAAGAGAGTTTCAATATATTTTTATGTTCTACTTCTGGAGCTCTGAGGTGAGTACATGAATGCCTATTTTCTACCTTGAAAGTAAATTATGTGTACACGTATTCTTTGGTATGTTTGAAACATTTCTTAATATAAAAGATTTAAATATTGTCTTAAAATCCACCTTGAAAATTGCAGATAATAATAAATTTTGAATAAAAATTTCAAAAATTTTCTTCATCAGTATGTATTCATTTCTGCAAAAGTTGGGCAGATGAGAATGAATCAAGAGGGAAAAGGAGAGAACATTGCAATTAGAGAATACAGCACTCTCTAGCTGCACTTGAAATCAATAATTAGATAATGGATGAATGACAGAGGAGAAATTTTACCATTTGATGATGTAATCTGTCAGAATATTTCAGGAGACAGTTTGGTCATGTGGTCTTTTGTGTTTCCCTCTTTGCCATGGCCTATAGGAAGCTCAAAGCCCAGTCTGTGCTCAGCTGCTCTGGCTTTCCCTGCAACAGAGGCCCAGCATCGCTTTCCTTTCCTGAAGGTCCCTCAAGGCATCCCAGTGCTGAGCCAGATTTGAGGCTGGTAGGTTTGAGTAACAAGGAGTCTTGCAGTCAGGTCGAGGCTAAACCAGGAAGGGGTATCAAAGCAAAGGGGGCTAAAGAGTTCCTTGTACTTCCTCTGCCAAAGTACTTCCCAGGCTGCACTGTCGTGAGCTTTCTCTCCCCCGAGACTGCATGCTCCTTGAAGGCAGGGTCCCTGTCACTGTGGTTCTTCACCGTGTAGCCAGCGGTACAGGCACAGTGGAGGGTGCCCAAGGTAGGACTTCTATGAATAGCTGTCAAGTGAACGAATAAATGATGCATCATGGGCCAGGCAATCCTGGTTTTCCTTGTAGATTTCCTCCTATGTATGTGCCAAAACGAGATGTACCAAAACCTTTGTAAATGGTTCTCTGATGAGTGAATTAATCTGTGAGCTTTGCATCTTTTGTTCTGCATTAAATTTGTGAGGCTCGTGTGTTTTCTTAGCTCTGTTCCTATCCCACAGCTCAGTGCAGAGGACACGTACTCACAAGCTTGTGCGTGCTCGTGAAGATGTGTGCATCCGTGCACATCCCCACACACACCACACGCTCACCCACCTCACGCGTCACACACTGTACACCACACACACCCCCCACACAACACGTGCCATACACTACACACACCACACACAGAACACGTGTAACACAGCACGTGCTACATACTTGTACATACCACAACACACACACCGTACACCGCACATTCACACCCACCACACGAGCCATTTACAAGCAAACACTCCACAATGCTCTCATGCCACCATCTGAGAATTCTGAAGGGAGCATCAAACGAAATATTTTAAATTATTTTTCACATGCTACCAGGTCACAAGAGTATGTGTTCATAAAAAATAAGACATTGAAACTGAATTAGCAACAGAGAATGAAGGTAATCTGCCCTTGAGCAAATGGGAAAGCAACATGAATGCCAGGCGGGACTCAGGTGCTCTGTGTGGGTGTTTGGGGGATCCCACTAGATGGCCGTTCCCACCTTCCAGGAAGGTAGCGGGGGCCTGAGTAGGTTCAGAGAGCGTTGCTGAAAAGTCCTTTTGTTTACTCGAATTGTGTTGCCTCCCCGGCCCGGTGCTCCCCTGGCTGTGTGCCCTGTTTCTGGTGAGAACTCTGACCTAAGTTCCTTTATTTCAGAACTAACCAGAACTGCCTGCTGCAGTGGCTGTATCTGTGGGCCTCAGGAATGGGGGAAGAGGCCTGACACTCCTGAGGTCAGGATCTACAGGAAGGGGCACTGCAGTGACCTTCGGTGACAGCAAGCCTGTGACTTGGCCTCAGCAGAGGGGAATGGGTCATTCTCACTCACGGAGCTTGTCAGGTGACCTCTCGTGGAGTCCCCATCATCAGGGGAATTTATCCAATTGCTGGGACACAGGAGATTAGGAGAGGGGTCCGTTGGTTTTGTAGGGTGGATTAACCTTCTAGATGGGACAGGAATCTGAGAGGTGCCTATTTATCTGCAAAATTACATCTCCCTTTCCAGTTTGTTCTCTAAGTTGCTCCGGATTTGACCAGTGGGTAAAAGCCATACAACCTGCGTGGGGGTACAGGAGCAAGGTAGTCAGTGAGCAAAGTGTTCACTTAGACTCTTCGGGTGTCCAGGAGAGCCCTCTCTACTAGCTTCCGGAGAGATGGGGAGTGGGGCCAGGTAGAGCCGCAGTCAGAGCCAAGACAGATCTGACATCCTCATAATCAGCCCTCCCCTTCTCGCCTATCTGCCTAAATCAGAGATCCTCTGATCCTCCTTCAAGACTTTTCCTAGCCTTTATTTACATACTTGAGTTAGGGGGCTGGGAAAGGGAGAAAAGAAAAGTAGAATCTGCCTTGGTCCAGCCCTCCCTAGGACAAAACTTGATCTTGGGATCGTAGACTCTTAAGGTTGCAGGGGACGGAGCGGAGCAAATTGTTGAGGAGTTGGGAGAAGGGTGGGAGGTGGGAGGGATGGGAGGGTCACATGGAGGGACTTCCCCAGAAATCTGACTCCTGCTCCACCAGCGCTTTCAAATGTGCTATACTCCGCTGAGATCAAATGCTCAGGATCCGGGCATTCTTCCAACTTGTCCTTAATTGTACTCTTGACAGCATGGCTTTATGATTATTTTCTAAGTGTTGCGAATGCCAAGAAAATCAGACACCATAAAATGAAGGCTAGATTTTAAAACCAAATATTATCCATACCTTTCATGTTTATGTGTTTCCCAGTAGACAGCACATTTTTTATACCCATTATGGCATTTCTCTTCATCACCACTGTATGAGTTATGCAAAGACTTATGCCCACTTTGCATGTGAAAAAACTGAAACTCAGAAAGGTTAAGTAATTTGCCTTAGGTCATACAGCTAGTCAGGGGAGGAATCAGGACTAGGAATTAGGGCTTCCTTTCACATCAGTAATTTGGTTTTGGCAGGTCTCTGTCCCATCTGCTGTTGATGAAGACTTGACCCTGGCTCTGCTACAATGGTACGGATAATTCACTCATTGACAATTTCCACCCCCCCCCCCAAATTTTCCTCTCCCTTTCTCAATAAAGTTGGTCATGATTTGGATAGTTAGACATCCCTGAAAGTTGAAAATATGAGAAATTCTGGATTGCAACATCAAGAAAAAGTGTCTTCTGAACTATAAGGAAATGCTGTGGAAGGGAATTGATTTTGTCACAGTCTCTTGGATAGATAATCCAATTCTCTGCTTTCTCTGGGGTCAATCCATCAGTTATCAAATTCTGGAAAGGTAGGCACATTGTCCAAATTTAGATAGGGAAAAACTCTACTCAGAAGTTGGCATGAAACTGTGACCCAGGAACCATAAATCCTGCCCCCTCTTGCCAATGCAAAGCAGGCTGTGTCCTTTTGGAAGCTAAATGCTTCTAAGAATTGGGTGACAATATATAAGAGAAATTCTAGCACTGAAGACCAGGTGTGACCTTCACAAAAGAAACATCTAATTTACAAGCCCAAGAAGTCGTATTCTTCCTTCTTTATTGCTCTCTGTCAAAATGAGAGTTTGCCTGATTGGAGTAGCTCATTGTCATCTAGGAGAGAAATAAATGTAGGCACATCTGGATGGGCTATGACTATAGAAGTTTGCACATCAAAAATTATTTGGTTAGGTCCATGAAACAAATATTCTTTCAATGTGGTCCATCTTGTGTGATAGTTCCAAAGAAATAATGAAATATACAATTTTGGTACCCCATTTCATGCAGTGGGGATAATGTCCTCTCATACACTGTTGTTTGGTGTGAAAACAACACAGTGTTTTAGAAAGCACAATTTAGCAATTTCTCTAAAATATGAAATATTCCTAACTTTTGACCCAGCAATGCCTCTTCTAGGAATTTATCATAAAGAGATACTTCCAGATGAGCACAGAGAGGTCCATTCAATGATGCTTTATCTTAGCCTCACTTATAAAAGTAAGCAACTAACAACAACTTGCTTGTCGGTCAATGGGCAATGGGTTGGATAAACGGTGGGCTAGTTATGCCATAGAATACTATTCAGGTAATAGAGAAAAAGAGATAGGCCCCCATGTACCACTGTGAAGCTATCTCTACAACACAAAGCAGAAAAAGCAAATTACTGGATAGTTTGTATATTGGGTTTCTATTTTTTGCAAAAAGTAAGCATAAAAGGGCATATATACATAATATATGTTTAAAAGATCATATGTGCATAAATAATGGACTAGAAAGAGATATACTAAGTTTGAATGGTTTTCACATATTGGGAGAGAGAATAAGGAGAGGCTTTCTTTCTTTTTCTCTTCCATTTTTCCTCCCTCCCTCCTTTCCTTCCTTCCTTCCTCCCTTCCTTTCTTTCTCTTTCCTTCCTTCCTTCCTCCCTCCTTTTCTTCTTCCTTCCTTCCTTCCTTCTTTCCATCCTTCCTTCCTTCCTTCTTTTTTTGTACACAGTCCAGTATTTTTAAGGTTCTTTTCATTGAGCAAGTACCACTTTCAGAACTTAAAATGTCAATAAAAATTTTAAGGAAGGAATAGCCAACCTGTCTGGGGAGCTTGTTTTATCCTAGGCAGAATGCTAAATACCACACATGCATAATCTTGTGGGCTACTCACCATGTCTCTATGGGGTAGGCAATGGTGTCATCTCATCTTACAAATGAGGAAGGTGAAAAACAGAAAGACTAAATAACTCACCCAAGGTTACACAGCTGGTAAGTGCAGAACAGAGACCCAACTTGGGGCTCCAGGCAAGGAGATCCATGCTTTTCCCCCCTCACTATGACTCCCCCCACAGTGGGTGGTCTGTGTCCGGAGGTCTACAGGGAACTATGAAAGGATCTGAATGGGGGACGAGGAGATTCGATTTTCCCAGAGAGAGGAAGGCTGGAGCCCTTTTTTTTTTCATGCAGCCCCAGAGGGGCAAGAAGAGACTTTAATTAGGGGAGGGAGAATCCAGCAGAAAAAGATGGTGTTGATTCCCTGAACCAGCTTTTGATGCAGTGATGGGAGAATTGAAGGGCACAGCCCTGGCCTTCTCTGGGCTTCCTCTTTGGGGAAAAAACAATCCTTTAGTAGAAACATAATAGCTTCCCCACCCCAGCTCCTAAAGAAAGCCAAGGGCAGCTTGATCTCAGAAGTGTTGTTTTCTTGGGTGAACTGGGTCAAAGGTGCGGATGGGAGAGAGGCTGCCCAATGGGCGCTGGCATCTCTTCTTCTGGGAACAGGGTTTTGGCTCTTCTGCAAGTGGCCACGGGGATCTGGTTACAGCCAGGCTGAGCTGGAGTAAAGGCCAGGCTTGGGGTCAAGCAAAGCCTGAGAAGTGTCTGGGAACTAAGTCACCCTCAGTCCTCAGCCAAGTAGGACAGGTCTTAGGGTCCCCTTCCCTCACCTCTCAGAGGCCAGGACAGCACTCTCCTGCCAACTTCCGGGGAGCACTGAAGACCAAGGAAGCTTGAGAAAGTGAACATGCGGGGATTCAAAAGTTCTAGTAAAACCACTTCAGGGGCCTGTTCCTTGACAAGGTGCATAACACTGCTAATACGAACTTTATTTTCTCTCCTGAATTTCTTCATCCTGGAAGGCTTTTGTCTACCTGACTACACCTGGACAAGTCTTCATCTTTGAAGATTCAACACAAGTATGGCTTCCTCCAGGCAGATTTTGTCCATGTCTAGGCTGGGCAGGGGCCCTTCTGCTGCCCTAAGAATCCTGGGAGTCACATCCCACCCGCCACAGCCCTCCCCATTCCATGGACACTGTTCCTTTGCACATATCACTCCTCCACTCAGCCATGGCCCCTGGTAAGGCATCAGGGTCCCCTTCACAGCACAGAGCTGGCACAGTCAGTAGCTCTAGCCTGCCTTCACTGAAAGGTAAGACAGTTCCTCTCTGCCCAACAGAGACTGGGGTGTGAACCACCATGCTGGGCCCTCGTGTAGGGTTTGTGTCCCCCTGGAGAGGGGAAAGCCTTCCAAAGGGAACCTAGGGAGAGTGGAAGGAGGAGCAGCCTGTGAGCGATGTTAAAGGTGAAAGACCCACAAGGGACGACAAGCACCTGTCACAAAGGACACCCCTCCTGGCCGATGAATCGAACCAAAGACAGACATTTAGGAAGACACATTCAAACAAGGAGCGTCCTCTAGGAAGATAAATGGCAGAAAATGACTCTCTCAGCTCCTGCTTGCTCCCTTCCTAGCTGATTGGGCACTTTTGTGCAGTGCACTAACTGCACAGCCAGACACGGTGGTCCTAAAATAATATTCAAATACCACGTGCTGAGCTGCTGCTGGAGCCGGATTCTAGATTAGCTGCTTTGCGTATGTTACTTTATCAGATCTCCACATCAGTTTTATGATACTGTCTTCACTTTAAAAAGAAGATAAACTGAGGTTTAAAGGGGACATTTTCTCAAGGTCATCCAGCTAATAAGAAGTTGGTGTCCGATTCCACTGTGCTGGCTCTCAAAGACTGTTTCTAACCAACACGTTACTAGGAGTCAGGAAAACAAAAGCCAAAGGAGGGAATTCCGTGGTGGTTCAGTGGTTAGGACTCAGCTCTTTCACTGCCAAGGAACCAGGCTCTATCCCTAAGATCCTGCAAGCCCTGTGGCAGGGCCAAAGGAAAAAAAAAAAGCCAAGGGACATCACCATCCACCCTGCACAAGAAGCTAGTGGGTGAGGGGAAACACATCCACGGAAAAGAAAGTCATCATCTTCAGAAAATGAGAGACTTCAGATGAAGGGGAGATGTCACCTGGGCAATTTTACAAAACAAGCTGATGGCAAAAGCCAACAGGTGTCTGTTTTAGGAGAAGCAGCACCCATCTGTGTGGGGTCATGGAGGGTGGAGAAAGGGTGATACAGCAACACCTGTTCTCCTAACGTGCCATGGCAAAGGCTTCCAGACAGCTGGCAAAGATTATAAGACAGAAGGATGGGCAAGCTCTGGCCTCAGAGAACCAGGCTGTGGGGCAGATAAAGAAGAAACAACAAAGAATTCTTACTGGGCATGAAACACTTACAGCAGCATCAGCAGAAATGCTCAAACCATTAAGTTTGCAAACGAAACAGGAAAGGAATGGGTTGGGAGATGATGCCTCTAGGAAATGATGGAGTAGAAGTAGCAGAAGAAAAAAGAATGGAAATTTAAAATCCATTCGTTGAAACAAAGCTACCCCTAAGTATATACATAAACAGTAGTTGTAAGAATTACAGACCTGTTTTTTGAGGAATGTTGGGAGAAGCTTGCTTAGTGGTAGGAAGAAAATTATAAATATGTTTGGAGTATGTATAATATTTTATTTTTTAAAAAAGTCTGCTAGGAATACATTAAATAATTTGTATGAGAGTAATTAGCATGTAAGTCTAGGTTTAAATCTAAGGTATAGCTAGATCAATCTACAGTTGACCTTGAACAACATGGGTTTGAACTTTGTGGTCCAGCATTTGTGGATATTTTTCAGTAGTAAATACTACAATACTACACCATCCATGGTAGGTTGAATCCAGGGATTCAGAGGAACCATGGGTACGGAGGGCCAACCATAAGTTGTATCTGGATTAATCCCCCCACTGTTCAAAGGTCAATGGTATTTCAGAAATAATTATTAAGCACACTCCTAAAGTACAAGGCCCAGTGGTAGATCCTGGGGCCACCAAGAAGAACTGGACATCAATCATGCCTTCAAGGGCCTACACCATAGTTAGAAGTAGATGATGATGTGCCAATGGCAGGCAATAGGGTGCAACCCAGCTTTGGCAATAAGAGGGTGCATCTTCCATAGAGAATTTAAAAACAATAATAAAACTAAGAGCCAGTCATTCTAAACAAAGTCAATGATAAAATACTCCTCCTTCCAAGACAGTCTTTTGTTGGTCTAAGTCGGGCTTTGACAGATTATAGCCTGTGGGCTAAATCCAGCTGGCTGTCTGGTTTTGTAAATAAAGTTTTATTGGAACACAGCCACGCTCATTCATTTATGTATTATCTATGGCTGCTTTCTTTCATGTTAAAAAGACAGAGTTAAGTAGTTGTGACAGAGACCAGATGGCTGCAAAGAATAAAACATTTGCTATCTGGTTCTTACAGAAAAATTTTGCCAATCCCTGGTTTAAGTTATAAACAACTGTTGCAGTTACTGTTGAGTTTTGATAATATATATGTCAACTTCATTTAGCACATTATTATGACTTGTCCTTTAGTAAATATTGTATTCTATAGGGAAGTTAATTCTACAACTCCCAGGAATATAGTCTCACCCGAGGACTCAGCTCCATGCATTTGTTTTGAGAGTTAGTTTGTCACTGATTGGGCTCTGTTCTTCTCTCCAACCCTTATAATATTCTCACCTCTAAAGAGTAGATTCAAAATGAATGATGATAGCACTCTATTGTAAAATAGAAAAAATAGAACTTGAGTTACTGCAATTATTTTGTTCTGTGTGCTCGTTTATAAATGTTATTCATATTCAAAACTTAAAATGATGAAGCAGAGTGCAAACTGCAAGGCATAATAATTTTACTCAGTAAGTGCAAATTTTAGTTCCTACAGGTACTATTTTACAGAATTTAAATAGTATCTTTAAAATTGAAATTAATTTACTTACAAATATTATTTGGTTTAAAACTACAGAATGAATTAAGAAGATCATGATTATTATAGATTGTTATATGATTATTACTGCAAATAATTTTGTCCAAAAAAGAGAGAGTATCCAAAGGTATGTGGCCCTTGAATAGTGCCCATGTCATGAAGAAAGTCCAAGGGTCATGAGAAATATGCCATGATAGAGAGTCAGGGAGGTTTCAGATGAGGACAATCCTTCCAAATGGAGGAAATCAGTGTTTGCCCTGTTTGTAGAAAATGCTTCTGGGTAGCCCTCATTATGCTTATGAGGATGTAAGTGTGTACATTGGTTTGTGCACCAGCAAGCATGAGCATGCACAATGAACGACTCACTGCTCTTTGTTGGTGGGTTATTCAACTCCAAGCACATACGTGAGACTCAAGACCATCCTCAGGATTGCACTGGTAGAAAGGGAGATGAAAGTCAGAAAGAAAGTCAGAAGGACTGCCTTCCTTCCTTCCAGAAGCATGTAGTGAACTCACACCATGTGCTAAACATTGAGCTAGGTTTGGGAAATACTGCCCCTGCTCTATTGGAACTTACAGTGGGTTGGGTGTATATGTGTGCATGTGTGCATCTCGAGGAAGCCAAGGGGTTCACCGAGGCTTGTGTGCTTCCTTCCCAGAGCAACTTCAACACTAATGATTCCTGGAAAAATCAGACTATTGGATAAATTGGAAGAAAGATGACGAATGTGTTCTCCAGCTACTCCTGTTGGGCATCCTCATTACTGCTGGTGGCTTCTCAGCCCACAGGTCCAATCCTTTGTGTACACCCATGGCTCGTGAGTCACTGAGGAGACATAACAGTGACCCTGACCGTAACAAGGATAACCATTTATTTGCCCCTTGAAACGTGACCGACTGGCCCATTAATTTTGCAACATTAATTCTGAAAGGAAATTAGATTCCAACCAAAGTCATTAATCTTTTAAAAATAGTGCCACAAGAAGAGAGCACTGATAATCAGAATGCAATTTTCTGAGTTAGGAAGTGGTCAAGACATCAGTGTCAGGGCTCCTATATACATGTAAGGTTTCCAAGGTATTTTCTTGAAAGACTTAACCAGGTCAAGCCAATGGTTTTAAGTCTAGAAAAAAGACCACTTCAAAGGGCCATTGCTTCCTAAGATTCCGCCAAGACCCTTCTCTAGCAGCGATGAAGGGAGTGACATGTATTGAATCATTAACACCAAGTCATCGGTTATTCTCCCAGCCAAATATATTTCTTACCAAGACAGGTCTATTTAGGACATGGGTTTCTACAGTATTGTTGCTCAAAGTGGTTCAGTGATGGTTAGAGAATAATCCATTTATTTACATTTATAACCTTTTTTTCTTTAAACTTGTTAATCCTTCTGTAGTCTGTCAGCTCTTAAAAAAAAATGATGATGTTTCTCATTAAAGGAAACTAAGTCTTTCTCAATAATTTAATCTAAAAACAAAACCTCCCTTAACTAGTTTATATCCTTTTAATTTAATTATTTATTGCTTCTGTAGGCTACTAAAACTGAAATATTACTTATCCAGATTTTTTTTTTTTTTTCAATTCATCTCTCTTATTTTTATTCATTCAATTCCAGGCCTTTTAAAAATACATTCCTAGTATCTAAAACTTCCAAGGAAAATTTGTTGCTGAGAGTAAGTATTTTTCTATGTCACCCACCTTTTATAAGAATAATAACATGAGTCAACAGAAAACCAAGAAATGTGAGCATTTACCGTATCACTTGCAGGCCCAACTTAATATTTGTTTATTGATAATTAAGGCCTTCAGTAGGTTTTGTTATACCAACTCTTGTTAATTATTCAAGAGTTGTAACTATTTGTACCATCTGCCATAGTGGAAAGAAGAAAGACAGGCTAAAGAGGACTTAAAATTAATGCACGATTTTCAGGTCACAATAAGAAGGAATGGAGTGATTGGCCAGAACCCAATGCCGATGAATCAAAGTTTGGTTTGGTTTCACAATTACTCCCATTGACATGAGGGATTATGCATTTAGCCTTAATAATCAAATCAGAATCAAGAGGCCACTCACATACGAAGTGACCTCTATAGATCTTTATTAAAAATATTTTCTCAACTGCTTGACTCTACTTTTTTAATACAAAGCAAGAATTTCTTCTAAAAATACCTCCTTCTTTTCCTTTTGCAAATCAATTTCTATTAATATTATTTTCCATCACCAACTATCTAACATCTATGTTGTCTCTTTATAATCCCAAATCCGTTATACATTAATCTCCCCAGACGGCTTAGGTTGTGTAAGAGATTGTGTGTCTCCAAACACAGATTGGAATCTTCTCAAAACTTATTAGGAATGATTCTGAAGAAGAGGTACATCTTCAACATTTCTCTGTGCTGTGGCGGGAATAACACATCTGTCCATTCTGCTCTAGATAAGAAACCTTGATAACTTTGTCTATGGATGTGACAGCATTTCTGCTGATATCTTCATGTGCCCATTGATAGAATATATATCGGTAGGCAAGAAGGAAGTAAATCAATGCTGTTTATTTTCCATAGGAAATCTTCCACCTGCCCAGTCATCTCAATGTGTTTTGACCTTTCTTCTATGATAAGAGTGTTATTAGTACACATAGAAACTGTCATCTATGAATGCCAGTTATACAAATAATGTCAAAACAGCAAAGTTAAAACATAGAAAAGGCGTCTTTCTATTTACTGGAAACACTGAAATAGAATAAATACTAAATATTGGCAAATTACTATCCCATGAGGCTTCTGGGTTGAGACGTTCAATTTATTTTGTGGATGAGAAATATCTTGATGAATGTGTCATTCAACTCCTATGTCAATGGCAAATTAATTTTGTTATAGAAGGAAAAGTGACTTTTATTTTTAATTCAAAACATCAGAAATGTCAGCAGCCTAAGTGACTGTTGGTTTAACCACATCTTCTCTAAATTGGCAACACAAGGCAATGGCCTAAATTTAAGCACTGCAATTGTGGCTTTGGTTTCAGAACCATTGCACAGTTGTTAGTTACCATCCTTGAGCAGAGGAAAAAACTGCTCACGGTAGGAAGGGAATTTGCAAACTGCCATAACAGGTTAATTTAGACTAACTTAGACCTCAGTTATGAGAGCCACACATGCCTTCTGGAATTATTTGGCCAAGCTTGTCTTGGGTAGATCAACAAGAAAAGACTGCTCTGGTTTTTTAAATTAAAAAGACAGAGAAATGAGAAAGGCATTTAAAAACTTAACGCCGAGCAATGTTTTCAAGTGGAAAATACCTTAGCTGGAAACCTGAATTTTGAAGACTAACTTTTGGGTTTCAATATCTTTCAACCTACCTACGGTGATCACCTACAGTGATTGTTGCACAGAGGTTTGGAATCAAGATTTGTGTTTTGTGTCACACCATAATTATGCCATCATGACGTGTTACCTCTTTTTGCCTCATTTTTTTACAGCCATAAAATGGGCTCCGTGTTTCCAAGGTGATGTGTGATCAAGGGGGCAATGACGGTGTTGTTTCCATTCATTCATTCTAACAACCCAGAAATTCCACTCCAAGTCTCTCTCCTAGAGTAATTCTTGCACATGTGCATGAGAAGACACAAACAAGAATATTCTTGGCCAAAAATTGTAAACATATAAAAAGTATCTAAATTTATCACACCAGGAGAATGGATTTTAAGTGGGACACATGTATGTATATACGTTTGTGTGTTTGAGGACATTCACAAAACACACATTCACAAAAATGTGAATACAATTGGGGAGCAAAATGTATGTATCAACATGGGTATATCTCCAAACACAAAGTACTGAAGAAAATGACAATTTGAAGAAGGATACATAGGTGTAGTACCATTTATTTGGAGTTTATATGGAAGTTCATACTTTGTTGTGTTTTAGAAAAGCATGTAGTAAGCTATAATTAAATGCATGGGAATGAGAAACACCAAACCCAGAGCGTGGTTCTTTCCATGAGGCTGGGAGGAGAATGATATCAAGAGACATAATGACAAGGCAATGTTTAATTTCTAATACTTTATTGGATAGTAAGCAAAAGAGTCATTATTGTACTGTTTTTATTAATTAATTTTATTGACTAATCAATAAGATATATTTCAGTATACCACTTTTATTCCTTTTCGTACATATGAAATATTCTTTCAGAAGTCTAGGAAGAAAGAGGTAAATGGGGTGAGGAACTGGAGACAGATTCTCTCTAGATACTTAGTAGAGAAAACAGCCTGTTGTAAAGGTGAGCAGCAGAGTTTATCATTACCAAGGTTACCTGTGTAGTCTTGAGGGCAAATGTAAAGAAGCCAGTGGGAAAAGAGAGATTTACTATTCTATTAGATCTGGGAACATATGTATATGTATAACTGATTCACTTCGCTATAAAGCAGAAACTACCACACCATTGTAAAGCAATTATACTCCAATAAAGATGTTAAATAAAAAAAAAAAAAGAGTGATGATTTATGTGGTGGGATGTCTGAGTAGGCTGGAGAGAATGGTATTAAGGAGGCAGATGGAAAGGTTGACTTATAATGAAGAATGAGCCGCATTTCCTCTGAGGCTGGAATGGAGTTAAAGATGGAATCAGAGAGAGTGAAATTCTTTGACATTCAGAGGAAATTAACTAAGGAAGCTCACTGCTGGATGCTGTTGATTTCATCAAATAAAGAAGTGGTCCTGGCCCTAAGTCTCACATTGTTTCCATTTCTTTATGCCCTCTCCCATCACTATCTCAGAAAAATCTATGTACCTATTGGTCCTCTCCACAACCTTCCCACGACCACCACTAAATTCTTTGAAGGGAGGTGCAGCGCCTGCTTTCTTTACTCTGGTATCTTCAGCATCTGCATACTCATTCAGAACATATAAGAGATGGTCAAAAAAACCTTTGCTAACTGAGTAAAAAGCAAGAGGTAGTATTAAGATTGGGTTTCAAAAGAGAAAAGGCAATCTACAGCTTCTTTGGAAAACTTACATAAGCTCTACAGCCCAAAGGAATGAAAGATTTATGGATTGCACCATGCAAGGGTCAGGTCTGCAAATGCCTGTGACTTTCTTCAGTGACACACTGAAGTCTAAAATCAAGAACTGAAAAGGGACTTTGGAAGTGAGCTGGCTGGGATTGTGGTTGGCTGGGCAGGCTCAAGAGTAGGTCAAAGGAGCCTTGAGGCTCTGGGTTGAGCGTGAGAGCAAAGTTGAAATGTCTGACCACAGAACGTCAGCTGGACGGGGCTTAGGAGCAGCAAGTGGGAAAAACAAAGTGAAGCAGAAATGGGGAAGATCCTGGAGGCCCCATTTGGGACAAAGAGCATGAACGTCAGAGGTGGCAGCTGAACTCGTATGTGACTGTGAATAAAGCTGGATATCAGTGGAGTCATCCGGATTATGGAAAAGAAAGCTGTGCTTCAGCCACTAAAGTTGCCATGGAAGAGGGTGATGATGGGGGAGAGGATCTGTAGAGCTGGCCAGATGGCAGGGACATTAGAGGGAAAGTGGAGTGAGGCTCACAGACCAGTGGGAAGCAAAGAAAAGGCAGATTACTCTTTCCCTTGTCCACCAATGATCTTAACTTTCTAGACACATGATCAGGTTAATAAAAGCACAAAGAACTAGCACTAAGAATAAAGTCGGGCTTCCCTGGTGGCGCAGTGGTTGAGAATCTGCCTGCCAATGCAGGGGACACGGGTTCGAGCCCTGGTCTGGGAAGATCCCACGTGCCGCGGAGCGGCTGGGCCCGTGAGCCACAAATACTGAGCCTGCGCGTCTGGAGCCTGTGCCCCGCAACGGGAGGGGCCGCGATAGTGAGAGGCCCGCGCACCGCGATGAAGAGTGGCCCCCGCTCGCCGCAACTAGAGAAAGCCCTCACGCAGAAACAAAGACCCAACACAGCCAAAAAGAAAGAAAGAAAGAAAGAAATTTATAAAAAAAAAAAAAGAGTAAAGTCACCGCATGCAGTTGAGGACTATGCAATGAGAACCGTGACTAAATGGACACTCTGATGCCTTTACCACTCACTATGGTCTTCACCACGTCGTTTTCTATCCACACGCAATCTAACTGTGCTGACTTTTCCACACATTTCATATGACCATCTAAACTTCCATTTTAGAATAAATGCACCCAATCTGATATAAGAATGAACCAAGACAGTAAAAAAAAAAAAAGATAAAAATGGACATGCGTATTGTTTCTATAAATATTATCATAACAATAAATATTTGTCAATATTTATTGACTGTGTCAATAAACTGTGTCAATAAATAACTGGGAGAAAACAGCTTTAGTTTATCATTTTGTAACACAAAAAGCAAATTAACTGAACTTCCAGGTTTGTTTATCAAAGGCAGAAAACATTAAATAGCTGTGGAGCCCTTAAAAAGCATTGACTCAGATTCTTAAAGTGAGACAAGTGGTTTCCATATTAAAAATATATAAAACAACACCCAAATCCAAACACTATGAGAGGAAGGGACTGTGAAAACTACTTTGCAAAATCATGTTCAGATCTGCCAGTGGGATGTGGCCCTTCCAGCTTCCTGGCTAAAATGGAGCTCATCGAAATACAGTCAATAGATGGTGAAAATAATATTTGCAGCCTATCTTCAACAGCCCTTAAATATAACCTGATGTTAAAAACAATCTAACTAAGGATGATCAGGAAAAAAATATTGAAGCCTATGATTCATAGTGGGGGCAGGTGGGGCAGGAAAGTTTTGAACGAGAAATTAATCTAAATGTGTGTGCGTTTGGTTTGGTCCATGTAAGATGATACCAGTCATTTAGAGATTCCAAAAGATGGTCATGTACAGTCAAATTGTTTGGTACCTGGAGGAAAGTTAAGCAATTCTTTCCTCCCCATGCTATTCTTTTCCTTTTGCAAAACTAAAGGATATAAATTCTTAAAATGGAGCTACCCACACTCTTTCTAAAATGCTAAGTATCCTCCACTGCTAAATAAGAAGAAACAGGGAGAAATTGGGTCTTTAAAATGCTGCTTCATTTCTCCACAGAGCATGCATCTTCTAGCAATCTGACAGCAATGGCTAGCCTAAAACTGGGCAATCATTTCTCAGAGAGCCGTGTTTACCTAATTAAGAGCTTCTCTGTAGTCCCCAGTTACTTAATTGTGTCATTAGCAGCAGTTTTGACATGAAGAGCAACTTGTGTCTGGAGCACCAGCCTGGCCTCCGATAGGGAAGCCCAGCAGAGCAGCTCCCAAGGGGGCTGGCAGCAGCCCGCTGCAGTATGGACAGCGCAAAATAGAATAATTGGTCCCCAGAGGCGCTGTCTCTTCAGCTGCCAATAGGGATTGCTTTTTTCCTTGTGATTTAAAAGCCAAGCCTCCACGACTTCTCTGCTGACTATTAACTTGTGGCTGCGGTGTGCAGTGGCTCCTGGGAGGGATTAGGTCCCAGCGATTGTCACCGCTGTCCTCTTTGCAGTCCTGCCATTTATGGAAGCGTGAAATCGACGGTCCTGATCAAGGGAATCACGTGGTCAAGCTTCCTGGTAGTCTGATAAAATGTGCAGTGTACCATAGAGGTATCCAACTGGGCGGGATCATAGGGGGTAGACTTCAGACTCGGGGTCAAAAGGACGCTTTGCCCTTCTGTAACATAACATAGCAAAGGGCCAAAATTGACCGTGACCTTCAGGGAAGTCAGGTGGGAGCCTCCTGCTGCCCTTCCTTTCTCCAGCAGAAAGAACAAAAGAAAGAGAGTGGTTACCAGTGGGGACAGGGATGGGGGGAGGGGCAACATGGGGTAGGGGTTTAAGAGGTACAACTGTTATGTATAAAATAAGCTAAAAGGATATATTGTACAACACAGGGAATATAGCCATTTAAAAATAATAATAACTATAAAATGAAGTATGACCTTTACAAACCGTGAATCACTATATTGTACATCTGTAACTTATGTAATATTGTATATCAACTATACTTCAATTAAAAAGTAAAAATTAAAACGAGTGAATGCAAGATTTTCCTAGGAAAAAAATATTCAATATCAACTACTCTTAGAAAGTTTTTTTTTGTTTTTAAGGTTTTTTTCCTTATTGAGCTATAATTCACATATAATAAATTCACCCTTTCAAAGTGTACAATTCAGCGGTTTTAGTATATTCACAAAGTTGTGTAACCATACCACTGCCTAATTCTAGAACCCTTTTATTACCCCTAAAAGAAACCCCTTACCAATTAGTAGTTACTCCCAATTCCTTTCTGCCCTGAGTCCCTAGCAACCACTAATCTATTTTCTGACTCTATGGATTTGCCTATTCCAGATATTTCTAGAAAGATTTTTGATTAAAGAGGTTTTAGATATCTAATATGGGTTCAAGTTGGCAAGTATTAAAAGTGTGACATCTAAATTGGAGGGAAAATGAATTCTCTGGAACCTATAACTAAGATTTCAAAAAGATGATCACAGAACAGCACAAAGATGGTCATGAATACATCAGCCTACACTGTTTTCTCCCTATTCTTTGGATATTAGAGTAAAATTTGTCATAGAAATGTAAACTACATTTTGTTAGTTGGAAGACTTTTTCTTTAGGCTAGCACAGTGATGATTCACTGAGGAAATAGATATTTTCATTTGCATTTTGAGTCTCTATTTTGGAGCCTTTTAATTCAAGACTGTATATCTCTGTCTGTAAAAAAGAAAAAAATACTTCTGTTTTTTGAAAGGTGTCTTGAAAAGAGGAATATAAAGAAATCTTTTAATAAAATTTTACTTTCTTAAAAAGCACAAAGAATTCAGATTTACTTAGCCTAGGCAGCTAATTGAAAATTAGCTATTATATATCTATAGATAATGCAGCCCTCTGTTATATATTCTAGGACACAAATTTCTTTAATATAGTGTCACTGGAATAATTTTAGGATGCATCATTCTACCCCTTTTTTATCAAACTTGAATTATAACTATTGGTCCAATTTTGCCTTTGGGTTTCCCAATAGAGCCTTGGGCTCTTAATTCTAGAACAACTGTTGCCTTAATGGTAAGTCAATGCCAACTTTTTACTTTAAGAAGAGCTGCTTGGAGCACCTTACATTAACTGTTCCTTGAGAGGGAAATATTTGCTACTAATTAAAGCTGCTTCACTTCATCTCAAGTCTTAACGTTGCTCAGGATCTTAGCCTTGGTTCTCCCAGAAGACAGAGTGTGAGACAAGGGTCTGTGTGTAGCTTATTTTGGGAAAAGATCACAAGGAACAGGAGTGGGAGACCGGACAGAGGGAAACAGAAGGAACAAATGTCCATCCAAAGGTACATTATTGACCTAAACCTAGAAAGCAAGAGATATCAGCACAGCTGAGGCAAGATGCTGTCAGGCTATAGCTGTGTGCAGATGGTTGCTGCAGTAAATGGCTGGATGCAGTAACATGTAGTTGTAGGAAGTGTGCAGTAAAGCGTAGCCCAATTTTACACACGTGATGGATGCTTAAGGGATTGCAAAGGATCTCTGCACACGGAGGATCTGTGCCTATGTGGAATTTCAAATGAGAAGAAATCTTTTTCAGTCAGTGCAGCTTTACAAACTCTCGTATTGTTCTGGCCACAAAGATAGTAGATGTCAGAAGATCGGTATAGGGGTCACGGCCAGGAAAGGAGCCTCCTGTGGTTGAGACACAAAGATGGGGAACTGCAGACCAGAAGTAGGAGCTGAGATCAAGAAGCAGGAACCCCAGGGTAGAGCAGGCAAGATCCAGGTGGGACCACAAGACGGAGTCTTCTTCTCTTGGCCGTATCAGATAAGGAGAGGGTCAGCCTCCCTGTGAGGATGAACTGAAACCCACCCTTGGAGGGGTATGTAGATCTCACTCCAGAGTTCAGATTCAGTTATCCTCAACACAACACTTTGCTTCATGAAGGCTGGCACTAAGCGATCCTCAGTGTGTTAAAATAACACCTGAGTTGAGTGGACTATTCCTGATTAAGAGAACTAATATTCTTCTGTTTTTCAAACACTGCTAGCGTAGGCACAAATTGGATGAGCTTTCTGGAGGAGGGCAATCTGACGGCGGAAACCAAAAACCAAAACCTTAAAAATGTATGTATCTACTTTTAAGAATTGATCCGAAGAAGACAAGCAAGTATACTCACAAATATGTATGTGTATATATATATATATGGATGGTTATTAAAACATAGTTAATAACATTGAGGACAACATAGTCAATAACTGGGGAAGAGTTAATAACATTTTGGTATAGTCATAAAATGAAATACCAGGAAGTTATCAAAAGCTATGGTGTAAATGTATACATATTAACATAGAAAGATGACCACAATATTGTTAAATAACAAAACAAGGTAACAAACCACATGATTCCATTTACTTAAAATTGTATATGCCTAGAGATGTACCTAGACACTTACCAAACGTTTAACTGTGCTCATCTCTAAGTAGCACTGTTTCAGGAGATTTTTTTCTTCTATATAGTATATGTATCATCTGGGATATTATAAGTCACACTATTATTTTTGCAATCTGAAAAAACAGTAAAGATATTTTCATTTTGAGGAAAATAGATTCCGGTTCTCAGTTTGGGTAAAAACATGTGGGTAGCTCCTACCTTACCAAATTTAGTCTGGGTGTGCTACATGCTACAACACAGCATGCAATAATTGGCTGACTCAGGGTGTATTTCCACTCTACTGATACACAAGATTTTAGCTGTTTTACCTTAGGGTGAACTGAGGAAGATTTGCCGAGAATCTAGATTCATGTGAGGAAAAAATAATTTACCAAAAATCTAAGGACTCTTTGTATCTTTCTGCATGTGGTCAGAGGGCTCACCCGGTGTGCCCAATATACCCATCATCCAGCCCCAGAAACTTATTCTTGGTTTGCTCAGAGTACAAGTGAGTCATTCACATTGAAAGACTAGCGTTTGGGACACAGAAAACAAGATCAGTATCAAGGGACTGTTCCCCCGTGATTCTCTAAACATCCTTCTTCCTTCTCAATCCCCTCCCAGTATTTGCTAGGTTCATCTGAGGTTTATTCCTTACCCTGTCATACTTCAGTGGAGATAGGATTCCATTTATTAATGACTGCATTGGTTTAAAATATTTTATGCAATATATCCAACAGCATATGGTGAGAATATGCAAACTATAGATCCTGTGCTGATAAAGTTTATTTTGTCTGTCTATTAATTAGATTAATACACTAATTAATTGGTGCTAACTAATTAATAAGCTTGTCAGAACTTCACTGCTGTAACACTCATGATCATCTTACTCATGGCTTAGGAGCACGTATATCTTCTGATTCATCAAAAGACAATAATTTGCTCCTCAAATAATTGCATTGCATTTTAATGCTCTACTAACTGGTAATTCATACGTGATAGTTACAGAAAGTCTTGATAAAAGAAACATTCCTTTCCTTCTTGATGTCAACTAAAGAATTCACTGCATGTTGTCACATAGATGTCTACAGGTGGCTTTGTAAGTATTCTCTTTTCAAGTCCATATCTTTTTCCTCCCCAGTTAGGCAAAAATCATTCACTCTATTCTGAGTTCTGGAAGAACTAGGACTGTGCCTCAGAATCCCCAATGCTTAGCTCATGTCCTGCACCCTGGAACCCTCCACTCATACCTGGGACTGAAACCTGGGTATGTCCACCCCTGGATGAGGCTGGGCACCCAAGGGCAGAGAATTGATGCTTGCAGGTGACAGGAGGTTTGGAGAGGAGCATGAATGGCTTCTTAACATAGCACTTTGCCAGGGGGTGGCTTGGTAAGAGAATCAGCTGCAGATACCCTTTTCTGGTTTGCATTTGACAGTGGGCCTCTTCCCCTAGACTAGCAACTCCAAGCTTGGATGGACCAGGGTAGAAACTCACAGCTGGGTGTCTGCAGGGGGATTCTGTCTCTGGCACAGCCCCTGGGGCTTAAATTTTGTTTGCCTTTGTTGCCTTTATTGTCTCTAGAACACAGAGGTTTTAACAAACAGCTTTAGGCTATTTTGATCTTAGTGATTTTTCTTTTAAATCCAGAAACTTTTTTTTTCAAAAAGCATTGAATTTTGTCTTTACATCTTGTATCCAAATTAACTCCTTTTCCTTTGATTTTTAGGAGTATTTAAAATTATAGATTCATAACCCTTACCTCCAGAGATTCTGATTATTAGGTGAGTCTGGGCTGGGCCCCAGACTTTCTTACTCATTACAAAGCAGCCCCAGTGATTCTCAGAGATGGCCGAGTTTCACAACCACTGACTGTGTCGTTCAGTCTCAAAAAATGGGAAAACCTAGTCTTGGACTTATGACATTTTCTGGCACCAGCAATCCTCCTCATCTGTTATTTGTAATCCCAATATTTATTAAGAACGTAAATGTGTATCAGTTACTGTTTCGCCCTGGGAACAGAGACGATATGATGGGCTGAGAAAAAATCAGGTAGAAAGTCAAACTCTTAAGGATGATGCCTTGAATCAATCAGTGTCGTTATGTTTACCAAAAAGAACCAGGTTCTCTTGACATTTCTAAATGGTCCTTTGGGAAAGGCAAATTGAGCATTTTAAATAGGATATAACTTATTTGCATCTTTTCAGAAGAATGGCTTACATATGTTTTAAACAATGGAACCATACTTTTCTTTCAGACAAAAATGTCACTTAGAAATCTATACATATTACACCAGTGCTTTGGACTGCACCTGATTAAACTGACCTTCCAGTCAGCAAGGCAGGACTTAGAAGGACTTATTAAATAGAGTTTTTAAATTCTAATCAGTTACAAAAAAAAAAAAAAAAAAAAAACCCACAAAAAACCCCCCTCACCTTGGCAGCTACGGATCCAAACTTGAAGCTTAAGATCACACCATGGAAGAATAGACAAGCCCTCTCTAAGTTACTGCTTCTATTTCTGGTAGCTCTGCTGAATTCACACAATTCTGAGGGGCTCCATTCATGTTGCCTCGATGTAAATAGTGCCCCCAATGGTTGGACGAAATGGTTTTCAAGAGTTCTTTCAGTCATTTCCCTGGGGATTCTGTGGTTATACTTGGAGATTTGACCAATGTTGTTATCTCTTGTGGTGAGCAGAACAATGGCCCCTCAAATATTTCCACATCCTAATCTCTAGAATCTATATATACGTAAACATGTTATCTTAAAACATGGCAGGAAGGACTTTGTAGCTATGCTTAAGTTAAAGACCAAGAGATGGGGAGAGGATAGTGGATTATCCACGCAGGTCCAATCCAATCACATGAGTCATTAAAAGCAGAATAATCTTCCTGGTTGTGATAGACAGGAGAGGTGACTAAAGAACAATGGCCAGAGATGCAACCCTCCTGGTTCTAAAGATGGAGGAAGGGGCCCCAAGCCAAGGAGTGCAGGTGGCCTCTAGAGACTAGAAAAGGCAAAGAAACAGATTCTCCCATTGAACCTCCTGAAAGGAATGCAGCCCTGCTGATGTCCTAATTTTACTCCAGGAGGCCCTGCATTGGACTTCTGATCTCCAGGACTGTAAGACGACATATTCGAACTGTTTTAACCCACTAAGTTTGTGGTAATTTTTTACAGTGGCAATAGAAAATTTTAGCAATTCTTCAGTGAGTTTCTCTTTAAGTGTAAAACAACAAAACAAGACAAAACAAACAAACAGAAAATCCCATATCCTTTTTTGACAAAATGGACCTGATTTAAATGTATGTAGTCATCCACTCAAGAAAGACATTTGCTGTTTTTTCAGAACCTACTGGATGTTAGATTCTGTGTTACACTTAGCAACACAGAGATGAAAAGAACAGGAAGGCTTCTCCTGAGAAGTCAACTGTCTACTTGGGAGAAACAAATTCCTCTTTCTTCTCCTCCTTCCCCATTCACTGAGCAAAGTGTACACACCTGGAGGTTTCTAGACATTAATTGATTCTCCAACAATTCTAATAAGTAGTAATATTATCATTATCCCTGCCTTACTGATGGGAAAACTGAAACACAGATAGATGAAGAGCTTGCCAAGGTCATGTGGTAATAAATGGTGGGGTCATAATACAATCCCACGCAGCCTGACTCCAGAACTCATGGCATTGAGTATTACAACACACTGCCTCGTGTATAAATAATATACAAATACTAGCAATGCCAAGGTGATAAGAAAAACAATAGAGATGAGAGAGAGGGCATGTTATGCCTGAGTGCTATGGGATATCAAAGTGATAGTCTCTTGAAGGAGATGGAAAATGCTTGTTGGAATGGTAACATTCTACCTTAATATGAATTAATAATAGTACCTAACATTTGCTCTTTGCCCATGTATCAGTTAACTATCGCTGCATGACATTCTGAAACTTAATGGCTTAAAATAATAGTATTACTTGTTCATACTCATCAGTCTATGGGTCATCCAGATGGTTCTCCTGGAATGGGCTGGACTCAATCATGAATCTGTGGTCCAGTGAAATTTAGGTAGACAACTCTGCTGATCTAGGCTGGGCTTCCTCAGATGTTGGGGGTCAGCTGGCTATAGGCTGGGCTGCCTCAGTCTCCCTCATGGACTCTGTGCTCCAGTGTGCTAATCCAAGCTTGTTCACATGGAGGTGGCAGGGTTCCTTGAGAGGCAGCAAATTGGCATGGCACAGCTTCTGCTGTCTTCAACAGGATAGAGCAAGACAGGGTATTCAAGGGGATCCAAGAGGAAAGGTTTCAAGAGAACATAGATGCTACCTCTTGATGGGAAAATCTGCAAGGCACAATGCAAAAGGACATGGACACAGGAGGGTAGAAAATTGGGAACATTTTTGTTATCAATCAAACACAGCACACACTGGTTTCTTTAACCCTCATAGAAAATCTCTGATGTGGGTAATATCATTGCACTCATTTGACAGCTGAGTAAACTTCAGAGCCAGCACTGGCATTAGAGGCTCCCTGATGCCAGAGTGTGAAGGTAGACAAGGCGGAAGAGTATGTGCACCCAAAGCTCACAGGGAAGGCAGAGCAGGGGTGCAAGTATTCTCTGGCTCTCAGTTTAGCAGGAATACGGATCATGCTATGGAGGGTCAGGAGGCTGGGGAGGAGAGCAGGAGGCAGAATGAGGTACCAGCCAGGAGGAGCTAAGGGTGGAGAGAACCATGAAAAGTTAAGAGTCTACTGCAATCCAGGAGAGAAATGATAAGTGACTGAACCAAGGCCATGGCTGGGGACTTTGATTAGAGGAGAGAATTGAGAGACAGTTAGGAGGTAGACTGGACAGGATGTGGCCACAGCTGGAGGTAGGGGGTGAGGGAGAGGGAGGATTGCAAGAGCATGAATTGATGGGGACGCCATTCCCAAAACAGAGAATTGAGAAGAAAACCGGTTTGATGGGTTTGGGAAGATGAGAGGATGTAGGCAGGTGGGGACAATTCATTCACCATTTACCCAATAAATATTTTGGTGCCAATATATGCAGGTACTGTTCTAGGCACTTGAGATACATCAGGCACAAGCCAGACAAAAATCTGTGCCTCCTGGAGCTCTTATTTTAGTGAAGAGAGACTAATAATATTCACCAAAAACATAACGAAGAAGCAATTTTTATAGTGTGAAAAGAGGTTGCAATTGCTATGCATGTTAGTTACCTCTGGCCCCTGTAATAAAATTACCACAAAGTGGATGGCATAAAACAGAAACATATTTTCATGCAGTTCTGAAGACCAGAAGTCCAAAATCAGTCATTGGGCCAAAATCAAGGTGTCAGCATGGCTCCCTCTGGAGTCTCTGGGGAAGAATTCATTCCTTGTCTCTTCTAGTTTCTGGCGGCTGCCGGCATTCCTTGGCTTGTGGCTGCATCCCTCCCATCTCTGCCTCCAAGTTTACATTGCCTTCTCCTCTTCTGTCTGTATGAAATCTCCCTCTGCTTTCCCTCTCATGAAGATACTTGTGATTACATTAAGGGCCCACCTAGATAATCCAGGATAATCTCTTCATCTCAAACTCCTTAATTTAATCACATCTGCTAAGTCTTTGCCATATAAAGTGACATTCACAGATTCTAGTAATTAGTATGCAGATATCTTTTTTTTTTCAGGGGAAGGCATTATTCAGCCCACTAAACTATGGCTCAAGGGAAATGCAAAGCAGGATGTGTGGGAGCAGGATTGTTGGGAATTGGGAAGGTCATCGTGAGCAAGAAGACAAGACGGTCCAGAAAGGGCCTCCTGTGGAAGCGACAACCAAGGATGTCTGGGGGGAAAGCATCCTAGGCAGATGCGAGTGCTAAGGCAATGATGGGGGGAGTGCAGCAATGTGGCCCAGGGGGAGGAAGTGAGGGCAGAGGAGGACCAGTGAGGGTACAGGAGTGACCTGACGAAGCCTTATGGTGACCATGGAACCTCCAGATCCTGGGCTGGATGGGGGAAAGGCTTTAAGCATTTAAAGGGGAGGTGAGGTCATGATCTGAGATGAGGTCAACTTGGAGAAATCTGTAGAAAGGAAAAGAACAGAAGTCAGGGGACACAACCCTATGGCAAACCAATGTTTCAGGGTCAGTTGATTTTAACCTCATCTGTCTACAGAAACCTGGATTTTCGAAAGCAAAGTACTGGTCTCTTTTTTCGGATAGCCTTCAAGCTAGGCTAGGCTCTGATCGTGGTTCATGGAAAGCTGCAGAGGTTCACAGAAGGACTAAGTACCCTCTCCTTCTTGAACCACTTTCCTGACCACCAGTGAGTCACATGTTTCTTCTGCAGTTTTGTACCCTGAACTCCAGGATGTCTCATACTCTGGGCCAGCATCCTATACTTGCTGGGTGCAAGAGTTCATTAGCCATGTTGCTTTTGACTGCCAGGACTGATAATGATTCTCTCACAAGAAATCAGGACAGCCAATGGTGTTTTTTTAATGGGCCACTTCTCCAAGAAAATCTGCACAAAAAGAGGAAAACGCCTGGTCGAAATTCACCTATCGTCATAGTCTACTTCTATGACAGTGTGAGAAGGCTAGGTATAATTTGGCTTACCACTATTATCAAGGAATCAGAATTACAATTCAGGTGACAAGGAGCCTTACTTGTCTGTCACAATTAAAATAAATAGTTTATGAACTGTTTTATATTTCTTCTTAAAAGATATATTTTTGTTTGCATTGATTTTTTTTTAAAGTTTTAAAATTTTTATTGGAGTCTAGTTGATTTACAGTGTCGTTGCATTGATTTTTTTCTCATGTCAGGTCTTTACATATATATTTCTACTTTGTGATGATATACATAACTTGTGAATTTGGGGGAATAAAAATTTTATGTTAGAGTGAGATTTTATTCCACTGTTGTTTGTGTCAAATTCTTCCTTAGTATTCATGAACAAACGTAGAGAATGATGTTTGACTTATTCCAGTGTTCATGCCCTCCCATTAGCTCTGGACACCCTATGGATTATTTAATATAAATG
This sequence comes from Eubalaena glacialis, assembly GCF_028564815.1. Taxonomy (NCBI): domain Eukaryota; kingdom Metazoa; phylum Chordata; class Mammalia; order Artiodactyla; family Balaenidae; genus Eubalaena; species Eubalaena glacialis. Next base: position 10,067,971 of record NC_083721.1, on the reverse strand, counting down.
TGATAACCATCCCAGACTTCTAATGTTGCCCCAAACCCTATATCTTACTACTGCTGCCAAATTCACAGTGGATTGGAGCTATCTTTCGACTGATTAGTCCTAATATTAAGTCATGTACCATAGGCAAATCAAACATATTTAACTAATTTGATACAACTATAAGACACCATAACCAACAAGAAGACACCAACTCTCTACTGAATTGAGGCCTCAGCTATGTTATGAAGACCTGCAGCCATCCTTATGAAGTGGCTGAACCTGTTGTGTAATTACACTCAAAAATATCAGCTCAGCATCAATCATGCCCCCCGCAAAATGTCACTGTATTGGGTTGACAGTTTTCAGCATTGAATGGAAACTGAAACTAACCTTGATCAATCACGCAAATCTTTCAGCTACACGAATCTATGGTTTATAGCTGATTTCTTTCCATATGAGTATTCAGCCTCATATGGGCCACTTTTATGATTGAGATGCGACTTGAAAACTCCTGCCATTAAAAAATTTCAGATCAAGTTAACTCTTCCCATATTTTATGAGGTGGATTTCCCCACTGTGTACATGTACAGGAGTGCATGTCAAGGTTGTGGTCTGTCTGCACCTTCACATCTCAACTTTTCTAGAAGTACCACTATGGCCCACTTCTAAATAAACGGGGTAGGTACACATTCTAAGATGCAAATCAGGCTTCTATCAAATCGTGGCCCCTGCTTTACCTGCTTGTGGGTCATCCTAAGCATTGGCTCCCAAATTTGCTCTTCATTAGAATCATCTGAGAGCCTTTATAGACATCAAAGATCATCCCTTGCCCCAGGCTAGCTGACTGACTCTTGGGGATTGGGGGAGAGCGTAGAATTTGACGCCCCAGGTGATTTTGAAGCATGAGAGAGTTAACTATTGACATAAAGCATATGGATCCCCTTTTCAATCAATACCATGTCCAAGGCTTAAACCATAATTTGACTATGATCCATGACTTTCCAAAAGTTTACTTTAGCTTTCTTACATTTAAGAAAGGCTATCTAAAAATAATGATGAGTTGGCTGTGATGGAAGTCACCACTTACAACCACTGAGCTGGGTGTTGTGTACTTTCTTATTTAATCCCCATGGCAGCCCAATGAGGAAGTTTTATTTATTAGCTTCATTCTACGGATCAAGCACCTGGGGTTCAACAAAGAAAATTCCTCAAGGCCAAACAGTCGGTAAGTGCCAGAGCTAAGATGTAAGTGCATATGTGTCAAATTCCAAAGTCATAGGTCAATAGAAATGCAATAAAGGGGTTGCGGGCTGTGGGGCTGTATGGGGTCGGGGATGCTAGCCCAATCCTGGCTTCTCAGAGGAAGGGAATCTAAGCTGTAACTTGGAGGAAAAGATGAAGCCAGACTGGGGAGGCCAGAGAGGGGTGCTTAGGGAGGGAGAGGGCTGCTGGAAAGGAAGCCAAGTAGGAGGGAAGGAGTGTTCCAGGCGAGGGTAGGGGGTGAGGTGTGGTTACCAAGTGCAGCTCTGGAGGCAAAAGAGAATATGCTAATGATCCAGGTGCTAAATAACCTGAGATGTCCCCAACTGGTTCAGGTAGAAATGGCAAAGTATCAAAATTAACATATTAGGAAAAAATCTATGGAAAAGAGAGGCCTTTGAGTTTATACAGCCTGAATTCATACGCGTTCAATAATGGAACGGGTGTATGAGAATTCAGCAGTGATGTGAGCAAAGTTTATTACAGACACTGGATGACAAAGAAGGCTCTATTCTTAAGACCAGCAGTGTGTTTATCTTCTAAGATAATTGCCACCATCCATTCTAGAAGGGGATTTGACAGTATCTACTGTAGTCCTTTCATTTAGTTAAAGAATCTAAGCCTCAGAGAGGGTCTGTGGCTTTCCCAAGGTCCTAGCAGCTGCCTAAATTGCCCTGAGCTGGCCCTGGGATATGGGGTGGTTGGTTCCAGAACAGGATTCTTTTTTATTCAGCCCTACTTGGAGGTAAGTCATCAGAGAGGATGGAAATTATTTTACATAATTTAAATAATAAAAAATAATGAAGAAAAGGCACGGCTGACTGCTTCTTGTGGGACCCACTACCCCTCTGACTTAGGCAGCTCTTCTATCAGTGTCCTTCATCTGGGCATCCAAAGCAGCTATTGCATAAACACAAGTTCAGGGACATGCTTATATAAACATCTTTGTGGAGAGAAGTTCTGTCACAATCCCATGTGTATTTCCATAGCTTTCAAAGGGTCTCTGCTTCCCAAAGAAGTGTTACAATGGCAAAGTGCTTGTATTAAAAACCCAAAAGTCAGAGCATTTTTTCCGAAGCTTACATATTCAGTACTGTTGGATAATTTTATTTAATAGTATGTTTGAAACAGGTTTTTCCAGTGTAAAGCTAGCCTATGTCTATGAACATAAAACAGTCTGAGGATAGTATGCTCAATCATCGTTATCATCAGTGATGATGGCTAATGCTGAATTAACACAATATGCTGCACAGAATTCTAAGACCCCCCAATATTACTTTACTTAATCTCAACACTACACTGTAACGGCGGCGTTGTTATCATCCCCATGTGACAGGGAAGAAAACTCAACAACAAAAAGATTGAGTTAGTTGCCCTACGTTAGTGGTTCTCAAAGTGTGGTCATTAGACCAGTAGCATCAACATCACCTGGGAATTTACTAGAAATGCAAACCCTTGGACCCCACCCTGGACCTCTGAGTCAGAAACTCCTTGTTTTAATAAGACCCTCAGGTGATTCTGATGCTCCTAGCCATCCAGTCTGAGAACCACAGCCCTAGGGCATCCACATAAAAACTGAAGCCAGGATTCAAATATAGGTCCTTTTGCCCCAAACCACAGCTGGTAAATGACAGAGCTGAGACTCAAGCCAGGGCACCAACTGCTGGTTTACCTTCTCTGATTTAAGCAGTGTTGATGGACACAGTCTAACTAGGTTATTTAAGCCCTAACTGCCATTGGGACTTAATTTTATGACTCTCCTTTAGGGAATAAACTTTGGGACAGCAACCTCTGCCCAGCTGTCCCCACTGGTTTGTCCTACACCATGGCATTCTCAGTGAGGGGATCCAAACATTGGGGATTACCAGATTTGAGCCATCTGACCTTAGATAATTTTTACAAGCCTTGAGGACAGGCATTTAGGCAGGCTCTTACTCCAAACATGTCTGGTTAAAAAATAATAATAATAATCAGTAGGTCAGATTGTCTTTATAAGAATTAACTTTTTTTTTTAAAGATTTTTTTTTGATGTGGACCATTCTTTTAGTCTTTATTGAATTTGTTACAATATTGCTTCTGTTTTCTGCTTTGTTTTTTTTGGCCACGAGGCATGTGGGATCTTAGCTCCCTGACCAGGGATCGAACCCGCACCCCCTGCTTCGGAAGGTGAGTCTTAACCACTGGACCACCAGGGAAGTCCCTAAAAATTAACTTTTTATCTTTTAAGACAAATCTGTAGGAGCATTTCACAAGGCAGCTAGAACCTCATTTTAATAAATGCTCTCCTGGTACAACTGAGGCACAGTGTTGAAAGATGAAGCCGATGTTTGGTGTTAAGTGACAGCTCTAGATTCTCAAGTTCACCACAATAGCTGGAAAGACCTTGTCCACACTGAAAATGTAAAGTATACTGCATACACCCACAAAAGACACTCTCCATGTTGCCTTCAGCCTTGGTTTAACCTCTTTGACCTCTTCCTTCCAAACTCATTTTGAGGTGTTGAAAATACACATTACAGCTGCAAGTCCACATTTTGGGAATAAGGACAGTTTTAGAAATAATGACTTGAAATCAGAGTAGATTATGTCCCTTTTTCAGTTTACAAGTTGCATAATTTCACTGGCTTCTTGCATCTTGGGAAAGAGGACTCTTCCAACATATTCCAAACATCTCGCAAATCAGTTTACAAAAAGCTTACTATTCTGATTGCGTATAAGACAAAATGTGACACCAAGTGCAGGGCATTCTTGAAACAGCAGATGCCTGGGAGGGAGCTCTGTGCCACAGAGTCTGAATTACCTCATACCTCGAGATTAGCAGGCCCTCCAGATCAGGGAGTGGTACCCAGACTTTTTTTTCTTTGTATTAATAAGTCCCTTTAACTCTAGTTCCAGCTTTCGTTCCTCCCTGGCTTTCATAAGGAGTGTCACCAGCACAGTGACACGATGTTCTGTTTGTTTGCACTACCAAACACAGGAAGTGTAATGGGGAAAAGGGCTGCTAATAAAAATGAGTTCAGGGGCTTCCCTGGTGGCGCAGTGCTTGAGAATCTGCCTGCCAATGCGGGGGACACGGGTTCGAGCCCTGGTCTGGGAGGATCCCACATGCCGCGGAGCAACTGGGCCCGTGAGCCACAACTACTGAGCCTGCGCGTCTGGAGCCTGTGCTCCGCAACAAGAGAGGCCGCGATAGTGAGAGGCCCGCGCACCGCGATGAAGAGTGGCCCCCGCTTGCCGCAACTAGAGAAAGCCCTCGCACAAAAACGAAGACCCAACACAGCCAAAAAAGAATGAATAAATAAATAAATTTAAAAAAAAATGAGTTCAGACACTTGATATAGATGACAAATGCCAAGCCGACTTCAATGTAGGAGATTCTGGTCTCATTTTATGTGAAAATAAGGTAATAAAACAAGACAAAACGAGTGATAGGACTCCAATTTCAGCTTTTCAAACAATATAAATACACTGATATCTTATAATAAATATCCCCTACGGTGGGGTCATTTTTTATGCGTTTAAATTTGTGTATGTGTGTGTGTATCCATCTATCTATCTATTATCTATCAGTCTATCTTTTATCTATAAAGTGATAAGTCTTTCTACACGTTAATATAGAACTTGGATTTCTCAACAATCTGATAATAGCAAAAAAGGCCTAGTCAGTGCCTACTCAGTTATGATAAATAGTATGGTATGATGTGTCCTTAATAGAATTAAAACAGGTATTATTTGATGTTAAATTATTAACCCCAAATTGGAATATCTTAAAAGACATATATCAAATAGTAGCAATTAAAATATGTCTAAAGAAAAAATAAAATTATATACAGAATAGTTATGTGATAAAAACTTTACCAGTTTATTTTCTTCTCCCTCTCTCTCTCTCTATATATATACATTTATATACATATATATAATATAATAATTTGATATGATATATAATATAGATATAGCACATGTGTATATGTAATACATATATTTCATAGATACATATAGAGAAATAGAACTGATATTTTATATATAAGAAATATGTCTTCATATATATATATACATATATATATATAGAACAATTCTTTCTCACCTGGAAAGAGTAATGCCATTCTCTATTTAACTATCATACTCATAAGATGATGGAGTTAATAGTCAGAAATGGGTCTAAAAGATCAACAGGATCAAAGGGGAGAAAATACGTACCCTCATGAGAATGCTCAAGAGCGTCTAACATTTAACCAGTCATTTTTCTTGGCAGTCCCATTTTAGGTGAAAATGAAGGAGAGAGGAGAAAAGAAGATGCCAGGATGGAGAATAACAACAGGGCAGAGGCAACAGAAACAAAATGATACATTCTTAAAAGCCATCTGTTTCTGTCACAGTGGCTATTCTCATCCCTCTCCCTTTACCCCACTGATACCCTGATGCCCGGTTTCGTTTTCATTTTTCCAGTCGTGACATGTTCGGTTGGTCTTTGATACCAGGTGGAGAAAGGAGTGCAGCCCAGGCCAATACAAACTTATTCATAGGACTGTCTCCACTTTCCCATCACCCCCACCAGCCTGCCTTCTAACGGCTCCAGTAATCTGGATTTAAATCATATGCTAAATCCCATGTCCTCTTCTACTTGATCTTCATGACTAATCTGCTCTTCTGCCAAGAAGAGATGACACTCCTTGTCATCCCTCCGGTTCCTGTGGTCAAAATTAATTAATTCAACCAATACTTATTAAGCATTACTATGAAGTAGGCAGTGGGCGAGCAACGAAACTCCCCCTGCCTCCTCAGTTCTCTATAAAAATACAGAGAGATCAACTATTCTCCTTTGAACTTAGAATATGTATTCTCCAAGGAGCTGAGCTGAAAAAACTGTTTAATGCATTTAAAACTATGCACTTTAAAATTGTTTAATCCATTAAAGTACCTAGCAAGCTATACTGGTTGATAGTAATTTATTTTACCAACCTCTATTTAATGAAAAGATTTTATTCTTGGGAAATAAAATTAATTTATTTTTTATTCTGTCTTCAGACTGGTCTGAAACTATTGGAATTATAGCTTTTGGGTTCAATCACAAAAAAGAAGTTGATTATAGTGAACTCAAATAGCCAAATCAGATTTTTCTACCAAATAAGTGCAATGGAAACAAGCCCTCATCTAAATGTGGAAATCATGATCTCATGCCAGAATTTTAGGGAAATGAAGTTTATGTCTAATGACCATTAATATTAGTAATTATTTACTCCTTCTTTGTTAAAAGTGTACCTGAAAGAACTACTCTAAGATATCTGCCTTTATAGGGTTTTTAAAAAATAATTTGGAAAAAAATTAAAAATAGGTATTGTGTCAAGGTTGTGTTATTTCAGGTAATTATGTTTTTTTCTCCAAGCATGTCTTTATTATTCTTTCATATCATATTATTTTGCACTTTTTAAAATTGAAGTATAGTTAATTTATAATGTTGTGTTAGTTTCAAGTGTACAGCAAAGTGATTCAGTTATACATATATATATTATTTTTCAGATTCTTTTCCATTATAGGTTATTATATCATATTTTATAATGCAAAGATATACATCAGCTTTAACTGTATTTTTATACATTCCCTACTGTGTTAAGGAAAATGTTGTTGTATAAGCTCACACAATATGAGCATGCTCTATTGCTTGTACTTTTTGTTGTTGTTGTTTGGATGGCTTTGCTTTGTTTTTATTGTTGCTCAGTTGAGTAAATTTAAAACTATCATAATATTTTGTAGAAAACTATTCCTAGATGAATGAAATCTTTCTGAAATCCCCCAAATCTCACATTGGCCAACGTAGACCCACTGGCATGAATAGTATTCAGCTTCCTGCTTCTGACCCACAATTTTATATGCGAAAGTCATTGTCAAAGCTTGCAAGACAAGTTGTGTTGAGCATTTCCAGATACCAAACCTCCCCTCTGTGATTTCAAACAGTCAACAGCTGCTCAGCCTGTTCTTCCCGTCACTGTTCATGATTGCATTAGAAAAATTCCACCTTTAAAAAAATTGTGAAAACTGAGAACAACAAAGCAACCAGTGGCAACTAAGTGACACTGTGCTGTTATCAACCTCAGCTCATTTTCTTGCGCTCTTGCCCAATGGGACTAAACTCTCTTTACAGCAAGGGATGGTTTCAGCTGACCTGCTATGAATGTCCCAAGTGAGTCACTGCCGTTAACTCCATCAGCGCCATTTGCTGTCCACTTGGACACTTCTGAACAGCTGCTGGGCTCCAGTGCCAACTTCTAACTGGAAATATGGTTGGTCTGACTCAGTTTCAGAAGGGGAAAAGAAGGAGGGGGAAGGAGGGAGAGGAGGAGAGAATAAACTCACGTGTCTCCTCTCAAAGAAGACTGACAACTCTGTTTTTTTCCATTGATTATGGTGGAAACACATTTTGAAGAAGTGAGAATGCTAAACCCAGTTTGTCACATTCTCTCTGTTTTGTTTCCTATTATTTTACTCATGAAGTTGGGTTGGGGTTTTATATTGAAAGTATGTGTTGATGTGGAAATTTGCAGCCCATAAGATGTCACCCCATTTCCACTTTTTTTTAGACACATTCATCTTATTTTCCCAACACAAAAGTGAATATTTCCTTTACTCTGAAAATATTTTTCATAAAATTGAAAATCCATTTTGATTCAATCAACAACTTTTTTGGAGCATTTGCTAGAACAGGCTTCTGGACTAGACATTAACAAGGATTCTGAGAAATATCAGACATGATCCTTGGATTCAAGAATTTGTAATAAAATGAAGAGAAAAGGCCTGTTTAAATAGATGGTCCAGGAACAAAATGAGGGAGTGTGCATAAAAGTGCCAGATGCCTGGTATAGCTACCATGGTCTGCAAGAACTCAGAGAAGGGCTCTGGGCTGGTGGTTTTATATCTGGAATGATGGTAACTGATACTAACAAGTGAAATTAAATTGACTCTATAAACATGGGCTATGTGTCATAGTTGGGCATGAAGCCTAAGTGTCTAAGTTAAAGGCTGAAATATGCTCACATGACCTCAGCATTTCATTTCAGGGGAAGTCTGTGATTTATATGTGCATTGTTGTGTGCACAAGCACATATATACATTTTTCAAAAACTCTTATATTACCAGAGACACCAAGGAGGTGGCTGTGTACTTGTTCTCTTGGGAATATTTATCTACCATCTTGTTGGCAGTGAACAAACAGCAATCCAGGTTTCTGGGGCTTACCAAGAGCTAGAAAATAGATTAATAGGGTAAGAAGTGTTCTTTCATTTTGAAAGCTCCCCCCGTCCAACTATTTTCATTTCTTGAAAGGAGATTTCAGACTACAGACAGGTTAATTCTTACTTTCTTTTATGATGATGAGGTAACTATAGACTTAGAGAATTTTCAGCACAGTTTCAGCACTTACAAATATTTTCCCTGAGTGGTAAACATACAAATGTTATTCCGTGATCATTGGTGCTTTGAGTTAATTTACGTCTCACTATGTTACTCACTCCAATTCATTGAGATTTGGGTTAAGAGAGCTTGTTCTCCAAATGCCAGGACAATGTTTGTTTACTAAAGAAGTGAGTATACATAATTAACCTCAAAGTCATTGATGTGACCACAAATTCAATATGGAAAAAAATAAACCTGAAATTTTAATCCTGAGGAGGTTTGCAAATATTAGAAAATAATAAATCTAAAAGAGTGCTTTAATTTGAGGCCCTAAAACCAACTAGCAGTTTTTCCTGTAATTTCCCAATTCATATCTAAGGCTGCTAGAATAATTAATGAACTATTACCAGTTTTTCCTAGGTGCAAAAAAAGAAATCCCATTTATAATTAAAAAATCACACTTATCTACAATTTCATATAATCAAGTCTGTCTTAGACCTTGTCTATGGGCTTGATGGGAACAAAAGAGCTTTTCTTCAAACGGGGAGCCAAGCCAGAAGGGCAGCGACTCTGAAGGGAACTGAGTTGTGTGATGAATAAGTACAATGAATGGGACTACAAGTCAACACATGAGTAATCTTGCTTTAATACTGTGGTAACTGGTAAACCCAGAAAGAGGCAGAGAAATAAGAAAGAGAAATAAGGAAGATGAGGTCTATGGAAAAATGGATGAAGACTTAATAATTTATTATATATGCGTGAGGGGATGTTAGAAAATTCCAAAGGGAAGAAAACAGTTGAGCTGGGTTCTTAGAATGACTTTGCTCCATGGTTTTGGGCAGGGAGTAAGTTGGAATCGTAGCCAATAAGAACAATGTTCATCCAATAAATATTTATTGAAGTGCCTATTATAAACCAGGCATTCTTCTGAATAGCGGAGATACTATAGTGAACCAAACCAAGTCTTTGCTATCATGATCTTTACATTCCAATGTGGAAGACATGTAATAATATATATATATATATATATATATATATATATATATGTATATATATATATATATATACACACAGATCTGTATTACACTGTCAAGTAGACATTATAATATAATGTTTATAATATATTATAATAAGTCTCTCATATAATTATAAAATATAATGTCAAATGGCTAAAGAGAAAAATAATGCAGGGTAAGGTGATGTTAACTGCAAGTATGTGGCAGTGTGAAAATGCAGGTGACTTTCATGCATCAGCAAGATTTGATTGTCCTTAGAACACAGTGTACTTGGTGGGAGTAGGGGTAGGAAAGGGGTGAGAAAATTACTACAGAGGAGGTAAAACGTTCAGATTTCAAGTCTCATATGGTCTTATAAGTCCTGCTAAGAAATTTTGGTTTTCTCTGTAGGCAAATCAGGAGACATGGAAGAATTCTTAAGCAGGGAAGTGACATGATGTGATCTGTTTTTATATAGATCACTTTCATGGCAGTATAGAAAGTGGATACAGGGTGAATAACTCCAGAGATAGGGGTCTCAGTTAGGAAGCTAATTGCTGTGTACTATCAGTTTAGTTGAGAGGATTAAATGCAGACCACAGTGTATCTTGTAGTCTGAGCTCTAGAGAGAAGGAATTCTAGACCAGATGACCACTGTGAATAGTTAGCCCAGTTGTGGTCAGCTTGCCTAGTGGACCAGAATTGAGAAGTTTCTCCCAGCTCCATATTCTGCCTGTCTGCAATTTTTGTTTCTGGTAATAGTAGAGTAGTTTCTGTTGTTCAAACAGTATCACAGTTAACAACTATGCATCCTGGATAAAGTTTTACAATATCAATTACTGAAGACATTGGAAAGACACAAAAGGAAGGCAGAGACTGAGAGACAGTGGATATTTGGAAGAAGGAAATAGCACTGATAAGTCTTCTGCTTCTTGCAGTTGTTTTGTTGTTTGTTTGTGCCAGATACAAGGTCCCAGTCTGCCAATTAAAACTTGGATAAAAAAGCAATAGTTGTAGAGGCTTGAAGAGCCTGAAGACACATTTTGGGGAGACCAAACAAGATAGGAGACAGCCAGAGAATTATATACAAGATTTTGTGTATAAATTCTGTCTACATCTCTGAATGATCCTTGAAATATGCACGTACAGGGCAGACTCCAAGCAGTTCAGCTGAGGCTAAAGGTAGTAAACATAGATTGCAGCTGCTGCCCACCACAGGGATGACAGAATTGAAATTCAATTCTAACCAAATTAACTTCCACTTATAAGAAAAGAATCAATAATCTTTGGAGGAATATAACAGAATCCAGTGTCTCTGAAACATATTTTTCACAATGTTAAGTATTACTAGACATAAAAGGCAAACTTACTAAACATACAAAGAAACAAGAAAACATAACAGAAACCCAAGATAAAAGACTTAATGGAATTTGGCCTCAAAATGACCCAGACATTGGGATTAGCAGACAAGGATTTTAGAGTAAATATCATAACTATGATCCAAAATATGAAGAAAATATATGTGGAATAAATGAAAAAGTGCTAAATAGAAACTGTAAATAATAACAAAGTAGAACTGAACTCCAATACCTGAGAAAAAAATTAACTGGATGGGCTTAACAACTAGGAGATGACACAAGAGAAAGCCAATGAAGTTGAAGATAGATCAATACAGTTATAAAGTCTGAAGAACAGGAGGAAAAAAGATTGGCCTGTGGGACAATATCAAAAGTCCTAATATACATGTAATTTGAGTCCTAGAAAGAATAGGGCATAAGAAATATTTGAAGTAGTAATACTTGAAAATTTCCCAAATTTGGTGAGACAATTCCAGATTCAAGAAGATCAGCAAACTCAATCAAGATCCCCCAAAAATCATAGCGAGGCCCATAAAGGTTAATTTAAAGAAAACCAAAGATTACAAAAAGTTCTTAAAGCAGCCAGAGAAAAATGACACATTATATGTAGTGAAACAACATAAACGACTACTAACTTCTCATCAGAAACTATGGAAGCCAGAAGGCAATGGATCAATTTGTTGAAATGATTAAAAAAAATCCTTTCAAGTTAGAATTCTATATCTAATGAAAAGAATCTTCAAGAATGAAAGCAAACTAAAGCCATTTTCAATTAAATAAAAATTAAGAGAATTTATTGCCAGCAATCTGTACTACAAGATATGCTTTAAGGAGCTCTTCAGACTTAGGGAATTGATACTAGGTACAAATTTACTCTTTTGAAAAGAATGAAGAACACTAGAAATAGTAAATATGTGGGTAAATAAAAAAGGCTATTTAAAGCAAACAATTACAACTTTGTATTATGAGATTTGTAAAGCATGTAGGTAATGATATTTATGGCAACTATGGCAAAAAGTATAGGATACATGGACCTATATAAGTGCTAAGTTTGTGTACTTTACATGAAGTGGTATGATATTAATTCTATGTGGACTGTTAAAATTTAAGAATGTGTACAGCAGTCCTTAGAGCAACAACTGAAAATTAATGCAAAGCGGTGTAGCTACAAAGCCAATACAGACAGTCCCTGACTTATGGTGTATCAAGTTATGATTTTGCAACTTTAGAATGTTGTGAAAGTGATATGCATTCAGTAGAAACCATTCTTCAAATTTTGAATTTTTATCTTTTCCCAGGCTAACAATGTGTGGCATGATACCCCCTTGTGATTCTGGGCAGCAGCAGCAAGCCACAGCTCCTGGTCAGCCACGTAATCACGTGGGTAAGCAACCAATACACTTACAACCATTCTGTACCCATACAGTCATTCTGTTTTTCACTTTCAGTATAGTATTCATTAAATTATATGATATATTCAACACTTGATTGTAAAATAAGCTTTGTGTTAGATGATTTTGCCCAACTGTAGGACATTTAATGTAGGCTAGGCTAAGCTATGATGTTTGGTAGATTAAGTGTACTAAATGCACTTTTGACATAATATTTTCAACTTATGATGAGTTTATCAGGACATAACCCCATTGTAATTCAAGGAAGATCTGTAGATAAATTAAAATCACTTCTAAAAAATATATAGTTAGCCCAAAACAAAGCAGGCATAAGGCTTTAATTTCCTTCTCTATATACACTCCCTGGCGATTTCATTCACTTCCATTGATTGAACTGTCACTTATAAGATGACTTTAAAAATTACAAAAGCTAAACATCTATCACCAGTCAACATCTTTCTCCTAAGATCCAGACAATATGTCTAACACAGAAGTAAAAATGAGAAGCCCATCAGCTAGATACAGCCTATATTTTTTTTAAATTCAGGGTATTTGGAAACTGGAATTTTTTTTATATTACAATCCAAATTTCAAGATCTTCCTGGAAAAAAAGTGAAAATTTGGAATACAGATCCTGAATTCCTACAACAGCATCATCATAGTAAGCTGCATAGTGGCTGTGTTCTTTAGACTGGACATTTACCATTCCCTACATATTGCATGACTGTTGAATGAACAAAACAGGTGAATGAATTATATCATTAAATCTGCTGATATGAATACTATAAAGCTTATAATATAATCTGTGAGGCATTAGCTTTTTTGTCAACCCAGTCACATCGACCTGAACTGAGTTTGCAGTCAACACTTTTCCCAAGGAAGTTCAGTTTAAGTAGGTCTCTCCATTTTGTATCTTTGTGGTTGATTTTCTGAACCTCAGTGCTGACTTTCCTTGTCATCCCTGGTAGATTTCGTCATTGGTTTTAGCCTATCATCATGGCCAGTTGAGCTTTCCAGAATCCCAATTCTGTCATCTACCAGAGTAACTTTCCTTCTCAATTCTGTCCTTTAAAAATCTAACATTATGCCTTCTGCATTTTCCGATTTAAGTGGAACCAATCTTTGGTGACAACTAAGCTGATGTGTAATTAGCATCATTTAAAAATGATTCAACCCAGGAGCAACTCCTCACAGATGACATTCTATTTTCACCTGAAGCTATATCAAGGTCTAGAGGCATGATTTTATGATTAATATTTTAATTAATGTTTGCTTGTTGACCCTAGTAAGCTTTTCTTTTGACACATTTTTCAATGTCAGGAACACAAAGAATTTGAATTGATAGTGGCAGAAAGAGAAAACTAGGTGGAACACGAGGGGGCAGTTGAGGTGTGGGTTGGATTCTGGTTAATGCTCAGAATTAGGCAGCCTCTGTGGAACTGTCTGATCCAAAGTTTCATTGCTTTTTGCCCCTGGGAATGTGAGAACTGGGAATGGTTTGCAAATATTTTCATAACCCTCCCATCTTCGTCCTTATAAAGAGGAAGATTCTTTCAGCTCCCTCTTCTTTTTACTGGCACACATTGAAAGAAAAATGCAAGACAATATACATCTGGGAAACAAAGGTTGACACATACATATGCAGACTGTTAAACAATATTTGGGAAAATGAATAATTTTGATTTATATGTGTAAATGTCTTGAATTTATGCCCTTTTATGATGAGTAACACACTGATTCTCTGCTATGCCTCAGGTTCTGAAACGAGGAAGAAGATACTTCATAATTTAGCAAAAACTGAAGATTTCTCAAACTAATAATAGACCTATCATTTTGAATCAAGGATTATCTCCTGCAATAGATAGAAGAGTGAAGAGCCAGCCATCCTTTACCTTCAGTTGGTCCAAGAGGCTCTGTGGGTTAGTGTAGAGCATTCCTGAAGCAGGGGTGGTGTCCTGGTTTATATAAGAGAAACAAAAAGAAACTGGTTTAGAGGTTTTAGAAATTATGTCTTTGTTGTCTAAGAAAATCACCCCAAACAATCAAAACATTATACAACCTTTTTAATGAGATATAAAATCTACCACAGAAACCAGCCACTAAAACTCAAAGTGTGCACCAATCCTTGTGGAGATCTTTTAGGAAGAATATGATCAAGTATGAGATATAACAATAAAACAGCATGAGTGTACTCTTCTCATCTTCAAAACACTTTACAAACTTTATCTAGTAAATGATCACAACTCATCACTGAGATGGCAGGTGGTGCTATTCATCCCACTCTACAGATGATAACCCCAGGAAAGGTGAGCGGGCCACCCCAGGACACACAGTGGGTATCAGAGATGACACAACCTTAGAAGTTCAGATATTCTCACTGTGACCAGAGACTGTCATGTTTTCAGAAAGCCCTGGTGTCCCAGGTTCCAGTCTGAAGGCCAGCAGACTAGAGATTCAGGAGAGTTGATAATTAAATGAAGTCTGAAGGTGGTCTCAAGAATTTCTGCTTGCTCAGAGAGGCTGGTCTTTTTATCCTATTTAAACCTTCAACTGATTGTACAAGGCCCACCCACATTTTAGAGAGTGATCTCCTTTTTCTTCACCAATTTAAATGCTAATCTCATCCAAAAACACACTTCAAGTTGAAATATAAAATTAACTGTCACAGTTACTATTATAAAATGGATAAACAATTCCAAGAGAAAAATTTCAATTTTTTGAATAAGTTGGTATCACTCATGACCAATTGCTTCTTCAGAGTATAAATCAAGTAATGCCTTTTAATAGAGAGAAAGATGGATTATGACCAAAATTATTGTTTTACTACTATGGGTTATGATAAAGAATAGGAATTATGATACAAAATTTGAGATAGTTGTGTCCATCTGTGGAAGCTTCTGGGGAAGCTATGAGCCTGCTTGATGCCTTTGTGCAAATGCATTTTTGATGAATGCTGGCAAGTGGAGAGCAGGCTGAATTTCATCCTTCAACCATAGTACATGAGGTCTGGTTTTGTGTGACCTGTGTGTTCCGCCATACCATATATATGAACTGTGCCCTTAGACTGAGTTGTAGTCTAAGTCTGGTTACGTTCTACTGAGGATGCAATTTAATGATGTGCCACTTATGTCAGAAAAAAGTTGATTACACTTATCAACAGGCCAAATATAATAAACTAGCATAAGTGAAATGGAATTTGCCTTCTTAAAGTTAGGCAGGAATTTGCCCTATTTTTAAATATGTCCTGGACAGATAAGCCAACTTTCTTAGGAACCTATTGTAGGGTCTTCAACCAAAACACCAAAAAATTATTCCTTGTGTCAAAGCAAAATCACTTACATGGAATTTAAGTAAAGTCATCATTTTATTCTGTTATGAATGCAAGGAAACATTATGCATTTTCTTCTATTATTACAACACAGTGAGTTTTAAAAACACGAAGGATAACAGAAATTTGGGGTTGAGACTTAGAAGTAGACTGTTTTCTTCACTGGACATAAACAAAATGATTTTACGTCCCAACAAGCAGATCAGAAAACTAGACAATTTGAAGCTCACCTAAAAATGTTTCTCACAGCTTTTCATTTCCCTGGCGTCTTTTAGCCTCTTGCCCTTCACAATAAAAATTAGAAAACAAAACCTATTTTCCCTTTCACAACCACTGCTAAGGTGTGGGCGTGATGAAAGAGAAGAGCCCTGTCAGCCAGTGCCAAACCAGTCCTAGGGATCATATGGTAAACCCTCACTTCTACCCACCAAAACCACCAATAAAAATAATGACAACAGTACCTCCCACTTGGATACTGCTTTGATTTTCAATAGGATTAATTCACACTCCCTTACTTAAAACTCTTGCATGTTTATGTGCCAATAAAATAAAAGAAAGCAAAGCAAAACACATACTCACATAGTGTGAGGTAGTCATCACATAAGGGGATTGTAGCTAAAGGAAAAGGGAGATTTAGTAATTTGCACATGGTCACATCACAAGTAAGTGACAGATGTGGATTGGAAACAAGATCCTCTTCCATATCCAACAATCTTTCCAGATTCTGGAACATCCATAAGATGAGTGGGATGACTGCATCTCCCTCCCCTTCCTGCTTATACAACCTCCTCCATCAAGCCTGAAATTTAGTCCATTTTCCCCTGCCCATCCCCAGATGGAATGGCTTTGCAGAGGAGAAGCACATTGATTGGTTTCTCTTTCTCCAAACCATCCCGAAAGGCTGTGCCACATACACTGAGGCAAGCAGCAAAGTAATCCACTCCCTTTCCCACTCATCATGCTTGGATCTTATCTTCCCTTTTACCCACAGACCTAGGATTCACAAGAAATATGTAATCCACTTTGGTCCCTAATTTTGTCTCATATACCCATATCTATATATTTCTGTGGCATCTCATGTTTATTTCATTCAAAGGTAATCTTTTTTCCTCTTTTCTGTTTCTGTTTTTGTTTTGTTTTGTTCTGTTTTTCTGTTGTTTCCACAACTTACCTATATAATTTCAGGTTGTTTTTTCAGAATTCCAAGACCTTCCATGGAAAACTGAAGATGTACTCACATTCAACATGTAATAATATTACTCAGTTGTTAAAATTATTGGACCAGTTCTTCTTTTTCACTTTTTACCTCCTCTTTACCCCATTGAAATTCATCTTTTTTGTCTCTGAGCACTTCTAAACAGCTAAAGATACCTTCAGTTCAAAAACTTAATCACTTGGACCAAACATTCCACTAAAGCAGAAGAAGAGATATCAAGTGGGTTCATGTATTTTAAAAGGCCAAAGAAGATCAGTTTAATATTTTTTTTCTCTTTTAAACATACTCAGTATGGCCACAGTTTTCTCAAAGAGTCCACAATTTTAATTTAAAAACATGTTTCCTTTTTGGGACAAAAACCACCCTCAAATACCGAGACCATCCTCCTGGCTCGTCCTCTTTGCACAATATCCTACTTGATACTGTGATGGATTGAAGACCTAACTAAATACCCCCAGTTCATACTGAGTACACACCCTCCAAGCTCCCCAAACCAGTTAGGCATTATGGAGGGAGTTTTGCAATATGACTATTTTCCCAGTTGCTCTCTCTTGGCCACACCCCAGAAACAAATGAAAATGTTCTAGAGTCTTCAGGGTGGTCAAACGCAGCTCTGCTTCCAGCATCTCCTGAGTCAGGCACACATTTGGCCTGAAGCTGTTTTGTTGTTTTGTGCAAATGGAAGCCACTCAACTGCTTTTACACCTTATTTTAAAGTCTAATTATTTCAAAGTGATCTCTGTTTTTATTGACAATAATTACCCATCAAGTTCAAAGGCTCCCCCAATTATGAAACATCTTCTAAGGACTAGCTGATTAATCCAGCTTGTTATTAAATTAGAAGTATATTCTTGACCTGTTTTTAGTGAAGATTTTATTATTGCTTTCCTAATAAGCTTAATTATCCCCTTGAAATCACATTAATATCTTTCTAATCTCTATTATCTCTATTAAGAGGCTATGGGCTCACTCACTATTAGGTAAGCATTTAATGTCTCCTCTAATATGGTTCTAAATCATCTTTTCAACCCCATGTTTAACTCCTTGATTTTCCAGCCTCCCCCTTCCACACCCCAGCCCCCCACTCAAACCCTCTGGTCTAAACAAATAGGTTTATACATTGATGTCTGGAAATGATACGTACCTGTATCAGTCTCCTTGCCTTTACTCTAGTAGCAATAATGGTTTTCATTGAAATCTTCTTTTCTCTATATTCTTCCTATCCCAGCTCTCCCTGGTCACCATGCCATGCTCACTCCGTACTCAGATCTCAAAAAGCACTGTGGCCTCTCCCACACACAGAACACTTAGCACATGGTAGTGGCCGCTAAGGCCGTTAAAACTTAGTATTTATCTCTAGATTCTGACTCCACTGCTAGATTACAAACTTCAAGAAAGTGGGATTTGCTCTTATACATCACTGTGGCCTCACAGTCTAACAAAATAGGAGGACTGGACATGGAGCCTAAAGAACTGGCAGGTGGTAAGTAGTTAACACTGTCCTTTATCAGCTCTGTGCTCTTGCATTATTCAACTTGTCTTCCTTTTGGTCTCAGTTTCTCATTCATAAATTGGAGAAAATTCTTGTCTATTTACCTGACAGAAAGCCCTGGGGTCATCCTTGACTGTCCACTACCTCTCCCTCCAAAGTCCAATTCTGCCAGCTTCCCCTCTACAGTACATCTTGGATAAAACCACTTCCCTCCACCTCCAATATGCCCACCTTGGCCCAAGTCCCATCATATGTCCCCTGGATGCTGCAATGGTCACCCTGCTTCCATCCTCCCACACTCGCCTGATGCTTCCTACAAACTCTTTCCATGTGATCTTTTAAACTTATGCCAGAGAGTGTTCCTGCTCTGCTCAGAAACAGAAGTTGAGTCACAAATGTAGAAAACACACTTGTGGTTACTGGGGGGAAGAGGGGGAAGGGATAAATTGGGAGACTGGGATTGACATATACACACGACTAGATATAAAATAGGTAACTAATAAAGACCTACTGTATAGCACAGGGAACTCTATCAATACTCTGTAATGGCCTATATGGGAAAAGAATCTAAAAAAGAGTGGATATATATGTATGTATAACTGACTCACTTTGCTGTACAGCAGATACTAACACAACATTGAAAATCAACTATACTCCAATAAAAAATTTTTAAAAATAAATATTTAGCTTCAAAAACAGTAAATAAATATGGCTTAATTTCAGATTAAAAAAAAAAGAAAAAGAACTTGCCAGTGCCCTAGGATCTCACTTGGAATGAAAGGCAAAGTCCTTACCAAGGCGCCTCTCAGCCCATCTCCTCTGCTTTGCTCTGACCTCCGCTCCAGCCATTGCCTCCTTCTCGCCCCTAGGACATGCCAAGCATGCTCCCACCTCAGAGCTCAGAGCTCGCTCTCCCTATGCCTGGCGTGGCCCTGCTCACATAGCTGCATGGATCCCTTCCTCACTTCCTTCAGTTCTCTCTGTGTCTTCAGGCCATTTTGTCAGAGAGGACTTCCCAGTAGCCCTATCTTAAAAAGCACCCTCACCCATGCACTCTTTCTTTAGTCCCTTACCTTGCTTTACTTCTCTTCAGAGCTTGTATCACCGATGACATGTATTTATGTGTTTATGTATGTATCTTCTGTCTATCCTCTACTAGAACATTAGCCTCTTGGGAGCAGATGCCTTGTTTTGTTTACTATTATATCCCCAGCACCTTGAGGGGTACCTGGAACATAGTGGGTAGGTGCTCAATAAATATCCATTAAATAAATGAACAGATGAATAGGTACAGGTGTGTCTACTTGAGACCCTAAAGTTTGAGTTCACGGTTCTCCATCTTGGCTGCCCATTAAAATCCAGTGGGGAATTTTAAAGAATGTTGATGTCCAGACCACAACGTAGGCCATTTAAATCAGAATTTCTTGGCGTGGAGCCCAGGTACTGGTACTTTGTAAACACTCCCTAGATGTTTCCAATAAACAAGATTGAAAACCATTGTCCTGCAGCATATAAAATAGTGTCTGTGTTCTAATGGCCTTTGTGTTCCTGGCTAGCTCCTCACTAGCTAAGTACTTTGTACATTTCAATTACTTAATAAATACTTCTTGAGTGGTGATTTAAGAAATGCCACTTTTAGTGCCTAGAATAGTTTGTGCTCTGGGAAAATCTCAATACTATTTTGCTTGGTTGGATTTATATCTGTATCTTGCTTAGAAAAAGCTGGCTGGAGAGTGGAACCGTAAGAATGGAGTAGCTACTCCCTGCCAGGTACCCTGCCAGTTACTAAACATACAAATCCCATTTAACACTCATGTAACCAGGATCATATTTTTGATATGGTAAACCAATGTATTTTTTTTTATTCTTTGCAAATTATTTTGCCCAGTGGCTCCCCCCAGATTGAATCAGAGGCATTTATTGCTTTAGGTAAAGGTAGATACTGCCCAAAACAAAGACAATTTGTTCAGCTTTGTGGAGTAAACTAGTTTCGTTAAGTTCAGATAAGACAACAATCTTGAAAGCTGGGTTTGTAGGGAGAAAAAAGAATTCAATAAATACCCCAAATTTCCCTTTAATAGAAATGAGAAAACTTGCCGGAATGACCAGTAGGTCCTGGAACTTTTTGGTCTCAGGACCCCTTGCACTATGACAAATGAGTGTGACCCCCTGCAAAGAGTTTTTGTTTGTTAATGTCAGCTCTATCAATAGTTATCATATTTGTAAATTAAAATTAAGATATTTTTCAAATGTTTATTAATTCATTTAAAAATAATGTTAAACCCATTACATGTTAAAGTAAATATTTTATGAAAATAATTATATTGTCTAAAACAAAAAATTGACTTTTAAAAAAATTTTTGCAAATCTCGTTAATGTCTAGTTTAATAAGACAGTTGTATTTTCATATCTACTTTGGTTCCAACCCATTGTTTTGGTTGAAGGATATAAAGAAAATCCAACTTTACACACATATGTAGTTCAAAAAGGCAGGCGTGTATTATCATAACCATCCCAGGTTATTGTGGAATTTTTCTTTGATACTACACCAGAATCCAACAGGTGGCAGTTTCTTAAAGTTTAGTTGCAGCATGGAATCTGACACCATATCAATAAATTTTCATTCTCTGTTATGTTCAAATCAATTGATTAATCTTGCACTTTGAATAGATCTTTACTCATGAATGCTTTTGCAACATCATGCATTGGTCTTTTGGAAAATATGAATTCACTAAGTTATGCAGATCTTCCAAATGTTGACCTATTTCATTACTCAATATTTTAAATATCACATTTGTTAATCACTACCCACTGCATCAGAAATGTCTTTAAGTATTGGGAAGCCAGTTCACAGTGGTGGATATAAGATTTCTAAAATTCTAATTTTCACTTGAAAGCTCAGATTTTATCATTGGCAACAAATGCTCTCACTTGTTCATGAAGTGAGAGGCTCACTTTGTTCATTTTCAAGAAACTGTTGTCCAAATGCCCAGGTCTGAATAGCCATACAATCATTCTTTCAAGTAAAAGTGATGTTCCAAGAAAAAAGAGACCCGTTCAAAATGTTCACAGCGCGGTGCTGCTCCTTGAGACGACCACTGTGGTCCAGTAAGTAGCGGAAGTGCTTTCTGCATGCTTCCTGTCTGTTCCATAAAATATTAAAAACGTGTACTCACGGGTTGAGATTTAATAGCATTAATAATTTTTATTGCTTCATCAAGGACATTCTTTAGTTAAATTGACATTTTTTTTAGTGTGAGTCGGTGACAGTGAAGAACACGATGAATACTAGTAGTGGTTGGTGCCATTGACTTGATTTTTGCTAAAATGCTAGCAATTTTACCCAGGGCGGTTTTTGCAACATTAGTGAAAATGTCAATACATTTTTTAAAATAGATCTTTATTGGAGTATAATTACTTCACAATACTGTGTTAGTTTCTGTTGCACAACAAAGCGAATCAGCCATATGCATACACATGTCCCCATATCCCCTGCCTCTTGAGCCTCCTTCCCACCCTCCCTATCCCACCCCTCCAGGTCATCGCAAAGCACAGAGCGGATCTCCCTGTGCTACTCTGCTGCTTCCCACCAGCCAACTATTTTACATTCGGTAGTGTATATATGTCGATGCTACTCTCATTTCACCCCAGCTTTGCTCTCCCACCCCATGTCATCAAGTCTATTTTCTATGTCTACCTCTTTATTCCTGCCCTGCAACTATGTTCATCAGTACCATTTTTTTTTTTTTTTAGATTCCATATACATGTGTTAGCATATGGTATTTGTTTTTCTCTTTCTAACTTCACTCTGTATGACAGACTCTAGGTCCATCCACCTCACTACAAATAACTCAATTTCATTTCTTTTTAAAGCTGAGTAATATTCCATTGTATGTATGTGCCACGTCTTCTTTATCCATTTATCTGTCGATGGATGTTTGGGTTGGTTCCATGTCCTGGCTATTGTAAATAGTGCTGCAATGAACACTGTGGTGCATGTCTCTTTTTGAATTATGGTTTTCTCAGGGTATATGCCCAGTAGTGGGATTGCTGGGTCATATGGTAGTTCTATTTTTAGTTTTTTAAGGAACCTCCATGCTGCTTTCCATAGTGGTTGTATCAATTTACATTCCCACCAACAGTGCAGGAGGGTTGCCTTTTCACCACACCCTTTCCAGCATTTATTGTTTCTAGATTTTTTGATAATGGCCATTCTGACCAGCGTGAGGTGATACCTCATTGTAGTTTTGATTTGCATTTCTCTAATAATTTGTGATGTTGAGCATCTTTTCATGTGCCTCTTGGTCATCTGTATGTCTTCCTTGGTGAAATGTCTATTTAGGTCTTCCACCCATTTTTTAACTGGATTGTTTGTGTTTTTGATATTGAGCTCCATGAGCTGTTTGTATATTTTGGAGATTAATCTTTTGTCTGTTGTTTCACTTGCAAATATTTTCTCCCATTCTGAGGGTTGTCTTTTTGTCTTGTTTATGGTTTCCTTTGCTGTGCAAAAGCTTTAAGTTTCATTAAGTCCCATTTGTTTATTTTTGTTTTTATTTCTGTTACTCTAGGAAGTGAGTCAAAAAAGATCTTGCTGTGGTTTATGTCAGAGTGTTTTTCCTTTGTTTTCCTCTAAGTGTTTCATAGTGTCTGGTCTTACGTTTAAGTCTTTAATCCATTTGGAGTTTATTTTTGTGTATGGTGTTAGGTAGTGTTCTAATTTCATTCTTTTACATGTAGCTCTCCAGTTTTTCCAGCACCACTTATTGAAGAGGCTGTCTTTTCGCCATTGTATGTTCTTGCCTCCTTTGTCGTAAATTAGGTGCCCATATGTGCGTGGGTTTATCTCTGGGCATTCTATCTTGTACCATTGATCTATATTTCTGTTTTTGTGCCAGTACCATACTTCAGTACATTTTTAAGAGGCAAATGATGTCTTAATATTTATTACAATAGTTTTATGTTTCATGGACCCACTGAAAGAGTCTCAGAACCCTCAGGAGTCCACATACCACACTTTTCCCTAGAGTAATCAGAAAGATGTGTTGTAAAGGAAGCTTCATTCCCAATAGCTTTCAGGAAGGAAGGAAGACCTCTGGTCCCTCTGTGTGGAACTAAGAGGAGAGAGGAAGTAAATGGCAGGTGAGCCCATCTCCTTCAGCTTCTTAGGATGGAGACATACGGCAAGGACATGGTGTTTGAAACAACCAGAAAGATCTGAGGTTATTTCTCTAAGGAAGAAGCCTTGTTTCTGCTTCCCAGGGCATAACTCAGAAAAACATCAGTCTCCCAAGAAAAGCCTGATATTCAGCATAACATGGGGCCAACATGGTGCTGCCCAAATGTGATTAAAAATGGCTCATGCATAACATCATATTTAATGGTGAAAGACTGAGTGCTTTTTATATAAGACTGGAAACAAGGATGTTCCCAGCAAAGATGTCTGCACTCACCACTCCACTCTTATTCAACAGAGTACTAGAAGTTCTTGCCATTGCAATAAGGCAAGAACATTTTTAAAAGGCATGCAGATTGGAAAGGAAGAAATAAAACTGTGCCTATTTGCAAATGACGTGACTGTCTACATAGAAAAGCTCAAGGAATCTATAAAAGAAGAAAGAAAAGAAAAACCTTTTAAAACTAAGGAGTGCATTAAGAAAGGCTGTAGGATATATAATTGACATACAGAAATTAATTACATATTCTATATTCTAAAAACGGACTTGTGGAAACAGAGATTAAAAACACCGTGCCGTTTACAATTTTGTCCAAGAAAATGGCAATACTCAGGTATAAACTTGACAAATCATGCAGAGGATCTGCATGCTGAAAATTACAAACTGATGATAGAAGAAATCAAACAATACCTAAATTAATGGAGAGACATAATGTGTCCATGGATTGGAAGATGCAATGTGTATTAAAGATGTCAATTCTTCTCAAATTGATCTTAGATTTAATGTGATTTCTATCAAAATCCAGCAAGTTTTTGTAGATGTAGACAAGCTTATTCTAAAACTTATATGAAAAGTCACAGGCCCTACAATAGCTAAAAGGACCTTAACAGAGAAAAACAGTGGGAAGAATGAGCGCTTGATGGTAAGGCTTACTATATAGCTCCAGTAATCAAGACGGTGTGGTATCAAGACAGTGAGGACAGGCATATACATCAATGTACCAGAAGAGAAAAACCCAGAAATAAACCCACATAAATTTGTACATTTTTTTTCCATAGAAAGTGAATTCCAGCTGTAATGAAATATGCACACAAGAACTAACAACAGTAAACTACATCAAGTATAATTCTGACCATGAATGAATTTAAAAAATTGAGATGTAATTCACACACCGAAAAATTCACCTTTTTAAAGTATACAGTTCAGTGGTGTTTAGTATATTCATGAAGTTGTGAGACTGCCACTCCTATCTAATGCTAAAACATTTCCATCACCCGCAAAAGAAAGCCCATATCCATTATCCATTAGTACTCACTCCCCAGTTCCCTTCTCTGTTGAGCCCTGTCAACCACTAATTTACTTTCTCTCTACAGATTTACCTACTTCGAGCATTTCATATAAATAGAAATATATGATAAGTGGATTTCTGTGTCAGGCTTCTTTCATGGGCCAGAGAGAACCCAGGGGGCAGCCCAAGGACCTAAAGTGGTTCCAGCACCCACCACTTCCACACTGATACCTGGATGATGTCCAACAAAGATCCTGATCAGCCCCCGGAGAAATCCTAAATTGAACTCAAAGCCTCAAAAGACTGACCACTTACTCAGAAGTGACTGACTTAATCTGAAAGGGAATAGTTTAAACCAGAAGAGACTAAGATACTCATACTGACCAGTGTGAGTTTTCTTCTTCCCCTTTCATGGGGGAATAGGGAAGCTCCAAAACAGAATGAGATCAGTTATGGAAAATAAGGAACACTCTCTTTTTTGAAAATCTGAGTCATAGCATTTAAGCTCCATTCTTCTCTGCTCTTAGCAATTCCAGTTTCAAGATGAAGACACTGAGGCTCAGAAGTGCTCCGTGATTGCCCAATGTCATAAGCAAATTCAAGTCTGTTTGCCTCCAAATCTTGGACTCTTTCTGAGCAAAAGTTAGTCTCTTGCTAGTGAGATTTATATCACAGGTAAATGCTTTTCCTCTCACTAGGAAGGGTCATATACTAGACCATCTCACCCAAAACAATGTCTACAATGTTTGAGGAATTATAAAATGAAACAAAATGAAACGAAACTTTCTAATTTTCAGAAACTCTTTAAATACAAACTCCTGTTTCCTACTCAAAACTGAAAACACATTTAAAAAAAATTTTTTTAAGTAATTACAGAATTCCTTCTATAATTTTATACATAGTATTTTGAAAGTTACAACCAGAAATCAATGGGCATATTATGTATATGCTGCTTAATAGCCCACTAGCGTTAAATGAGCATCTATTAGTGGCCGGGCCCTGGGCTGAGCACTTTCCCTGTATCATCTCATTCACCTTCACAACCACCCCTTGAGGGTGGCTGAGTAATGGAGCCCAAAACATACCACGAGTCAGTGACAGCCTGACCCTAATCTCTTCTCTGAGAGGCCTCCAAGTCCATGCTTTTAACTGATACACCATTCTGTCAACAGAATATTGAATCCTACAAAGTTTTGGTCGTACAATTTTTAGGGCTGAAAGGAGGGCCATAACATATGGGAAATGTGAAGGGGTCACTGCGGGAGGCTGATTTCATTGGCCAGGCATTTTAGTCTATTTCTTTGTTTTATTTCAAATGGAAAAGAGCAAAACTGGAATAAAATTTATTCTTGAATGCATATGTATGACAATTCAAAATGTGTATTATAATTTGTTATTAAATCCCTAAAAAAAGAAGTAAACGAGAGAGGAGAGAGAGAGAGAAACCATGTGTGTATGTAAGTAAGCATGCATGTTAATGCAGAGGTTTCCTCAAAATAGTGACATTTCATTTTGAAAAGATAATTTTTGTAATTAATTAAAACTTTCAATATATGTATTATTAAAGAAATTTTAAGCCATATTTGTGGGGATATTTGAACTCATACTACAACGAAGCATAAGTGACATAGGGTGTTATGGGTTGAATGGTTGAATTGTGTCCCCACCAAAAGATATGTTGCAGTCCTAATGCCTGGTATATATGAATATGACCTTATTTGGAAATAAGGTCTTCACAGATGTAATCAAGTTAAGACGAGGTCATTAAGGTGGGCCCTAATCCAAATATGACTGGTGTCCTTATAAGAAGAGGAAAATTTGGACACAGTCATACAGGGAAAACTCCATGTGACGACAGAGGCAGAGATTAGAGTGATGCAGCTGCAAGATAAGGAACACCAGGGAGTGCCATCAAACCAGAAGCTGGAAGAGGCAAGGAAGGATCCTATCCAGAGTCTCAGAGGGTGCTCGGCCCTGCTGACACCTTGGTTTTGGACTTCTGGTGTCTAGAAGTGTGAGAGAATAAAGTTCTGTTGTTTTGAGCCACCTGGTTTGTGGTATTTTGTTATGACAACCTCAGGAAACTAATTCACTGGGGTTTAGGCAGAAAAGGGAGGGCGCAGTTTGAAGAAAGGGATGATCCTGTACTGTTGGAAAGGGGAAGAGAAATAGCAGTGACATGGGAAAGAGGTGACGTGTTCTGGAAAAAGAGGAAGTATTGATGCACCTACTTTCTTGTTTTGATTTTCTTAGAATTCAAAATACGCAGAAAAAAGTTCATGTAAATTGGGTGTCACAGACATCATCAAGGAAAACCACCCATAAATCTTGCTGTACAGATGCATAAGCCTTAATCAAAATGGATGGCGTAATTCACAAAATGGAACCAACCACGTACCATAATTACTAAAAAGAATACCACGTAATGCACACGCATGCTTGTGTGTGTGTGTGTGTGTGTGTGTGTAATTCAGTGTACTTGCCAGCACTGAGCCTCGTTTAGAAAGAACTTGTTTTACGGACTTTCTTATTGGATTTTTTCCCACTCTGGGTCTCAAACACTGACGATACCACCCTTGATTCAGGTGTTGATCAAACAGCCCTCAGAGTTCTTTAACTCTGAAATTGGTGACAATCACAGAAGAATGGGATAATTATTACTGGATACACCACAAGAGGAAATGGGTATTATTTACCATACGGATTTACATAAAATGATCTATAGAGGGCATGGGTAGGATTCTGGGATGAGTCACCGTTTTGTCTCCAGCAAGGGGTGGGAGAGACATCGTCCCAGGATGACCCACAGAACCATCTTGGTGGAGGGCTGGTCTGGGGGCTCTGCTGTTCACTGCACTTTGTCCTTAGGCCAGACAGTCAATCTGAGTTCCTCTCAACGATCCTTGAAACTTGCCTTGCCTTTGCTTCCACCCAAGCTCAAAGACTCTGCTGTCCTTCTAATCCCAGGAATGACCAGATCCCTCTAACTGGAGCAAACTTGCCCCATACACCCTGAGAGGCTGGAGTTTTGCTGTGCCAGCTGTGTCAATGCAAGGGTCATTTTTGTATTCGCATTTTGGGGAGACAGTCTCCTTAACTGATGGTATAAACTATAACCAGATGCTGACTTCATTCTCTTCTTCTGTGGTTTGGTGCCCACCCTTTGGAAGGAACCTGATGTCAAGCTCTAGTCATGACATTTAATAGCTGTTTGACACAGGATACATTCCTTAACCCCAAAATAAGTCTCTTCACCTGTCAAATGGACATGTTAATATCTCTGAACTTTAGTAAGCATCGAATGAGGCCATTTTTAAAAGTTGGTTTCTTTTATTATAAGAATGAGAGACTTATTGGCCCTAGCATTTTTAGAGGGAGGGGGTGGTAGGGCTACACCCAGAGAACTGAGGGAATATCTCAAATTGGAAGTTAGATCCCAGGACCCTCTTAGAATGAGTACGATGAGGTTTGCTCAGGTCCCCTTTCAGATGACACAGGTTCGCATTGTCACGATGGGATCATCACACTTGTCGTCCCCTGCCTGTTGTCCTCCTTTCCTCTCTCCCTCTCTCCACACATGGCTCTGGCTGAGCGCATCCATCCCCAAGGTGAACAGACCATTTTAATGGTGAAGGCTCTCAGCTGAGCTCCAAGCCAATGTCTCCAACTCCTCCTCCACTTGGAGCACAGATGTCTCAAAATTAAATGTCCAGAACGGCTTTATTGCTTCTTGCTTGCCCCCCACACCCATCTCTCCTTCGTCTTCCACATTTCAGAAAATGGTGCCATGGGCCCCCCAGCCAATCCAGCCAGAGCCATCATCCCACACTCAGACACCAGCAAGTGCTTGACTTGATGCCAAGTCAAGACTCCATCACAAATCTGCCACTTCCCCTCCCCCTCCCCAAGACTCTTGTCTCCCACCACTTGTCTCTTTATTCTTCACTCCTGCCCTCCCATCCATGCTGCACCCTACAGCCAGAAGGATGGCTTCTCAAACTGTAAATGAGATCATTTCATTTTCTCACTTACTGCCCTCTAATGGTTTCCTAGTGTACTTATGGAAAAACCTAAACTTCCTGCAGCTTCCAAGGCTCTGAGTGGCCCCCTCCCTGCCTGCTTCTCCACCTCACCTCAGGCCAATTTCTGCACATTAGTTTTGAGCTGCGTTTCATGCTTGGTGCATCCTGCCTCAGGGCCTTTGCACTTGCAGTGCCCTCTGCCTGGGCGGCTCTCCCACCTGATATTCTGGTGGCAAGCGCCTTCAAATCCCATAGGTCTCAGCGGAAACGGCACGTCCACGCAGACCACTCTAAAAGCAGGTCATTTATCTGCAGTGTTCCCCCATTTCAGACCTACTATTTTTTCCTTCAGAAAGCACAGTGAGTGATTATTTTCATCTCTTTTCTTTTGTATTACAGTATAACATACACTGAAGTGCACTGATTTTAAATGTACAGCTTGATGAACTTTTAAATATCTATATACCTGTGTCATCACCACCCATATCAAGAAATAGAACATGACTACAACACCAGATTTCCCTGCATCCTTCTCAAGTCAG
This sequence comes from Eubalaena glacialis, assembly GCF_028564815.1. Taxonomy (NCBI): domain Eukaryota; kingdom Metazoa; phylum Chordata; class Mammalia; order Artiodactyla; family Balaenidae; genus Eubalaena; species Eubalaena glacialis. The sequence continues at coordinate 10,038,537 of NC_083721.1, read as the reverse complement.
TCTCTGCAGTATCTTCCTTCCCTGTTTCCAGAGATAAGCACCGTTCTGATTTCCCTCAACCATCGATTCGTTTTGCCTGTTCTTGAACTTCATAGACTCATAATCACACGCATGTACTCTGTTGTGTGTGACTTCTTTCAATTATCAGAATGTTGTAAGATTTCACCCACAGTTGTGTCTAAAATAATGTGTTCCCTTTCCTCTGACTGTGTAATATTCCATTGTGTGATTATAACACAGCTCATGTATTCATTCTACTTTTGATGGACATTTGGGCTGTTTCTGGTTTATGGCTCTTATGAATGAAACTGTATGTGCCTTTTGGTGCCCATCAGAATTCCTCTGTGGTTGAGTGAATACCTAAATATGGAATTGATGGGTCACAAGGTGGACATATGTTTTGCTTTCACAGATTATATCAGTAGTTTTACTTCGTTTTTGATTTTGATTTTTGTCTTCCTTAGTAGAATTAAGCTCTGTGAGGGCTGGGACCTGACCTGTCCATCTTTCCTCTTTTTAAACTTTTAACATCCAGTGCAGTACCTAGCACATTTTAAAGCACTCAGCTAATATTTGTTGAACTGACAAGTATTGGATGCTGTTCTTTCAGATTCTGATTCCTCATTTTACTTGTAAGTTTTGCTTCCATGTCCAGCTTGCCATGTCTCTTCATGGTATCTTTTAAGCATCAGCCCTCATTAGTGCCATATTCCCTTTATGATTCCGAAAAGTCCAGGGACAATCTGAGGAAGCAGTCCACCCTTCCCAGTCAGCCCCAGCGTGGTGTGAGAAGACTCTCACTGGTCCCCTGGGCTTGTGACCACCCTGGGCCAATAAAGTGTGGTTGAGGGCTAGAGTCATGTGGTCAGCCCATGCCCACCTCTGTGGAGGACCTTGCAGGGCTGAGCCTGTAGCAGGAATTGTGACATTTGTCCTGACCAGCACTTGTATATAGTTGGCCCAGTACCTGACATAAAGTTAATGCTCAGCAAACAAACGACTATTATCACGACTTTGACTATTGATACCATAGTTCATAATTGACTCTCCTCATGTTACACCATCAAACATTCCTTAAAGAGGCAACCACAGTTTGGGAACATCTGTCTCAATTTCTATACACCCAATGTTGTGTGGAATGTGTGGATTATAAATATAAACTTCATAGTAAAAGGACACAGCCACTTTATGCAGGAAACAATAAAGCATCATTCAAAAGGTATATACATTCTAATTTCCTTTAGGAAAGGGGTAGAGGCATTCATATTAAAAGTCATCATTTCGTATCCGAATACCCATCTGTAATGGAAAGACTCTGGGCGTAGACCCCATAATCCCTGCCTCATGGTATTCACACCCTCCTCTTGAGTGTGGACAGGACCTGCAACTTGCTGCTAACAAATAGACTATGCTAAAGATGACAGGGTATATGGTGTTGGGATTGTGTATGTGGTTACATGATTACACTACATAAATCTGTATCATCCATCTTGCTAGAGTCTCTCCATCCCTTCCTGGCTTTGAAGAAGTAAATAACCATGTTGGGGAACCGCACACAACAAGGAACTAGGGGCAGTCTCTAGGAGATGAAGGCAGTCTCTAGCCAGCAAGGGCCTCCAACTGACACCCTCAGTGAAATAAGCTCCTGAGTTCTACAACCACAAGGAACTGAACTCTGCCAATAACTATGTGAGCGTGGAATTGAATCCTTCCCCAAAGTTCAGATGAGACCACAGCCCCAGTCAACACTTTCATGGCAGCCTTTGAGACCCTGAAGCAGATGACCTAGGAAAAATGTGCTCAGGCTCCTGACCCACAGAAACTGTGATGATAAATGTGTGTTGTTTTAAGCCATTAAGTTTGTTGTAATATTGTTCCACAGCAATAGATTGCTAATATAGCACCCATTTTGTCATTTGTTTAACCAGCATCTATTAAGAGCATACTGCCAAACATGATCTTGGACATGGATAGAGGACATTATTTAGTTATCATTCAACCCGAATATGACCAGCTTGAACGCCATCCCCCATTCTATATTCAGTTGTTTCAGAAACACCAAAACAATAACACAAAGACTATCTGAGACTGCACAGCTCTGGTATCATTTATCTTATTTAGTGTTTTTTCCATAAACAATTTCCCCTTAGGTAAGATTAAATGTTCATGGCAAAACAAGCTTATTTGGTATAGTTGTTGCTCTTAACTGAATTATATTTTAATAAAATTATTGATGTCTCAAACTTTCTGAAAGAAGTTTGAAAAATGTCACATCTCAGAAAGAAAGCCTGGCTAAACACATACAACCACAGTAAATTATTGTCCATCAAGTCTGGGGTCAATGTCATAGTCAATCTTCCACATAGCTGGGTTGGAAAGATAAGAAATATCACCATCTTTTTATGATATGAACTATTCTAGATATGAATAATAAATTAATATTTCTGGTTATATGCACTGTATACTGTGGTTAAATTATTCTGTATTTCTGTGGTTAAATAATTGGAACTGTCTTGGTTTTTAACAACTGTGAATTTTGTGGTTAAATTATGTTGTCTAGTTTTGTTTTAACAGCTATGTGTGTGTATATATGTGTATGTGTATTTGTAGGTGATTTTCACACAAGTTATAGGTCATCATAACTAAGTCACAGAAATCTACGAAACTAGACTATGTGTGAGAGTCATATGTCACTCCCACTTCTGGTTTAAATTTTGTCCTATAAATCATAACCATTAGTGGAAACTTGAAGTTGTTCCCAAGGCTTATAAACAGAGAGTAAATCTTTATTATTAATTTTTAGAGATACAATTGTCATAAGGGCAATTGTAGAATGGAAATCTTCTCCTTTACAGAAAATGTAAAATGTTAAATCTTCTGTTTAAAAATGTAATTCTGATGTTTTTGTTCATTAATAAGAAAAAAATTTCTCTAGGAAACTGACAAGGGAAATTCCATTATCTTGAACTTTATTATTTTTCCAAATCCCAAACTTTTTATCAGATTTTAAATTACTATTTATGTTGTTCTTATGTTCTTTTGTGGTACGTTTTTGAGTTTTTATTTACATAAAAGTATGGTTTCTCCTAAAAACAAATAAAACCATAAAAAAGCTTGCTTGGTATGAGAGAGAGCAGGTTTATAAAACTAGTATGTTGGTGGACAGTAATGAGATCACAAGAACTTTACAACCAAACGTTGCTATTTTGACATTGAGTCCACTCTAATCAAAGTATTGTTTAATTTTTAATCATAGATATTTGTCAGCCAAATAGATGCTCTACTGTACTACAATTGAAATATAAGATATCATGTTAGTTCAAAATCTACCCATGCCTGTTTCTGTATTTTTATTTTTCTTCATAGTGTTTATTAGTGTGTTGTTCAAAAGACCAACAAAAGTATTTTCCCAAGATTATTTAATGTTGGTGAGGATTCAATCACATACTCTGCAGGTGAAAGCGTAAACTAAAATCAATCTCTTCGATAAACAATTTAACAATAATTATTAAGAGCAGAAAACAGTTGATCCTCTGACTCAGTGGTTTCTCGTTCAGGAATTTATAATATGGGATTAATCAGAGATATGCATAAAGACATGTGCACAAAATTATCCGTCACAGAGTACTTTATTTTATTATAAAAATAGAAGTTGAATAATATTCCATTGTGTATAGGTACCACATCATTTCTATCCATTCATCTGTTGTTTGGCATTTGGGTTGTTTCCATATCTTGGCTATTGTGAATAATAAAATGGTAGATCTATTTTTAATTTTTTGAGGAACCTTCATATTATTTTCCATAGTGGTTAGACAAATTTACATTCCCATCAACAGTGGGTTCCCGTTTCACCACATCCTCACCAGCACCTGTTGTCTCTTGTCTTCTTGATGATAGCCATTCTAACAGGTGTGAGGTGATGTCTCGTTGTGGTTTCGATTTGCATTTCCCAGACGATTAGTGATGTTGAGCATCTTTTTGTGTTGCCCATTTTAATGTCCTTTTTGGAGAAATGTCTATTTAGTTCTTCCAGCATGAGAAAGGAAGATTTGTGACAACATGGATGAAACTTGAGCACATTATGCTGAGCGAGATAAGTCAGAGAAAAAGACAAGCACTGTATGATATCACATATATGTGGAATCTGAAAAAGTTAAACCTGTAAAAAACGGAGTAAAATGATGGCTACCAGGGGATGGAGGGTGGAATAAGGATAATGGTATTTAAGGATACAAACTTGTAATGGGTAGCAAATAAGCCATAGAGATCTAATGCACAGTATAATAAATATAGACAATAATATTGTACTATACGTAATGTGATAAATATCACTATATCTACAATCATATTATAGTATATAAATGTATCAAAGTAACACACTGTACCCCTTAAACTTATACAATGCTACATGTCAAATTTATTCAATTTTTTTAAGTTGCCAATTAAAAAGAATAGAATTTGACAACATAAGGATATGTCTATTATAGAAAATAAATCAATTGTGGAATCTCCATATGATAGAATATTATGCAATTATTAAAGCAAGATTTTTAAAAACTATATAATGGCATAAAATATTTTAATGTTAAAAGATAGAGCAGAATCCAAAACTATACTATTAAAATAGGCACCTATGGAAGAAATGTGGACAGGAAATACAGTAGCATGTTAATATTGTTTCTGATTGGAAAGATCATGGGTAATTAAAAATGATGGATATCTAATTTTATCTCCTATCAAGTTTGTGCCACAGCTCTTCAGTAAACCTTAAAATCACCTTAGCCCAGGTATAGGTTTACTATGAAGAATTAGGGTATGGACAGTGTCTACACCCAGGATAAATTAATGAGGGCAGAACAGCCTTCTCTGAGCTACACTCTTCTCAGAGACCATTGTGTTGGTGGTAGAATAAACTCAAAAGCAGATCGTAGTTCTGGAGTTGAAGAAGCAGCTTATAATAAGAGGTCACATGTGACAACCAAGAAAATATAGGCCCCTTGGGGGGCTTTAGAAATACTGGGGAAAGATATAGAACTCCTTTCCATCTAGTGGTATGGGAATGCTAATGAACCTTATTTGTATAATAAAGGAAAGAGTTACCTCTGCAGTTTGGAAAGCTTGGGGAGAGTTGGATCACCTAGTGGTAGACACATGCCCAAGAGTGGACAGTCAGAGCTGTCCATTTGTATTTCTAGTTCTTTTCCTTCAGGACACACAGCAGGATTGCAACCTTTGACGCTGGGCATGGTCATGCGACTAGCTTTGGCTAATGGTATATGAGAAATAACTTGTTCTGGTCACGAGCATATTTTCTTCCTGCTATCAAGATGACAAATCTCACTCCAGACAGTAGAGACTTGCTCAGCCTGGAGCCTTGAGTAGGGCCACCAAGGAGAAGAGCTTCTTACTCACCCAAGGTGAATATAGATCCTGAGTATGAATGAACCATTGTTGTTTAAGCCACTGAGATTTGTTTTTTGTTGTTGCTGTTACTGCAGCATAACCTGGCACATCCTGACTTATCCGTTAACGTTTTGAGGTCAATGCATTACAGAGAAATTGTATAGACACTGAAGTGTGGTAAATCAAATATTTCACTCACACTCTTTTAGAAGTTCTTTAGAATTTGTTAAAAATTGATTTAAAAGCTAAGAAATGCTTTATATTTTGAATCATTATGGTCTAATAAAAGTGGGATTAATAAAATTTTATAGTGTCTCAGCAAACGCAAATTAACTTTTACAGATTTTTCAAAGTTCTTAATTAATAGAAGGTTCTAAAATAATGTACCTATCAAATGATGATATCATTTTTATTGAAAGGAGAATTTGTTTTTCTTTTCAGTAATATGTTAAAAGAACCTGTTAGTCAGAGGTCCTTGGGGAAATTACTGATTGTGGGGCTGAACAAGCAAAGTACAAGGTGTGTCTAGAGCACCTTGGAGTACCAAAAAGTAAGGAGGTATTTACATACATACATATATACATGCATGAAAGATAGGGGCATATCAAAGGGACAAGGAGCAAACCTGAAAGAGCTACCACAGGCTACATCTGATATGATTTGAGTCACAAAATAAATAACATATTTTTGGACTATAACCCAGAGTTATCCATGAGCCCATATGGATGTAAATAAATGATTCAAGAAAGAAAGAAAGAAAGAAAGAAAGAAAGAAAGAAAGAAAGAAAGAAAGAAAGAAAGAAAGAAAGAAAGGAAGGAAGGAAGGAAGGAAGGAAGGAAGAAAGAAAGAAAGGAAGGAAGGAAGGAAGGAAGGAAGGAAGGAAGGAAGGAAGGAAGGAAGAAAGAAAGAAAGAAAGAGAGAAAGAAAGAAAGAAGAAAGGAAGGAAGGAAGGAAGGAAGGAAGAAAGAAAGGAAGGAAGGAAGGAAGGAAGGAAGGATGGAAGGAAGAAAGGAAGGAAGGAAGGAAGGAAGGAAGGAAGGAAAGAAGGAAGAAAAGGAAGGAAGGAAGGAAAGAAGGAAGGAAGGAAGAAAGAAAGAAAGAAAGAAAGGAAGGAAGGAAGAAAGAAAGGAAGGAAGGAAGGAAGGAAGAAAGGAAGGAAGGAAGAAAGAAAGAAGAAAGAAAGGAAGGAAGGAAGGAAGGAAGAAAGAAAGAAAGAATGGAAGGAAGGAAGGAAGGAAGGAAGAAAGAAAGAAAGAAAGAAAAAGAAAGACCAAATCACTCTTTCAGAAAAATTTCAAGTAATATACACACATGCCACTCCTTCCAGGAGGTGGGGTTCCATTGACTTCCCCTCCCTCCAACCTATAGGGTGGGTTAGGCTTAGGAACTCACTTCCAAAGAATAGAGGCTAGAAAAGGGAAATATTACCTTTACAATGGAGAACCCTAAGAAACACTACTTCAACCAAGTGATGAAGGTTAAAGTCACCCATGATGTCATGTGGATATCACCTACCTCCTAATTGAATGGGATGAGAAGGGCATATCACCTCTGTCCCATTCCCTCCAAAATTCTAGAACCCCATGAAGAAGACAACAGAAAAACCCAGACTGGGGATCATTCTACAAGATACTTGGCTAAGACTCCTTAAGACTCTCAAGTAGTGAAAAATAAGGAAATACTGAGAAACTGTTACAGACCAGAGGAGACTGGGGAGACGTGACAACTGAATGCAATGGGTCCCCTGGATTGAATCTTGGAACAGAAAGAAGACATTAATGAAAGAACTGGTGAGATCCAAATAAGAGCTGGAGTTTAGTCGACAGTAATGAAGCAATGTTGGTTTCTTTGTTGTGACAAAAATACCGCAGTAACATAAAATGTTAATGACTGGGAAGACTGGGTGAAGGGTATACAGGAACTCTCTGAGTTATCATTCCAACTTTTAAAAATCTAAAATTATTCCAGATATAAAGTTTATATAAGAAGGAATCTGTTAAATGGACTCATTCAATTTCTATGTGTATGTACCATCATATTCACCAGGTATTGCTCATTTCATTTCTTTGTGTAACCAACTGGTCACCAAAATGGCAGCATTTGAGCTTTGCTCCCTGCCTCTTGTTCAGTGAAAGTAGTTGAAGGTGAAGAAACCAAAGTGTTGTACTTAATACAGGATGATTGACCATAAAAGCTTGAATGCAAATTACAGAATCAATTGGAAAGCTATACTATAATGACTTGAAAGAGACCTGTAATCAGTACACTGGTGTCTGCTGAACTTAATTGTATGTGAATACAAAACAATTGAGTCAAAAGTAATTTGATTTCTGTGGCCTGTACAGGATACTCTAGTTTCCGCATTTACCTGTACAAGTATACCTGACTGATAAGTAGATTCTATTCAGTGGGAAAATGAATTTAGAATACTGTGTAAAACAGGGAATGGAGGATATAACAAAGCACTCAAAAGCAACTTGGAAATGAAGAAGACCTTCAGCTTTGCAAATTTCAATTGCAAATTAAAATTTCCTCTCTTCCATCTAATTTTGCAAAGCATCAAAATTAACACCTATTTTTTTTAGATCCCTACCTAATTCCTTAATGCTTTCTGTCATATTTACATATTATTCTATTTCTCTATACCCAATACAGTCCTTGGTACCAGAAAGTTTAAAAGCATAATAAGTAATTGTTTTAAAATTTAAAAATAATTTAAATGTTAATTGTTTTATGACTATAAACACTAGTGCCCAAATGAATAAATGAAAAGAAATTATTTTCCTGTCCTCCACATATGAAAGCTTTCTGTATTCCACACTCAAAATGTCAAATGTAACATTACAATAAAATTAATGAACTTGACTTGTAATACAGGCAGGGAAAAACAAATACAAGTTGTATATCTTTATCATTAATGACATTTACCTCTCAATCAGAATTTCAGACCCATCCCATTGTTCAACGTTCCTTTCTAATGGTACTTCCTTCATCATGACTTGTCTGATTTTTTTCCCCATCCCCATACAAGAAAAAAAAATCTCCTTTCTAGCTTATTCAAACTTAACTTTTATTTATTTTGTGGCATGCACTATTTACCATGATCATATTGTTGTATGTATATGATTCCATTTCCAGACTAGACATTTCTTGATGTTGAAGTCCATTTTCTATTGACCTGACCAGCTTAGTTCAGGCTGTGAGAACATCAAAGTTTCTTTGATATGATAGAGAACTATTTATTTTTCTAGAATAATCTACCAATTTGAAATCAAAATTAATTCATGCTAATTATCAAGATTGGGGGAAAATTATTTGATATTGTCATACTAAGCTTCATAATTGTACAATTTGTATTCTAAATATGAATATAATTAAAATTCCTACTTCCTAAAACTACCATGAATAGCAGTGAAGACCCTGGAAGCAGGAGACCAAGGAACAAATTGATTGCTAAACAGTTCTTTCCTGGATATGATTGGGAATTTAGGGATGTGAGGGAGAATGGAGAAAAGAGGGGAGCAGAAAGGGAAAGAAGGGGAACCTGGTGAAGAATATCCCCAAATACCTGAAGGACTTTTATGGACAAGGATCTCATATTTAAAGTATTTAGACTGTGATATGCAATACCCTTCAACCTTGTGTAATGTCTGTTGTGTACAAGGATGTTATATACAGCTTTTGTTGGTATAGGTGTTTGAGAAGTGTGTTCATGGGAGAAAGAAAGCACCTGGATATGTGTCTGAAAGAGGAGTGTGAGCATATGTGTCCATATGTATGTGTGTGTGAGTGTGTATGTAGAGTATGTGTCCAAGAGAGAAAGACAGAGATGGGGAGAGATGAACATGTGTTTCGTTTCTATTCGTGTGTGTGTGTATGTGTGTGTGTGTGTGTGTGTACGAGAGTGAACATTTGTTAGAAAGGGAAACGTGGTGAGTGTGTGTGTCCATCTGTGTGTGTGAATGTATGTGAGAAAGAGAGAATATGCGTCTGAGAGAGAGACGTGTGTATGTGTGTGAGAGAGCACACACTAGGGGATCATAAGGACTAAGTCTTCTGTCTGGGTCCAAGGAGCCCAGAGGAACAACATGTGTGGAGTGACAGGGGGACATAACCCAGAACTATTTCAGCAGAAACAGGAGATGAGAAGGAACCAGAGCAGAACTTGTGCCTTGACTACCTGTACATGCTCCCACATCACAAACTCATCCTCTCCCCTCTCAAACCCTAAGAGTTTGAAAAACTTGGGAATGAGTCCATTCTCCTTTCCACAAGTCACAGAAAGGGCATTTGAGCTAGACTCTGGATCTTCAGTCACTTGGGGACTCCGGCTGTCATCAGAGTTGATCACAAAGATGAATCTAGACACTTAGCTTTCAGCCCAACAAAATGCTCATCTGTGCCTGGAGAGGGTCCTATAGAACAAGCAAAGGTGGTGTTTGAATGTGGGGACAGGATTCACATACGCATGCAATTTGCGGGTTGTGAACTGTACAGGACAAGCAATTCTGCACACTAGACCCCAGGGACTAACTAACAGAAATGGGTCAGCTAGTGACCATGTCTCCCATCCTGCCGGCTAATACCATTATCTTGCAAAGTTCTTCAATTGCTTGAAACACCTGGTAAAATGTTGGACCACTACTCAGGTTGTTCAAGCTCAGCCAGACAAGTAAAGCAATCAAGTACCTGCAGTGTAGGCTCCATGAGAGAACCTGGACCCTAACTGACGTGCATTCTATTCTGAAGTGTTTTTGTTACTGTTAGGAGCACTGATTCTCCTTAAACAGCCAGTGGTGGTGAGAGGTTCCCATTATCATAGAGTGGTTGAGAGGTTGAGCTTTGGTATAAGAGAGACCTATCTGCCACCACTTTTTAGCTTTGAAACCTTGTGATGTTAACCTTGCTAAGTTGCCAGATCTTCTTCTATAACATGGAATTAACAGCACTACCTCGTTATGGTTGTTATAGGGAACTCATGAGGTAATATACTTAATGTGCTTCAGACAATGTTTTAAGACAACTGTAACAATATTTGTTATAATTCTTAGCATCAGCTACAAGTGAAAGCATTCTGGGAGATATTGTAATCATTTCACAGCAGACACCTGTCCCCCAGGCAAGAAAGAAACACCACTGTGTAGCCAGAACTTACTGCCATTCACTCCTGATTTGTTTGTTTTCCCTTGATAAGTCTCGATTGAGTTAATGGAGGGGACCAGTGGGAGTGCCCAGATATGTCACTCAAAGGCAAAAACCACATCAGTGTATTCCCTTCCTTGTTCTTAGAATCACCCTTTGGACCCTCGTCCAAACCAATCAGTGATAAAAACAGTTTGGGTTTGGTTGATGAAATGGCAACTTTGGGGTTGTGATTCACTTTACTGCAGCTGATTTGCCCTTGCTTTTTAGCACTGATAAGGAGATATAAATATAATCAGATACTGGGATGGGAGAGAGTGAAAGACAATGGAAATCAAGTTTAAAACAAAACTAGATGCTCTGTGCTGATACTGGGGCTCAGGGCCAGTGTCTGGCAACTTGACAGTAAGGGCTTAAAAAAAAAAAAAAAAAAAGGAAAGAAAAACAAAGCCTGAACCATTTACCACACAGTAATTGGACACAAGGAAACTTACCACCGGCACCTGGCCTTTGAGGTAATTATCCTTTTTCTCCCAAGAGCATAATAGCCCCATTGTTCGACTAGTGAGTAGAGCAGGCGTGCAATCAGAAAGGGAGAGAGTCAGACCCAGAGCATGAAAAGAAGGTAAGTGTGGCCTTTGATGTGCTTCCAGGCCTGGGTTGGGGACCTGGGCTGTGAGAAATAAGCATGTCAGCGATCTTTGTCTTCTCACCTGTGAAGGCACTTCTAAAGTTGCAAATCCTCGCCTTTATCTACACAGAGCCCATTAAATCAACTGGACACAACTGTCATCGGCTGGGCCTCGAAACCAAAGCACACACTTGGGTTTGACTCTGTTGACACGCCTCACTAGCAAGAGAAAGATCGGAGAACTTCGGACGGAGAGAATGCAGGTAGATTCAGCAGTGGTGTGATGTTTCTTAGCCTGGCTCATTAGATGTTTCCCAGACAAGTTCTTCTGGCACAAGTGAAACAATCCTGAAGTTCGAGAACACTTTTGGATGTAGAGGATGCCAAGGACCCCGTGCTCAAAGGCTTGAGTTCCAACAAGCAGTGACATTCATTCACTCATTCATCGTACAAACATTACAATGAGCCCCCAGGCACAGGACCTGAACGTTTTATAAACAAATATCAACTATTATCAGATGTCAGTTGCTGTGGTCCCTGTTCTCCAGGTGTCTATAATTTTAGGTCTCTGATTCATCAAAACAAATACGCCAACCGTTTCTAGAACATGCTTTACTTTAAAATTTCTAACTATACAACTGATTATGATTCTGTACTTGTTGGTTTAAGCCCACAAACCTTTAATAAGAAACTTTCCATAAAAAATTATAGGAACAATCGAATTATAAGGAATGAGCCATTAACCTTTAGACATTGGCCACCTCCTTGATATCCTCTTCACCCACATTACTGCCCTATGCTACCCAGAAATTTATTAAATGGAATCTTCCTCAATCAGCAAGACCCAGCTGGTCCCTTGAGCCCTGTAAAATCTGCTGCCTTCCTGTTTCTTCAGATTCTGTAACCATGGAGATTGACTTTTGCCTTGTTGCTACTGGCCAAAACTTGTTATAACAACACTACGGCTAATAAATTTAATTGATAAACTACGGTGTGCCCTTCCCCATACTTCTAAACTCTATAATTTCTTAATTTTATAAAGTAAACATGTATTATTTTAATAACTGAAAAAATAAATATGTTATTTTTCATACTCATTTGTAGTGTCAAGTTGAATAGAAACTGAGAGAAGGAAAATATAATGAAAAAAATCCTACAGTTCTGTTTCTAATGTATATTTGTAGGAATGTGGTATCAAGCCACAAAACTCTGTATCCACTATCTGTTTCTGTGAGCCTCAGTTTCCTTATTTGAAAATGGCAGCAGTAAGGCCCTACCTCTCAATCCCCTTGTGGAGATTAAATATCATAAACGCATCTATTGCAGGGGTCTGTCACGATATCAGTTTCCAGCCTCCTGCTTCTTCTCCCTTTACTTTAGACTTTAGATAAATGAATGCAAGAGAAAACACAGTACCAATCTTGAAGGTAATGTTATCTGAATCCAATTTCAAAAATTGGATCACGTGGAAGCTCCTGAGTCAGCTTCCAGGGATCTCTGCCTTCTGGTATTCACATCCTTCTGCAATTCTCTGCCCCTGAATGTGGGCTGGACCTAGAGGCTTGTTTCTAATGGATGGAACGCAGCCTTAGTGACGGATGTTCACTCCAAGATTGTTATTAAAATGCTGTGGCTTCCATCTGGAGCTCCCTCTCTTGCTCCTCCTGATGGAAGCCAGCTGCCTCCTTACGATCTGCTAGATGGAGAAGTAACTGAGGGTGGCCTGTACTAACACGGGAGTGAGCTTGTAAGTGCATCTTTCCCTCGTTGAGCCTTCAAATCACTGCAGCCCCAGAGGGTACCTTGATTACAGCCTTATGGGAGACTCTGAGCCAAAGGCACCCACCAAAGCTGCTCCCAGATTCCTGACTTACAGAAACTCTGAGATAATAAACATTGTTGTTTTAAGAAACTCAGTTTTGGTGTAATTTTTTTTTTTTCTTTTTTAAAGGAATGTTATTTGGTGGACACATAGGCTACTCTTGCCAGAGTTTACTTTTTTTTTTTTTTAATTAGCATTTACTTTATTTATTTATTTATTTATGGCTGTGTTGGGTCTTCGTTTCTGTGCGAGGGCTTTCTCTAGTTGCGGCAAGTGGGGGCCCCTCTTCATCGCGGTGCGCGGGCCTCTCACTATCGCGGCCTCTCTTGTTGCGGAGCACAGGCTCCAGACGCGCAGGCTCAGTAGTTGTGGCTCACGGGCACAGTTGCTCCGCGGCATGTGGGATCCTCCCAGACCAGGGCTCGAACCCGTGTCCCCTGCATTGGCAGGCAGATTCTCAACCACTGTGCCATCAGGGAAACCCCTGGTGTAATTTTTATGTAGCAATAAATAACTAATTCAAACCGATAGATTTTCTTTTTTAAAAAATTGTTTTTTTTTTTTTATGGAAGTATAGTTAATTTGCAATGTTGTGTTAGTTTCAGGTGTATAGCAAAGTGATTCAGTTAATTTTTCAGATTCTTTTTCATTATAGGGTATTACCAGATACCGAATATAGTTCCCTTCCTATAATAGGTCCTTGTTTACCTATTTTATATATAATAGTGTGTATCTGTTAATCCCAAACTCAACGTATATTTATTAACGACATAGTGTGCATTCTTTTTTATTTCACACTAGGTCTTTGAAATCTGATGTATATTTCACACTATTTCACACTAACAGCACAACTCAGTTCTGACAAGTTATAATCAAGTGGTCCACAGACTCATGTGGCTAGTGGTTGGTTACCTACTGAGCAGTGCTATAGACCCATATATTTTCCTGCACTCCTTCTCTGCTATTTTTAATTGAACCCTTCCAGGTGGCCATGACTAACATTTACACTCCTTTTTGTTAAACACACACACACACACACACACACACTTTCCAAAAAAGTTTGTCATCCTCTTCCTAATTTCCTGTTACTCCTGTTACTCCTGTATTCTATAGAGGCCTAGCTAGGTACTACTGCTGATAGGGGAGATGATGCTTTTTTCCTCCAAAATACCCCACACTTGTCCTCCAATCACCCCCTAATAGAACCCATGTCCCTGTGAAAGCTGTCTCAGAAACTCCCCCTTCCCTCAAGGTGATGTTTTGTGTGTGGTGACCAAGTAGGGAGGCCACATCCTCAGACTGTGATGGCTTCTAGGAGATGCCATGCAAGTTAAAAAGGGCTGTGGTGCTGAATGACCAAAACTTTAAGCACAGTGTCAAGAGAGGCATGGAAAATGACAGCAAACTAGGACAGCTGGCGAATTGCTTTGCCAACCAAAACGTGTGCCAAAGCCCACTGATATTTTTAAACTCAAATCTCTCCCATGCCTGCAACTGGAAGGAAAAAAAGGAACAATGTGGTTGTGAAAGAGCTATTGTCTGGATTATCAAATATTTTATTCTTATTCAAACAATAATACTAATTGTAAGCAGTTATGAAAAAGGTGGTCAAACTATAACAAATTCCAATCACTGGTTTGGGTTTTTATTGAATTAAAAATAACAAAAATACACATCTAGCTCCTTTCATTGTCACATTTAAATCACACAGTAACAATATCCATGTGTTGATGTCACAAGAGGCAAAATTGCCAATTATTTATTCATCACGTAATCCAGGTAAGTAAAAAGAAATTTTTTAGTTCAAGTCTTTTGGTTAACTATTTTAAAGCACCCACACAATAATATATAGAACCCCAAATCATGCTGATTTGGTTGTTGCTGTCATTTTGGACTCTAAGAATGAGTGTTTTCTTGCTATGCTCTCTTGGTAACACCCACCCAGGGAGGTTCTGAGAGCACATCCTCCCCCAATTTTCTCATAACTTGTGGTGTTTTTGTTTGTTTGTTTTTTTAATCTCCATGTCTGAGCAGAGAACAGAATTGGGATGTAAGACAAAAATTATCTGCAGGAAAATATCTCCAATAACTATTCCTACAATGCCATTACATTTAATTGACCAGCAGAAAGAAAATAAGAATTGCTCTTTTGTCTTCACCAAAGAGAGAAAAACAAAGCGTAAATAATGTCTCTACTTCCTGGCCTACCTTGGAAAACAGAACTAGACTGAAAAAGTCAAGACTCCTCTACAGAATGGAGCCCAAGTCCAATGAAAGAAAGAATGAAAGCATCAACCACTGGGTGGGTAAAGAGAGGTAAAGAAAGCAGCCCTGGGGATGAGTTAAATGGAATAAATCATCAGCAAATATTAACCCATCAGCCAAGGTGTGTCTCCTTTTTGATCAGTCTCCTGATACTGTTTGGGTATTGAAATAGTCCCCAGAAGGGGACTGGGGACAAGTTGACTTGTCCATTGACTGTCTGCTTGCAGAACCCTGGACCTTGAGAACTTGGCTGTGGCTAATGGATGTTCACAACTGGTGTCTCAGCAGAGTGTGGAGAGAGATGTGATCCCCCCCTTCCACTATGTTGCCCATGGAGCAGGTATGTTCTCAATAAAAGCTTGTGGAATGAGTGAATAAATGTGATAAGTGCAGAAGATTTTTCAGGCTAACTGCAGAAGGGATTTCTTCTCAGGAAGCATAAAAAAATCTATAGGAAATAAATTATATTTTAAAAATCTGTGGGAAGGTAAACACAGTATCCTCCAGTTTTTAAATCCTTGGTTGATCTCTGCATAACTCCTTGTGAGCCAATTCCCAGAATAACCTCAGGCACTTGGTCAAGTGATGGGACAAGTCTTGCCATTTCTCTTCCATGATGTCTTTCCTCACCCCAAACTCAACTTCCTTCTGGGCTGCCTGTTTTCTTAACCTCCCCACCCCATGTTGCTTAGTTATCCTACACAAGTCAAAAATGTGAACAGCCTCCAAAATTGTGTGTGCCTGTGTATATGTGTTTATGTATGTGTGTGTGTGTGTGTGTGTGTGTAAGGTTCTACATGTCTGTGTGGCTATTCACAGGAACTTTGTTATGGTGAAAGCACTAGAAGAAGATTCTGGAAACTTACAATTTCACCAGCTGGAAAGACATCTAGGAACCCCAGTTTTAACATATTTCCAGTTTTTGACATAATAAAATACATGCAATATACAAATAAAATTTAGCATTCAAATCATTTAAAAATCTTTCTACATATTATTAAGAAGGGTAATTTCATCAGATATATTTCTTAAATCAATATGCAATAAGTCTGAAATGAGGTCAACCCATTTAACAACTGACACATAGAAATACAAAGGATGAGGTGGGAAGGGCAGGGGACTTAGTATTTGTTATATTTCTATTAATATTCTTCAGCTATGTGCAGCTATCCCAGGTCATATGTCTCAGCTTTTCCAGGAGTGAAACTGGGGGTGGAGATGTGGAAAGAAAATACAGACTTGGTTCTCAAGTCTCTGAGGTAATTACTTCCTGTCCCTTCATGACAAATTCATCATTCTTTTCTAAATCTACAGAGAAAAGCAAGGATATGCAATGTGTTGGAAATAAGGTGAATAGTATAGTTTCTTACAGGAAAAATATTTGTGTGTCATTTTATCAGAAAACATAGGTATTGAGTCAAGGAATTTTTTAAAAGTATATATTTGGCATCCTCATTACTAAATATTAAATATTATATTACAGCCTAATAACCTATAATAAAAACTTAAAATTAAGCATTGGATGATGAATTCATTATATTTAAATAATAATGTACAATATCAAAGAGACGATCTTGGGGGAATGAGTCTCAAAACATCTGTATATACGCTCACATACTTGGGTGCACGTGTATACGATATCAATAATATATACTATACAAAGGTATTTTTTAATATTAAAAGAGCACTGGATGTATCTGTGTCTACATTTACATCTACATCTTTATCTACATCCACGTCCCCCTGTTCTCTCGTCTGGGGTCCTATGGCATCCTCTGTATACCATTATGTTCACTTGCACAAAAAAGTTTTGTTGTACCACAACTCCCTTTTAAAAATATTTGTCTTGTTCCAGTGCTGGCCCGGTTGAACAGTGAACTCCAACAGCAGCTCAAGGAGGTTCATCAAGAATGGATTGCATTGGAAAATCAATTGGAACAACTTTGTCCAGTCACTGTGTTGTGACCCCCAAGATTCAAGTAACAGTGGGTGACCTTTTCTGCCAAGGTCTTTCCTCTGAATGTTTCAACTCTACTTCTTGTCATAGATGTCTGAGACTGTGTCAAAAGCTGTGAGCAGCGGAATATAATCCATATCACCTTTTCTCTTGTGCTTCACATGTACGTCTTACTGTGGTGGACAAAATACAACTGATTATCACACTTGAAATTGTAATCATCAGTGGAATTTATCTCTCATTCTTAAGTACTTCACCAAGGTGTTAGATGTTGGTCCTTACCCAAAACCAATCTTCTAGCAAATAAAAAACAATTTAGAGCATTATTTTTTTCAAAGTCATTGAAGGCAGGAACTGTGATTTTTTTTTCACTGTTGAGTCCCCAGTACCTGGAATCTAAGTGTGGATCAAGTGTTTATAAAAGAAACAAGGGGTGATTCTAGATTTATCAATGATCAAAAATTTATTTCATATAGGATCCAGGATTTTGAAGGATGTCCTCAGAGTATAAAAGTTTTAAACTGTTTGTATTAAGAATAATATACTATAGCTCTTCCTGATTTTTTCTTAATTCCCAAGGAGAACATTTTCCTTTCCACTAGCAAGTCCTTATTTCATTAGTAATCAACTGTAATAGCCTTTCTCCAGTTATCTATTGCTATACAGCAAACTATCCCATAGTTTGGTAGCTTAAACCAATGATTTTATTTTCTCTGTTGTTTGGGGGAGTCAAGAATTTGGGGAGGTCTTGACTGGATAACCCATCTCTGCTCTATGTGGCTTCAGCTGTGTGGTGACTGGGGCTAGAGGAACCACTTCCAGGATGTCCTCTGCACTCACACATCTGGCTCCTTGGTGCATCTCTCTCTCTCTCTCTCTCTCCCTCTGTGATGTCTCATCTTCCAGAGCCTCTCTTAGGTTGTGGCTTTGGTTCCTCCCAGTATACATGGCAGCCTCAGTCTTTGTATACTGGTACTTCTATATGATGCTTCAGGGTTCTAAGAGCAAGTTTTCTGACAGACAAGGAAGAAGCTATAAGACCTTTGTAACCTAACCTCTCATGAGAAGTACATCATGTCACTTACCCCATACTCTCTTGGCCAAACAAATCACAGAGCCCACCCAGATTTGAGGGTTGGGAGCATAACACTCTCCACAGGAGATGGATTAGAGAATTTCTGGCTACCTTTAATCTGCCACAAGACTCACAAAGAAAAAATGGAATAAGCACTCTCTTGAAAAACACGAGAGTATGTTTCATGAACCAGGGTTGGGCACATAGCAAATGCTCCATATATTTTTGTGGATCAATTGAATAGATGAATTAATGAAGGAAGTACCAATAAGGTTTTCAGTGCTGCACTATGCCTGTTGTTAATAGTCTTTATTTTAAATAGGTAAATAGATTTAATCATGCCAATATAAATATTATGTCCTGTATACTTAATGCAATTCCCCTCTGGGTGGAAAAATGCAGCAATGTGAATATATTCAAATGTGGCCAAAACTTTCCATACTAAGCACGTGGAGTTTGTGTTCAAAATGTGAATAGTGGTTACATTTTATGGAATCTCTTTTTGTTTAAGTATCCATCCGATAGTACAGTTGTAAATTTGAAATAGGGGGATATCATTAATTTGAAGACCAAACCAACCAAAATCTGGTTACAACCAAAATCAGAATAAAATCAAAGGATGGATGAATAGTTGTCTCAATCAAACTAATCTTCAAATATTTGATTAAATCCCCAATGCTTTTTACAAAACACTTCTTCCCCTAGATTCTTATTTTCATTTATCATACAAAAAGTCATGCATTTATGATTCATTTTCACTTTACTTAGCGAAATGCTGTTTCATAGCAATTTACTTAATATTCATAAAACTTCTGAGTCAATTACATTTTTGTTAAAAACAGGAAGTTGACTTTTGCCAAGAATAAATGAACTTGAACACAAAGTTTTAAATGTGGCCTAAAGGATGGAATCCTCCATTCTCAGGCCCATTCTGATCTTGGCAAGACCCTTCTCCTGCCAAGACTATGAAATAATAAAGATGTCCTTTAGCAATTTAAACTTTGGGTTCCAAAAAACCTGAATCTGTTACTAACTTTCACTTAACAACAGGATCTTGTTTTTATCTTTAGCAAATATCCTGGGACATGTTTAAGTACCAGAGACAAACTGGTACATTACAGATTTTAAACTTGGAATGATGAGCTAATAAATATTTCAAAATATAACAGGAACAGATTCTATGAAATGAATACAAATTATATATTGCGTTGGCCAACTTCCAACAGAGACACAAAAACTTGAGAAAGCTAAGTGAAGTCAAGTAATAAAAGATGTAATAAAGCTTTTGAGATACAAGGTTGAAAAATTTGAGACTTATCAATTTAAAACATAAGACAAAAATCTAATTTTAACATGTTAATTATAATGCTCTTTTGTTACCCAATTTTTTGAAATGAATAACAGCAAATAGCAACTTATAAGTGTTTGTATGACTAGATCTAGAACCTGTAGTTCTAGCAGATCGAAGGATCCATGAGTGATTTGTGAGTATTAACCAAGCACCTCCTGGATGCCAGAAGATATTTTTCCAAAGTAGATTCCTATACCTTCCCCTGAAACATTCAAATGGATTTCTTTAGTCTAATCCATTAAGGCAACCACATTTTCATTTTCTCATTTTACTTAATGCAAAGTCAATTTCAAGGAAATTCAATTGTATAACCAATTATTAGCTCTACTGCAGACTAGGTCTAAACTACAAATATATATACGTACATGCTTTAAATAATCTCATTCTAGAATCATTATTTACCTAAATTATAGTGCTTGAATAATGGACAGTTTAAATTT
The DNA here is from genome assembly GCF_028564815.1 of Eubalaena glacialis. Taxonomy (NCBI): domain Eukaryota; kingdom Metazoa; phylum Chordata; class Mammalia; order Artiodactyla; family Balaenidae; genus Eubalaena; species Eubalaena glacialis. The sequence goes on along the minus strand of NC_083721.1, from coordinate 10,018,447 downwards.
GGCTTTGGAAAATATTTTGGGCCAGAAAAGAGTATGTTTGAAAAATATGCACATGGCTGTAAACTTAATTATGCATGATTCCCATAGTTACTCTAGACTTGGGTTAGAGAAAGGAATGCAAACCCACAGAGGAGCGGTCTACCTCTTGTGCGTGTGTTGTTTCTAATCCAGATAAGCTCCTCCAGGTAAATGTTGGCAATTGAAATCCAGTTCATTATTTAGTTGCTGATACTTTTATCCAGAATTAATTGTATGTCCACTACGTGCCAACAAAACGGTGTTACGTGCTTTTGGCAGAGACCATTGTTACTCATGGAATATCACAACTCTTCCATGTTTCCCAGGAGTTCCCCCCTTCACTTGAAGGTCAGGCAAAAGGGAAGTGAGGGCTTGTGCTCTGGAGCACTGAAAATTATGTGTTCTTCTTTCATCCTTAATTTCTCTGCCAGAGAGACTCAGAAGCTGTATTACTTTTCTATTGCTGCTGTAACAAATTATCACAAACTAGTGTCTGAAACAATTCAAACATTATCTTACAGTTCAAAACTTATCTTACAGTTCTGGAGGTCAGAAGTCCAACATGAGTCTCCCTGAGCTAAAATCAAGGTGTTAGCAGGGCTGAGTTCCTTCTGGAGGTCCCAGGGAGGAATCTGTTTCCTTGAGTTTTCCAGCTTCTAGAGAACACCTGCATTCCTTGGCTCATGGCCCCTTCCTCCATCTTGAAAGCCAACCATGGTGGCTCAAGGGCTTTTCACAATGCATCTCTCTGACTCATGTCCTGTAGTCACATCTCCTTTGACTGAGTTGGGAAACGTTCTCTATTTTTAAGGATTCTGTGATTAGATTGGGCCCATCCAGATAATCCAGGATAATTTCCTTCTCAATGTCAGTAAATTTAATTACATCTACCAAGTCTATTTTGTCGTGTAAAGTAACATGCACAGGATCTGGGAATTAGGGCATGGACATTTTGAGGGGCCCTAATTCTGCCACCACAAAGCCATATGTGGAGCTGCTGGTATGCAAGTTGAAGGAAGCCTGGATCCATGAGTTACAAGATGGAGAAAAGACATTAATTACTCATCTAGAACTTTGAATGACAATAAGTGAACTTTTTTTGGTAAGCCAGTGGGATTTGGATGCTTTTCTGTGTGGCTACTAGCATTAGTCATCCTAACTAACATGGTGATGGTTAGGAATTTGTGAATTTGTTCAGGTTTTTTTTTTTCTTTCTTTCTTTTTTTTTTTTTCCAGCTACACAGACTGGGTTTTCCATTCCAACTAATATATTTCATATGCATTTTCAGTAAAAAATTATCCAAAGATAATTTGGATCTTCAACATTTAATAGAGAGCCTAAAATAATGAATGTTGAATGGAACTGAATGAAAAATAAACAAAAACAATGAAAAACCATGCCAACTGAGATACTTTGATCTATTTTGAGCAATTCTTTATGGGAAGAGAATTATCTTGGTCAAAGACTATTGTTCTATCCTGGGTTAGGCTTAAGGCCAGATTTCTCTGGGAATAATCCTTCCTGCCCAACTCACTTCCAAGCTGGTCCATGCATGGAAGGAGCTACAGGAGACCAGGGATCTGGTCCAAGTCTCTGGCCAAGGTTTTGGGACTTAAGATATATGGACCACTGAAAAGCATGATGAGAGGAGTTCACTTATCAGGAAATAGCATAGATTTTTGGAAACAGGTAATTCTGGGAACCAATTTAAGCTCAACCAATTCTTAGGTGTGTGGTTTGGGCAAGTAACTCTATGAGCTTCTGTTTATTCAGCTATGAAACAAGATACCTAACCTATCTTGGGATGTTGATGTGAAGATTCCATGGGACACAGCTGATCTAGTACAGGTTTAGGTGCCTAGTAGGGCTTTGTTCTTATCATTCTGAATTGATAAGAGGATCTTGAGTGATAAGGTTAATTTTATGTGTCAACTTGGCTGGGCCACAGGGTGCCCAGATATTTGGTCAAACATTATTCTAGGTGTTTCTGTGAAGGTGTTTTGGATGAGATTAACATTTAAATCAGTAGATTTTTAGTAAGCAGCTTGCCCTCCTTCATGTGGGTGGGCGAGCCTCATGCAATCAGTTGAAGGACTGAAGAGAGAAAAAGGCCATTTCCCCTGCACAGGAGAGAATTCTCCAGCAGACTGCCTTCAGAGTTCATCTGCACTCTTGGTTCTTCCTGGTTCTACAGAAAATTGCCTTTGGACTTGATCTGAAACTTTGGCTCTCCTGGGTTTCCAGTCTGCTGGTCTACCCTGAGTTTGGACTCTCCAGCCTCCATAATAGTGTGAGCCAATTCCTTATAATAAATCTCTTTATATGTGTACACACATTGTATTTGTTCTGTTTCTCTGGAAAACCCTGACTGAGGCTGAGAGTAAATAAAAAATGAGCTTATTTTAACATTCTATCCAGGTAAATTGGTAAAGTTTGTTCTAGATCTGAAAGATAATTTTATGATAATTTAATTATTGTGGGAGGTAATTGTATTCAGGAATATACCTTCAATCAATCTTCATTCAGTTACCCTAGTAAGACCTAGAAGAATCTCAAGATCCATGAAATAACCGTGTAGAAGCTTTATTTTTTGTTTTAGAGACCTGTATTAAAGACAAAATTTTTTTAAATTGCAGTAACTTAATAAGGTGATACAAGTACTTAAATAGCACTTAATAAATATAATAAAAATTATTTGTAGAGCTGAAGACCTATGAACTTTCAATGTATGGAACCAAGTATTTTAAAAATGAATAATTGATGAACACCAAATTAGGTTTAATTTATCTTCTAATTTACATTTTTACTCTCCATATTCTCAGGTCATGCTAGGTGAAAGCTGGAAATATTTACTACCTCATTTGGAAAGAAACAAACCATCTAAAAAGAAGCCAGAAGAATCCTTTTGCATGCAACATGAAGATTTGCAGAGGCTATAAATATTAATTTCAAGCCCAGATCACTCAAAATGCTCTCAAAGTGATATTGCAAATAATTTCAAGTTATGTAATAGTACAAATGGCTCAATAACTAAGAATATCTCACCATTCACCAATATCTCACTGTCACCTGCAGTGGACAGGCTGAGAGTAACAGCATCAGACAGAAAAAACGATTAAACTATGTCAACTTATATTTGTCCAAAGTATTCAAATGGTCTGCTCTGCTTGTTAATGACCATGAGAATATGCTCTTTAAAAAAAAAAAAAAAAAATATATATATATATGTATACTTTCAATTTTAAAACAGTTTTAGAACTTTTATAGAAAAGTTGCAAGGATAGTACATAGAGTTTTTGTATACCCCTCACCCATTTGCTCCAGTGGTTAACATGTTACATAGCTGTGACACATGTGTTCCAAATAAGAACCCAATATTAACACATTACTATGAACTGAATTCTACATTTTATTTGGATTTCGCTAGTTTTCCCCTTAAGCCCTCTTTCTGTCCCAGTTTCCCACCCCACATTACGTTTGTTCATCATCTCTCCTTCAGCTCCTCTGCTCTGTTACTTTCTCAGTCATTCCTTGTTGTTCATGACCTTGATGGTTTTGAGGAGTATGTAGTGTATATAGATCTCCTCTTACTTGGTCCATCTAATGTTTCTCTCATGGTTAGACTGAGGTTATGGGTCTTGGGGAAGAATATCACAGATGAAGTGCCCTTCTCCTCATGCCATATGTGGGGTACCTGCTATCAACATGACCTATCACTGATGATGTCATCCTTGACCACCTGGCCAAGGTGAGGTTTACCAGGTTTCTCCACTGAAAAGTCACTTCTCCTCACCTTTCCATAATCTCCTCTTTGAAAGCACTAAGCCCAGCCCACATGCAAAAGAGCAGGGGTAGGAATAAGCTGAACCTCCTGGAGGGGGTTGGTATCTATGTATATTATTTGTAATTCATTAAGGAAGATTTATCTTCCTCTCCCCATTTTTTTTTTTAATTTACTTATTCAATTATTTATTTATATCAGTATAAATATTTATTTTAAACTCTGCGTTATAATCTAATACTACGCCATTTATTTTGTTGCTCAAATCACTCCAGCTTTGGCTCTTGGTAGTTCATTCAGGTTGGTGCTATGTCTCTCTGACATGGGCTCATCCCTTTGTTTTTCTACAGCTTCCTTACTTTCTGTCAGTACAAGGTGCTCCAGGCTTTGTCTTTTCCCTTTCGCAGACCTAGAATCTATCATTTCCTTTCATCTGTTTTTTTTTTTCTTTTTCTGCTCTGTCTTTTTGTGTTTTTTTTTTAACATCTTTATTGGAGTATAATTGCTTTACAATGGTGTGTTAGCTTCTGCTTTATAACAAAGTGAATCAGTTATACATATACATATGTCCCCGTATATCTTCCCTCTTGCATCTCCCTCCCTCCCACCCTCCCTACCCCACCCCTCTAGGTGGTCACAAAGCACCAAGCTGATCTCCCTGTGTTATGCGGCTGCTTTCCACTAGCTATCTGTTTTACATTTGGTAGTGTATATATGTCCATGCCACTCCCTCACTTTGTCCCAGCTTACCCTTCCCCCTCCCCATATCCTCAAGTCCATTCTCTAGTAGGTCTGCATCTTTATTCCCGTCTTGCCCCTAGGTTCTTCTGACCATTTCTTTTTCCTTTTTTTTTTTTTTAGATTCCATATATATGTGTTAGCATACTGTATTTGTTTTTCTCTTTCTGACTTACTTCACTCTGTATGACATTCTCTAGGTCCATCCACCTCACTACAAATAACTCAGTTTCGTTCCTTTTGATGGCTGAGTAATATTCCATTGTATATATGTGCCACATCTTCTTTATCCATTCATCTGTTGGTGAACACTTAGGTTGCTTCCATGTCCTGGCTATTGTAAATAGAGCTTCAATGAACATTTTGGTACATGACTCTTTTTGAATTATGGTTTTCTCAGGGTATATGCCCAGTAGTGGGATTGCTGGGTCGTATGGTAGTTCTATTTTTAGTTTTTTCAGGAACCTCCATACCGTTCTCCATAGTGGCTGTATCAATTTACATTCCCACCAACAGTGCAAGAGGGTTCCCTTTTCTCCACACCCTCTCCAGCATTTGTTGTTTGTAGATTTTCTGATGATGGCCATTCTGACCGGTGTTAGATGATATCTCATTGTAGTTTTGATTTGTATGCTTTCATCTGTTTTTAAAGATTTTTTTAAAAAATTATTGCCTTTAACCTAAAAATGGATTAATTCATATGTCTCAAAACATTGCCTATATTCATAGTTTTTAAGTTAGAGATCAATAAAGGGGTTATTTTGAGTGGCAATTTTTTTTGAAGGGGCATTAGCTCCAACTAGATCGCATAAGAAGTGTTAGTATTTGGGACCTGGTCAAATGACCGATTTTTGTAACCCTGGATCCTTTAGTAACAAAATTCCAGCCAAATCATCCACATTTATTTGTGGGTCAAACTCAATATTCTGCTGTCAGATTGAAGAAGAGTTCTCAACCTGGAGAGCTACCACCAGAGAGAAATGTACCTTGGGCCTTGAATAAAAAGGGTTTTATATGCCAAGTCAAAACATTTGGACTAAATGCTTTAAGGACATGGTGAATCAATAAATGTTTGCACAATGTTGGAAATATGAGATGTATCTATTTGCTATCTGTCTATATCTATATATAAATATATATTTTAAAGACAACAATCATTTATGGGTTCACAATTCTGTATGTTGGCAATTTGGACAGGGCTCAGCTGATAGGTTCTTCTGCTGGTCTCCACATGGCTGGTCTCAGTCAACTGGCAGAGCTGGGTGGAGTCTGGTAGCCCAACAGTACCTCATTCACATGCCTGGTGGTTGGTCTTGGCTGTCAGCTAGTCTCCTCTCTGCTTTTGGTCCCTCATTCTCAAGGAGGCTAACCTGGGCTTCTTGCCCCCAATATATAATTAACCTTCAAGTTTGTGTACTGTTCAGTGATGGCGACTTTGGTCTCTGGACTCTGACCACCAGTCATGTAGAGGGTTGTCCTTTTGGGTAAGTAGCTTAATTGCTTTAAACCTTTGTTATAATGATAAAAGTAGGATTAAAAACTACTTAGAACAGTGCCTGACAAATGGAAAGTCTCAAAAACTATCAGCTACTTCAATTATTATTATCATTGTTGTGGTTTTAAAAATTATTATTATCATTAACTCTAAAACATTTGTTGTTCTTCCTCCCATGTAGTTAGGTGTGACCATGTGACTGACTTCTGGCCAAAAGAATGTGGGCAGAAGTCATACAAGCTATTTATAGGCCTGAACCTTAAAAACTTCTCTATGATCCTTCACAACTCTCTCCTCCTTGGTCTACCAGCTGGATACTGAAATCCTGACAAGGACCAGGAGATCCTAAAGGATGGTGAGCCACAAGATGGCAGGGGCCTGGGTCCCTGTGTGACCACGTGGAAGGCCACTCACTGAGCATCCACATCTGCTGTGTGAGCAAGAAATACATTTTTATTATGTTAAATCACTGAGATGTTGGGGATTGTCACTAGAGAGACAAGCGATACTTACCCTAATACAGACATTAAAGGGGAAACCCAAAGGAAACTTTCTTGGTCAATTTTTTTTTTTTCTGAAGGAACAGAAATCACTTGAATTACCAAAGATGCAGGCAGTATAATTGGAAGTATACGGAAGTATCTCAAGAATCCCAGGAAAGAATTATAGCCAGGGTTTGTAAAAGACAAAAACACGAACCGTAACACTAACCATCCAAGTTACTCCTTCCATCTCTCCGGTGGTGCTTGGAATCTCATTTCTGGTTCTTTCTGATGCCCTTCATTCATTTTTTTTCTGTCTACAGACTGGCTTTCTCTGCTTCTCCCTGCACCTAGACAAGAGCTGCCTCCAGTAGCCCAGAGACCCTATCAGAGAAGGTGATTGGTTCAGGTTGGACCAAATTTACGCCTTGGTCCAATCAGCTGTGGCTAAAGGGTGGGGTCACTTCACAAACACTGGTCTTTTTTCATAGAATGGAGGCAACACCCAAAGGTATCCATAGAACTTTAATGAGATTAGACAGAACTCTCATTTAACTCACTGCGATAATTGTTGGTGGGACTAACACTTCACATTTTATTTTGTTATTAGTCCCTTATTTTTACAACTTGTGCCTCAAAATTTTTTAAAATGTGTATTTAATGGAAGGCTCCTCTCTTTGGTTATCTATTATAATTAAGAGTATACTTGACATTTTTATCCCTTGGAATTTCATCTCAACTATGAAGACGTAGTAATTCTAAGCTGATGAGGCAAAATTTATTTCTATATCACTTCTCATCAAATTTTAGTTGTGTGCTGTTGAACTGACTCAGGAACAAGGCAGACAGTTTGGCTGAAATCTTCGCAATTTCCTGCTGACCTTGACTCTTAGACAAGAACATTTTGTAAGACACCAATCTCATTACTTTTAGGTAATACAAATCATGTAGAGTGTTTGCAACACAGTGATGTTGTGTTAATGCTGAACTATGCTATGTTTTAAGCCTCGGCGTGTGGGCATCCCCTGGGCTTACTCTCGAGCTCCCCATTTGAATTACTTTATACTTTAGCTCTCAGTCGGAATCTCCTCCAACTCCCTGGCTGAACTGCTTTGCCACATTTGGGGCCAATCAGCAGGAGCTGTTTATCTCTCAGAAGAGTATGAGCTGTTGTTTCTCATCGCACTTAGCACTCCCTTTCAGTGACATCAACTAAGCATCATTTTCATTAAGTAATTTTCATTGCATTTCTGGTGCCAGATAACCAAGGATGTTATCAAGGATGAGAAGGCTGCAATGAAATTGTTAATATAAAATTTGACAGCATATCCTTAGTTTGTCACAAATAGGGATGACAGAGGCAACACCAGAGAAAGGAAAAAAACACAAATTGATGAGGGAGGGAGATTCCAGGGGTATTTCTCTCAATATATAGAAAGAGACAAAGAGGGGGGAGTTGACACTGAGTGAAGAAACATACAAAGGTGGCATCTCTTAAAAATGACCGAGGGTTTTTGCCTTCCCTTAGATTGAAGTCACAAGTATGAGAGGGAGATGTGAAATGAAACCAGGAAACTAAGACACAACCCAAGAGGGGTAGGGCTTTCAGAAGGTCTAAAGTTACTGGCCATCAACAGGCACATGGAAAGATGCTCAACATCACTAATTATTTGAGAAATGCAAATCAAAAGTACAATGAGGTACCACTTCACAACGGTCAGAATGGCCATCACTAAAAAGTCTACAAATAACAATGCTGGAGAGGGTGTGGAGAAAAGGGAACCCTCCTACACTGCTGGTAGGAATGTAAGTTGGTGCAGCCACTATGGAGAACAGTATGGAGGTTCCTCAAGAAACTAAAAATACATTGCCATATGATCCAGTAATCCCACTCCTAGGCATATATCCAGACAAAACTCTGATTCAAAAAGATACATATACCCCTATGTTCATAGCAGCACTATTTATAATAGCCAAGACATGGAAACAACGTAAAGGTCCATCGACAGATGAACAGATAAAGAAGATGTGGTACATATATACAATGGAATATTACTCAGCCATAAAAAAGAATGAAATAATGCCATTTGCGGCAACCTGGATGGAACTTGAGACTATCATACTAATTGAAGTAAGTCAGACAGAGAAAGACAAATACCATATGATATCACTTATATGTGGAATCTAAAATATGACACAGACTCACAGAAACAGACTCACAGACATAGAGAGCAGACTTGTGGTTGCCAAGGGGGAGTGGGGTGGGGGAGGGATGGAGTGGGAGCTTGGGGTTAGCAGATGCAAACTATTATATAGAGAATGGATAAATACCAAGGTCCCATTGTATAGCACAGGGAACTATATTCAATATCCTGTGATAAACCATAAATGGAAAAAAAATTTTTTAAGTGTATATATATGTATAACTGAAGGACTTTGTTGTATAGCAGAAATTAACACAACATTATAAATCAACTATACTTCAATAACAATAATAATAATGATAATAATAATAATAATAAAGTTACTGGCCATGACAGAGAGCCATAGACACTTGTTGCATGCCACCAAAACCAGTGAGAAAGCTGCATCCAGAGAGCTCCACCACTTCAGCAACCAGGGGCAGATGGAAGACAGCCAAAAGACTGGGAATCTAGTGGTTTAGGAAATCTCAGCTACCATATTTCCATTTATGGATTGTCCATGCTGTGTCATTTGCTGTTTTCAGCTTCTTTTCTGGTAATTTGAGGTACAGAGTGCCAAAGAGAGGGAGGCCCAGGCCATGCCCTCTACATCCTCCAGATTGTCCCAGGGGTGTGGAGAGGGGCAAGCTTGCTGGAAAACTAACCACAGTGCCCATTTATTAGCACTTACCATGGGCGGGCGCTTTACCTGGAGGTGCACGTCCTCGCTGGAGCCCCAGGATGAAGATATTACCGTTGCTCCTTTACAGATGAGGAAACAGAGGCTCAAAGAGACTGTGGGACTGGGCAAACCTGGGTATGAACCCCGTTCGCTATGACTTCAGAGCTTCCTTGTAACCACAGAAATCTACGGCTCTCAAATTTTTTGGGAGAATTAAGGAAGGTTCGTTCAACTCATTATATGAAAGGCTCCAGCATGGTTTAAGAGTAAACAGCTGTTGGCCTGTTTGCTTCCTTTGCTTTAGCTTTGCCATTTTGTGGAGGAGCTGCCTTTGGATGGGATGTTGGGTCGGAGGGATTATTTCAGGGCCAAGCGGACCTCCAGTTCTGCCTCTTCCAACCTCTCTCAGAGAAGTAGAGCCTCCCCGCCCTCGGGGAGGGGGGCACTGATAGCAGAAGTATCACATCTGCTTGTGGGAGTAGAAGAAAATCAGAGCTGGTCCAGCTCATTTGTGCACCCTTTCTAGGAGCCGGGAGGTGTGGGTTCATCCAGGGAGTGAGAGTGGCTCAGTAAGTGTGTGGCAGCAGAGGTAGGACTGGGTCTCGAGCTTTAAACCGAGGGCTCTGTCCCGAGGTCCTGTGCCTAGGATGCGATTAGGGGCAAACTCTCACTGTACAGTATTGGGGCAGGGGTGATGCGCCGAAAGAAGCCACGTCATCGGGAAGAGCAGCGCCATTGCAGCGCCTTTGAACACCATTTTTCCAACTGTATGGGTTCCCGCTATTCACTCCCAACATCCTGAAATTCAACAGAACCAACAATATTGGCAACCATCTGCTGCTAACTCCCTAGGAGCATATTTTGTTATCTTATCAACCCAGATGACTCAGAGACGCATACGTCAAAGAGGGGTGAGATGTAGAGGAGATGGAATCTGGGGTGTTTCCCAGTCTGAGATGATAATTCTATGATGACACGACACGTGTTCATGCAGCCCACTGCTAGGCTTTGTGAAGTCTAGTGATGCTTTGTGAAGCATCCTCCAAATGCACCTTGGCTGTCACTGCCCTGGGACTAGAGGTGCCCTTTTCCCTCTGCCTGAGTCCCCCCTCACCCTGGGATTATCCCTGTGGTCCTTAACCTCTCTCTCTGTGCAGTGCTCTTGGCCTCTGGCCATTTAATGACCTAAGACGCTACAGAAGATGTCTCTCTGTGCCTTTGGCCTGCTGGACCACTCCTGCTCTGTTCTTCCTTCAGTTACTGGAGTATGTGGAACATGTGTTGTTACAGAAAACCCATTCCTGCTTTCTTTGGAGTTCATGGGCCTTAGGAAGCAAATTCTAGCAGGGCTAAGAGCCTGCCAAGGTAACTAACAGATGACTCTAAGCAAACCAAGTAACAAATCCTATTAGAAAATTGTCTCTTGGGGACATCAGTTGCGCCATGCAGCAGAAACCCACCTGGAAATCCAACCAGCACCTGCAGACCACTCAGGGTACAGCACCAAGTGTGAGGGTCACACTGCACACCGTCACTGCCAGGGAGGCCTGTCCACGGGGAACGGGCTGCATGGCCTGTGTGTCTCCCAGCAGGGGTGAGGCCCTATGCCGTGAGAACTGCTGGGACCCACGGGGACTGGCCCCTGCAGACCCTCCTACCCTTGCCCAGCAGTCACGACCCCCGTGAGCCTCCTGAAGCAGAGGAGGGTTGTGCCCTGAAGTGAAAGCCTGGAGCCCCTGGCCTTGGGCAGGAACACACATTGGTGCAAGCTCACTGTGTTACAAGTGGCAATTTGCTCAGGGTATAAACCAACCTATGTCACCATCACCCCATATAGTGGGTAAATGCGGGGCAGTAAGCAGAAGAGGCACGGAGATGTAAGTTTAAGGCCTGGGGTAAACAGGGCTACCAAGTGACCCTTGGTTCCTGTGTCATGTACTGATGTTCCAGTGGGGGTCTTGGGAAAGGCCACATGGTAAGGCAATAGCACCCTGTAGGTGAGGAGGCAAGGCGGATGGTCCCAGGCAAGGGCCCGGTGGCAGTGGGGTCGAGGAGAGGCAGATCTGCAGTGCTAGTGAAATCCAGGGGAATTTAAGAAAGGTCACTGTGTCTTGGCCATGCTGGGGAGCCCGGTTGCGGGCTTTGTGAGCTGTGGACATCAGTGATTAGTGTCAGTGGGGCATCTTGTAACCAGGCAGGATAAGGACATCTCCGAGGAGTCAAGAGGATCCAGAGAAAAGGAGAAGGACCTGTATCCAGGTGTGATAGAGGTCCTTCTCCTTCTCACCCTGCTGCTGCCATGAGGACACATAGGCTATCCCATAAGCTATATCCTATAGGCTGTATCCAACACCACCTTAGAGAGGAAAGCTTGCCTGGCCAGAGGGGATCAGGGGACGTGTTAGAAGAAAAACCTTGAAAGAATTAGCATTTGCCCAAAAGCGATGGGATTAATCCAAAGTAATACTATTACTCATACTCGTAGTAAGACTAATAAGACTTAGTAATAAGACTAAGTAAGACTAAGACTTATACTACATTTTAAATGAAAGACACTGAGGTCCATCTCATCAAGCATTGATATGGTCTTCTTGAATTATGCTGTCCAGTACAGCAGCCGATAGCTGCATGTGGCAATTAGATTTAAATTAACTCAAAATAAAAATTAAAGATTCAGTTCCTCAGTCCCACATTTCAAGGGCTCAGTAGCCACATGTGGCTAACAGCTACCCTATTGGACAGAGCAGATACAGACCACTTCCAGCATCACAGGATGTTCTACTGGGCAATGCTCGTCTGAAACCTAAGCCCCAGGATACTAGGTCTCTTCTCTGTCTTATTCCCAACTGTGTCCATAGGCATCTAGAGAGACCCCAGCACATAAGTGAATAGGGTCAAGATTTTCCCTAAAGTACAGCTCTCCAAAATATGGTCCTAATCAACCTCTCCAGACCTTGCTTCTCGTTATTCATTCATTCATTCATTAAACATATACTTACGGAGGGCCTTTGATGTGCCTGGTGCTCTGCTAGATGCTGAGAACAAAAACTAAGACATAATCCCTCTCCTTATAGAGCTCACTTTCCACCAGGGAAGACAACAACAAAAAAACAAACAAATAGATGCACCCAATAGTTACAGCTGGTGAGAAATACTGTGACGGAGGCACACAGGGCAAAAACGGCAGAGGCAGCTGTTTCATATACTGTAGGCGGAGAAGGTCTCTCAAGGAGGTGGCATTCCGGCTCTGACCAGAGGCTGCCTGAATCTGTTTCCCCAGAATGTGCCCCATCAGTGATACATAAGAGCAGCCATAAGCAGGTGGCGGATATGTAAATGAGAAGGAGACAGGTATTCAAAGGGGCAGGGGCAGGCCATTCCTGGTAAACTGAGTCTGAATCCCTTAATGGGGGCATGAGCTTGGTCAGTGCCAAGAGCAGAAAGAAGACCACTGAGACTGGACCAGAATCTGCACATGGGAGAGAGATGTGAGTAGGGATTTTAAGAACTACATGGACCTCTTTCAGGGGGTTGCGTGCTGTGACCTCATTTATGTTTAAATAAGGCCACTCTAGCTGCCCTGCAGAGACTGTGCTGGGGTGGGGAGGAAGAACCAAAGCTGCAGGGAATTCAGTAAATAGCCTCTGACAGCCTCCAGCAAGAAGATGTGATGGTGCTCCTTGGACCACCTGGGACCTGGGGCACGGAGATGCGTTAGTCAGACTGGACTTAACTTTCCCCAGGCTGTTCAGACTGTCCTCCCTGCTCTGCTTGCCACGCTCACCCCCAGTCGCCCTTCTCACCCTGGGATGCTCTTTCCTTTTTATTTTTGCTTTTGAAATTCCACCTTGCCTTTAAGACCTCAGATATATCCTCCCCTTTGGTGAATTTATCCTTTATTGCTTGGAAACGTTACGGCACTGATTATCAGTACTGTTCGCATATGTGGTGCCCAGCGAGCTGCGTCCTATTCTGAGTTTGATCTTCTGTCCTCTTCCAGAACCCCCGGACGGTGTGAATGCCTCTTAAACACCTTCTGTCCCCTACTTCAGGGGTAGCCCCTGGTCCAGCATCTTAGGTATGAGTACTCAAGAATATCTGTTGAAGGAACAGATGATGAGCTGTAGTTGCCTTTGCTGATATATGTCTATCCTTTTGATTAACATCTGATTTTTTTTTTTTTTTTTTGCATAAGCCCACGTCTTTGACTATCATTCCCTAACCAACTCTGTGGAGAGAATACAAAACTGTTCTTTTAAATATAGTGTCTGTCCCTGGTGGGCTGCCTTTGGCAACAACAATGGTCTGAAACCTCCAAAGGCTTGGTAAGAGCTGTGGGGAAGCATGAAATGTGTTCAGTTAACTCCTGTTACACAAAGTAAATGGAGATGCTTAAGCCAACAGTCATATATTCTCAATTGCTCTTGTGACGAGGCTGTGAATGCCTTAAACTCACCTTATTCATCTCAGCACAGGCAGTACAGCACGTGCATGACACACAGTAGGCTCTCTGGACACATAGGTCAAAGGCACAAATAATTATATGAACACTGAGCCTTCTGATGGGCTCACTTGGAAGGGACAAGCCCCATGGTGGCTGCTTGTCCGTAGTTACGGAGCCCACTGAGAGGCAGGCCACATCATCCTGGTGAAGGGCGCACTATATTTTTACTGCCCGCTCTGGTCCAATTTAGATGTTTAACGAGGGCAGCAAGCAGGTGAAAACGTAAGGATAAATATGATCGGCCATGTCCCATCTTCCCTGTCACCAGCCACCACTTAGAGTCGCATCATTTTCTCTCTACCACCTTCAGTGATCCTGTCCCATGCCCTTCATTCTATTTGTCAGGGATCCTGATGAAGGGGTCCTTCCCTTGCCCCTGTAATCAGGCAAGGGAAGGAAGCCATGGGTTCTTCTCTTCCTTCTTTCTTTTCTCTCTTAAAGGATTATTTTAATGCATTTCATTTGCAAATATTAGTATCATGTCTATTTTTACATTAGCTTGGAGTGTCTGAGTTTGTGGTATCTTCCAGCCCATTAGTAACTGTCTTAATTCAGAAGTAAAAATGAGAGGGTCTGTACAGTGGGAAGCTGGGAAGGAGGCTCCACAAACGGGATGCATTGGCCCAGGTCTTCCATGAGTATCCTGTTTAAACTTGTACCATCCCCAACAGAACTGCTTCCCTGCTCTTCTTTTCCTCATGGTGATGGGAGGGAAGGGGGGTTCCTCCTACTTTCTGCAACCGTTTACTTAGGCAGGCATCAATAGTTCAGGACACCAGCTCCCTTTCTGAAAGCCCAGGTGAGGGCAAAGGGCCTAGCCCATGCCAGCAGGTCACTTGCTCTTTCCTGCAAGACTCCGCAGAGATCACTCCAGGCTCCTAACTGGCCAGACCACGGATGCACTTGGAGAGGAGAACACGGTAAGCATTGACTTTCCAGTTGAGATCTGCTTTTTGTGCTCTTCCTTTGGCTACTTCCCAGATCTCCTTGACCCATGAGAATGCCAGAGTCCGTGTCTGCGGTGGAGACCCCACTGTCCCTTCAAGCAGCAGCGTGACACCCAGAGAGTTTTTAGATCCCAGCCTCAGACCCAGGTTTCTCACACCAGACCAGGTAAGGGGATTTCACATTCATTCTTTGATTTTAGAAATATTTGTATGAGACTCAGAGATGAAGATGTGGCCATGCCTTAAGAGAGGCTGACTTACTGCCTGAGTTAGACTTTATGTGTAGGGTCTGGAAGGAGGTGGGATGTACTCTCATCTCTAGGATGTGCGTAAGTTTCACAGCTGCAGAGACCTATATAAGCAGGTCTTTAAACCCTCTTCTTTCCAAAACATTCAAAGAGCTTTGTCTCTGGGATTGTTATTTGTTCTAGAGTTGAGTCTGACTTCTCCACGCAGACCTCAAAAATCCTGCCCCCAGCCTTAGAGAAGTTGCTATGTTCAGTATTTCTCTGAGACATTAGTTGGAATTTCTAATTAAATTGTGAGAAAATATTCATTTCCCAGGATAAAGACACAGGAACATGTGTCCCAACCTTCCCGTCTGCCTTCCCTGCTGGCCCCATCCCCTAACTTGAGTCAAGACACTTAACCACGCCTGCCTGGGGAGGGCCACCTCTATTCTTTAGAGATCTCCAGAGAAGATTCCAGAACTTTCTTTGCTATCCCACTCCCCTGTGCAGCAGTCCTCACTGGCAGAACAACCTTCTTATACCCCCGAATACTCATAACCACTTCTGGGGGTGCTTCCTAACATCTCCCCCAAACAATCAATGATGGGTCATTCGCCACCCTTCTCGTAATAGTAATACTTTTATTAACTCAAAGACGTTTTACAGTTGTGTTTATAGTTTTAGGCATCATGACCTCTCTCCTGCAGTTATTTAAGTTGCTTGACTAATATTTTCCTGCCTCCAGACCTTGTCTACTCCAATTTATACTGAAAACTACTTCCAGTTTAATCTTCCCCTGGCATAGTTCTCATCAAGCCACCCCCACCCCATCCCCCCCCACCCCAAGCCATCACCAAAGGCATATTAGAGCGTCCCATTGCCTGGTAAACTGAGTACAAAAGTGTCACGTGAGGCCTCTGGCACTCCAACCGGGCCCCAGACATTCTCTAAACAACCTCCTTGCACAGATCTTCTTTGAGACCTTGACCATTTCTCCTTTTAAGTTTCTCTCTATCCAGCAGGCTACCCACCATCTGCATTTCTACCAAGCGAAATCCTACCCACTCACTGAGTGCCACAGGGGTGTATGAATGAGTTATACAGGGTCCCTGACCTACTTACTCAGAGCAGGTCTAGGTAAGACAGACAAAACACAGACATTTCAACACATACAATGCGGTAGGCCCAGTGCTTTGGGGGCTGCTCTGGGGATAGAGCATGGGAACCCATAACCTTCTTTGTGGGGATAAAACTTAAGCCGTGTCTTGATGGGCACTAAGGAGTCAGTCACATGAAGAAGTTGATGGCAGGGTATTCCAGGTAGAGGGAACCACAGAAGTGAAGGAAACTAAAGTGGTTTATCAGGGTATCCAGTACACGGTGGAGAAGGGCCAAGGCTAGCCATTACTGAGAACTTACCACATAGCAGCACTGTACTGCACTCTCTGGCTGGCCTTTCTCATTCCACTTGCCTATTACCCTGTAAGGTGGATGTTGCTATCATCAAAGCTGTTCAACAGATGAAGACACTGAGACACAATGAAATGGGGGAATATAGCTGTGCTCACATAGATAGTAAGTTAAGCTCAGAGTCTAGGTTTGAACCCAGAACCCAGCTCTCCACGGTTGTCCTGCTTCTTTTGACACTGCAGTCATAGAAAAGGCCAGGACGCCTTCAAAGCTCTGTGCTTAGTGGGTTCCAGATCTGGCTTTGCACTGATTTCTCATGCAAACCCAGATGTGCCACATTGGCTTTCTGGGTCTTATTTCTTCCTCTATCACAGTGGTTCTCCACCAGGGAGTGATTGTGCCCCCCAGGAGACAGCTGATAACATCTGAAGATCTTTTTGGTTGTCCCAGCTGCAGGGAGGGGACCAGCATCCCATGAGTAGAGGCCAGCGGTGCTGCGCAACATCCTACAGTACACAGAGCATCCCCGCAACCCAGGAGGACCCTGCTCTCCAGAACGGGTGTCCTGATGCAGCCTAGCTCACATACCATTCTGAGCCATTACTTCCGGGAGCTAATGTAGGTTAATCTCCCAAGGCAGAAACCATTGGTTTCAACCGCAGAGTCCCCGAGGGGACCCAAACCTCTTGGGTGGATCTTCTTCACGTTTGCTTCAGTGAAAGCCTCCAATTCCTGCATGAACCCCACGTTTTCTCCAAGTAAAATCCTGCAGGGCTCCACAGCTGCCTGGCTTGCTGGCTGCCATCCAGCAGCTCCCGTTCTGCTGGGTTGTTTTCTCCAGGAGGTTGGACCTCCTTCCCCTGACTGCTCTGCATCTCGCCTGTTCCTGGCATTGCCTCTGACAGCAGGACTTATTGAGAGACCAGGCCCCAGAGGAAAGTGATCAGCACGGCCCCTCCACGCTCCCTGGCTTGACTTGGACCCGGAGCAGGACAGTCAGACATTTCTTCTGTGCAGAGCATCGGCCTTTCTTTCCCCAGTTTATCTGTATTTACTTGGAAAATGATTTCCTCTGCTTTACTCAGTTTTCCTCTGAGCCCAATTGCCCGCTCAGTTCTCTGTCCTTTCTGTTTATTTCTACTTCTCCTTTTTCCCATTGATCAGACGCCCTGGAAATATAGCAGGAACAGTGTGTGCCCTGTAATATTCAGTTACACTTAATATTTCTCAGCGAAACGTTGACTTGGAACGCCAAGCAGTCAGAATCCATGCCTGCTCTGCTTACACTGGACGTGGGCTTCAGCACAGGCTCCGATTCATGTCGGATCTATTCCCTACTTAAAGGGGAACAGTGCCCAGGCTAACACAGGAAGGTGCCCCAGCCAGCAAGCCGCCAAGCATCCCCACAGAAAGCAGTTTCCTCAAATAAGTGAGTGGCTATAACACACTTGGTGCTCGGCGGAATGAAGACATCACATCCAATAAAACTGCCAGATGAATATACTGTGGAATCCCAAACGCTCCTTACACAGAAAGTTTTTCTACACCAGCCTTTGCCATCAGTGCTATTCCTAGTTTTCTTGGATGCCAACTTCTGATGATGTGTGTCACACTGAGAACTAATGAAGCTCTTTGGTGCCGTAGTGTGGATAGACCTCTTGGGTGAGCTTATGAAAGCAGCATACTCTTTCTCCAGAACTGCACTGCCAACATCACAGATTAGTCTGAGCGTCAGGAGCTCATACGGGTGAAATTCAATACCCATGGCAGAGAGCTTAAGGGGGCCCAGTCCCCTTGGGTGGATCTTTTCCATCTTGGCTTCAATAATAGTATCCACTTCCTCCACGAATCCTATGTTTTCTTCAGAATAAAATCCTGCAGGGCGACCCCGTCCATGGATGGCCATGTTTTCAAACTCAAGAACCAGTCTCTGCCTTCCTGGTTTAGGAGACACTATTAGGAAATACTACAAGTGAAGTATTATTTGATTATGTTAATAGAAAACAACAATAAAAACTCTCACTCAGACCTATCAACATTTTGCATCCCGAAGTTTCTCTTTGGGTACAAGATATACTTTCTTGTGTGGTTTAAAGAGGCCAGGGAAATAAATAAAATAAAGACATTGAGAACCAAGAAACAAATTGAAAACCAAGGTTTTCTAGGAAGGGTGTCCCCCTCTCTCACCTAAGAGAATGCAGTTAACCAGCATTAAGGCACTGGGCAACCTCCAGGGGCAGCTCAGAACTAACGTCTCAATTATGGGAGGACATGACCAGGTGTTCCCTGAAAGCTCTGGGAACAGCCCACAGGGCTACATCCCCCTCAGAATGTAAGGATCTTTGTCTTGGTCCTACTCCCGCTGAGTCAGAGAATATGCAGTTACAAGCATCTGCATCACTATCCTTAGCCTAGCCTTCTAAGGGGGTAGGGTCTGGACCGGCTATCAGACCTTTGCCATGAGAAGTGGGGAGGGGCTGCTGCAGAGCTCACCAAGTCATTTCTGGTAAGAAATAAGAGGAGGGGCAGTGTGAGGGGACTGGTCAGTAAGGAGAACCATTGAGGAGGTGGGGAGAGCAGAGGGTTGGGAAGCTGTAGAGGGAGAGAACAGTAGGGAAGCAACGGTTACAAGGAGAGAAGTGTGTGCAGAGTGGATGTTTAGGAAGTCTTCCTGGACACTATGGTTATCATTCCCTCTTTCTCAAAAGACAGAGTACATCACTGCATCACTGCTCAGCTCTCCTGCAGTTGGATGTGTGTTTCCACTGGTACTCAAGTAACACCATCCATCTCCTCATCGAGACTTGGAGGGATCTTTTGGACGCCTACCCTGGTTGAGATGGGCTGTAAGGATCCAGATTTACTCAGATTCCATAGATTGTTCTTTTTCTCATGAATATGTTCCATGCTTGCATACAAAAGACAGAGTTCTCATCAACAATCAGGGGTGAGAAAGTGAAAGACAAGAAGATGGGGGAATGGGAAACTTTCCTTGGGAAAGTGTTTGAAACTGTCATGAAGACCTTTTAACAAATTAAAAAGAATCACTTCCAGACTAAGTTATTCAGGGGAATATGAAAATTATTAATCAGAAAACAATCAGAATAACCCAATTAAACTGTGGTTTTTTTGAGTCAGAAATGAATTTCAGCTACTGCCCAAAGGGCTAGCAGGTTATCATGGGATTAAGATTGAAGTGACAGGCACCTCGGAAAAGGCTTTCTCAGGAAAGGTGGAGAGTTTATTTCTAGTTAAAGCTTCTCTTTACCTAAGCCTCTAGAGCCTTCTATGTCATCTATTGTGATTAGGACTAGAAATGAGAAAGAAAAGAGTTGGTCAGATAGTCATAGAGCCGAACACTTTTGAACTATATTCTTATCTGCAGCTAATCTCTTTTATATTCTGGGCTGCTCGGAGAATGTAGGTACAATACACCCATTTTATCCAGGGGTCCCAATTCCATTCCACCTACATCGTGGTAGAGAAGTAATACAGTGTGCACATTTGGATTTCTTTTCATTTTCCTTTCCCTCTGAGCAAGGCAGGGAACTCACGGCTAAAGCAGGAGGGAGAGAAGGGTGAGTAATGCAGAGCCTGGGCAGGGAGACACCAATTTATACCAAGAGGATTTCTAGACCCGGGTCATAGGAAGGGCACTTCTTTTCCCAGCTTATCAGGCTCTCCATTTCACCATGGCAAGCGTTTTTCCATGCAGATGAGCCCATAACAGAGGTGATAACCCATTCCAGGCTCTCGACCCCTCACCTCAAAGACAGCGTTTCTGAGCGTCTCAGAGGCAGAAGAGCTGGGGCCTTTCCTTTTAATCTCATCCATCTTTCGGGCTCTCCATCCCTTGATTTCAAAGCCTTTCTCAAACAAATGTGAAGTTGAAAGGATAGACTTCAATTATTTCATTTTGTGAAGGTTAAAAAGGTTCTTGTAAATGACTGATGCAAATCCTGGAAACCCGGTTAAAACAACTGGATACCATATGGGGAAGGAAAGTGGTTTACTGTAAAGTGCTGCAGAGAGTAGGAGCTCATTTACAAGAAGCAATTACACAAACAGCCCTGAGAATCCAAGATCCCATGAAAGGATGGCTGGGGTAGAAGCACACAAGAAGCTGTGCTTGTGTGAGTTCTACCCTCACACAAAAAATGCTAACAGTGCGATCGGTCACTTTCCCTGTTCCCCGGCACCTTTTACCTTCCTTGTGATACTAAGTCTAGGCTGACCTGCCAATAAGCAAAGAGCTACAGCCCCACATAGAGACTTCCACTTTCTCCATTACTCAGCTACCTGGGGGAGTCTCCCAATAAGAGAAATTGAACAATATAAGGAAGTATGCAGCTGTCATCATCGATGTTTAGGTCTGGGGAACTTGGTTTGTATATCAAGTCAAAGAAACGGGAGAAAATTCCTTTACAATCCGGGATGCCTTTTTACCCCCAATCTCTCTTTAGATTGAAAGTGAGCATAATACACTTTATTACTTACGTTCATATATAGGTATATTCTTGCATGTTGATTGATATAGTAAGCAGGTTATAAATGTGCAAATGTGGGTTATAAAGTTATAGGTGAGAACGGGACATTGTGTTGAAGTTTCTTGCTCTGCACTCCTGGCCAGTCTGAGCTGACCTGTCTGCCTTCCTCTACACAGAGCCTCCTGTGCCTAATTCCGTTGCCCTGAGAATGAGTCTCTGTCTCCACGTGTCACACCTTCCCCAAGATCAATTCTCTGTCTGATCCCCCTTTGGCCAGACTGGCCAGGCCTTCCCACATGGTCATCAACTTGACTGTAATCTGTGCTGGGGAGAGACCAGGAGCCCATCCAGCACTCAGTCCTGTTGCAAATGAGAACATACATTTTCGTGGAGGCCTTCTGTAAACCCATATACATCTCAGGTGTTATTCTCCATCAGAACCTTCCTCTGGAGTTAATACAGCCAGGCAAGAATGTAGGTGGTACCTTGCCAAGGCAGTGAGAGAAATGCTTTTGTGCAAGTGGACATATCCAGGGCCCTGTAATCTCAGTATCCATCCTCACAGTCATGCAACATGTGTGCCTGTGAACCTTCATCCTGGATTAGAAACCAGTCCGCCATGCTTGTACTTGTACCCCACGAACTCCTACAGATGGAGCTTGACAGAGGGGGCTTCCAGAGCCCCCAAGACACAATGAAATGGACCTGGCATGTCAGAGCCAGATGGAATATGCCTGATAAAATCATCTGATTTCCAAATGTCCGTCAGTTAGTGAATAGATAACAAAATGTAGTTGCGTACCTTTGTTAGAGCTACCATAGCAAAATTCCGCAAACTGAGTGGCTTAAACAGAAATTGATTTTCTTCCAGTTCTGGAGGCCAGAAGTCCAAGATGAAGGTGTTGGTAGGTTTAGTTTCTTTGCAGGCCTCTCTCCTTGACTTGCAGACGGCCGCCTTCTCCCTGTGTCCTCCACGTGGTCTCTCCTCTGTACGTGTACATGTCTGTGTCCAAATTTCCTCCTCTTATAGGGACACAAGTCATATGGAATTACAGCCCAAAATAAAGATCTCCTTTTAACTTCATTACCTCTTTAAAGACCTTATCTCCAAATACAATGACATTCAAAGGTACTGGGAGTTAGAACTTCAACATATGAATTTGGGGAAAACAACCAGTCCATAGCGGTGTACATCTATGCCACGGCATATTATTTGACAATGAAAAGGAATGGAATACCGATGTATGCTACAACATGGATAAACCTTGGAAATATTAAGCCAAATGAAATAAGCCAGGCAAAAAGACCACATATTGTATGATACCATTTACATGACATGTCCAGAATAAGCAAATTTATAGACACAGAAAATAAATGAAAGGTTTCCAGGGGCTTGGGGGAGGGGAGAGTGGGGTGTGACTACTGACTGCTATGGGTTGCTTTCTGGAACAAAAATATTCTGGAATTAGATAGGTGTGATGGTAGCCCAACTTTGAATATATACTAAAAACTGCTGAATTGGATCCTTTAAAAGAGTGAACTTATGCAGTGTGAAATACATCTTAAACCAAAAAACATGTGATGTTTCTGCCTCACAGGGTCAGTGGTCCCTATACCCATGTGGGGGCTATCACAGTGGAACACTGTGTCTAAGTTTCACAAAAAAACTTCTTAAGCATTTTTATAAGAGATTTAGCACTCAAATTAAAGCAGTTTTACACAAATATCTTTTTCCTGAGGGTGAACCACATGCTTGGGTATGGCAAAGCCGGATTCAAATTCCTGCTCTGCATTCATTGCGGTTCGGGGAGGATGGAGGGACATCAGGGACTGTCATCCGAAGACAGTCACAGTTTACTTATGCTCTTGAGCTTCATCAGAACTAAGACCTACAATCTAACTCCAAGTAGGTCACTCCTTCTGTGAGGGACTGTATGATCCTTCTCAATCCTCCCATCCTCTTCCATCCTCTCTGAACTCCAGTCTTTTAAGACCTCTGGACTCATGAAAGTCATTGCTGCTTCCTTACTTTGCCCCCACCCCGCTCTCCACGAAGCAACAGGTGGACAGTTCACTCCATCCACGAGGGTAGCCATTACTTATGATCTGCCTCTCCTCCCTGCTATGTGCACGTCTCCCAGGCCTGTAAAGTTGCTCCTCACCTCCTCAGACTGAGATCCATCCATTCCTTCACCCCACCAGTGTTTACTGAGCACTTACTACATGCCAAGCACTGTTCCAGAAGCTGGGAGTACAGTGCTGAACAAGATAGTCAAGGTAAAGTGTGGACAGTACAAATAAACAAACACCAGTAGAGCCCCAAGTCAGAATTTCCACCACTCAGTCCTCAGTGGGCTCAACCTGCCAGGTCCCCCTCCTCTACTCTCTTCCCCCCTGCATTCTTCTTTCTCAGTGCATGTCTGCCATCTCTTCTTTGAGGTCACACACAGTGCTGTATATACCTTTCCCCTTCCTATTTCATAATATTATCCTCTGTCTTTTGCACACAGTAGGTACTGAAGAAGTGTTTATTGTATAAATCTAAAAACATGGCACACACTCCATGTTTTGGGAAGTCTGCTTGTATTGTTTTATATCTCAAGCGGTTCTCAGCATGGTGCCTCTTTGTAATGTGATAGTGTATCAAGTGTTT
Organism: Eubalaena glacialis; assembly: GCF_028564815.1. NCBI lineage: Eukaryota > Metazoa > Chordata > Mammalia > Artiodactyla > Balaenidae > Eubalaena > Eubalaena glacialis. Next base: position 9,994,836 of record NC_083721.1, on the reverse strand, counting down.
GATTGGGCCACTCCACGCTCAGAACCTCCACATAAACCCCATGGGTTCTCTGCTGTGAATAAAAGAAGGTCTCCCTAAAGCCACAAAGAAATTAAAGACCATAATTCCACTGCACATTAGTATGTATTTTGTGGTGTGTGACTATATTGAAATATTTGGATGAGTGTGTTGGTTTTCATTTATGTATGTGTGTACACTTTATACACACAGACACACACTCATACCTGGGTGAAGTGATCATGGCTCTTGGGATGAACCTACCCCATAATATCCACCAAGCATGATTGCATTATCTGTGGATGTGTTGGTTTCAGACTTGGTCCCTGGGTGTGGTTGCTGTGTCTTGCTCATCTCCATGTGGCTTGTGCCTAAGGTGCTTAGAGCATGGCAGGTGCTCGGGGGATGCCTGCAAGTTTGTCTAATGAATAAGTGACATCACCAGCACCTCTTAAAGTTTATGTTTTAGGTGTATGGGAATTCTGCTTTTGTGGGACCCAATGTCTGTAATTTTTTATTTATAAATCTTTAAATATATGAGGGATGAAAATAAGTTGTCTGCTTAAGACATGGAAAAACTTAAACCACAAAGAGTGTGCCTACAATGAGACACCTAAGTTCACAACCTTGAACTTAAGGTTAAGGGTTCTCAACCTTAACACTACGGACATTGTGAGCTGGATTATTCTGTGTTGGTAGAGCTGTCCTGTGACTTGTCAGTGATGACAGTAACACCCCACTCCCAGTTATGACAGTGAAAAATGTCCCCAGACATTACCACAGCTTTCCTGAGAAAATTGTCCTCAGTTTTAGAATTATATGGGAGAGGCTTCTTGGATATTGTTTTCCTCTACCTATATAAATTTGGTTTCTCATTGAAAGAGTTCTAGTTTTAAATATCTTTGCAAACCTCATATTCAATCAATGAACAAAAACAGTAAGAATATATAAAAACATCTAAATCAGCTACTTTCTGTGTTCTAGTTACACTACTCACACATCCTCATGGTCAACCTTTACGCATTACCCACGCACAAGACCACTTAAAATTCATTTTCAGATCAGAAGAATACCTACCACCATCACACTGCCCTCTTTATACAATTCATCTCTCTCAAACTCTCTCTCTCTCTCCTTCTCTCTCTGTCTCACAATCACACACATGCACACACACAAAAATACACACAACTTCCTATCTAAAGGTGAATAATTAGATTGTTTCCTTTTCCCCACTGTGGTAAGACTTCTAGGGATCCATCTTCATTCTGCTTTCCTGTCCTTCCAGCCACATGGCACTTCTCCTTTCCTGACATTTCCAAATTGCTGGACCAACGTGGACTAGTCCTGCTCAATGGATTACAAGACAAGTGCTGTGTCCCTCTAACCACCCATTGTAGCAGCTATGGAAGAGGCCTTGTGTTGACATGGTCAGGCCTCAGGATGGAAGCAATCTGGGTTGTCAGGTTGCTGCATGGGGGACAGTTGACTTGAGGAGTTTCCCAAAGCCATGGTGGATTTTGCCTGACTGAGAAATAAACCTTGGTGGTATCAAGCCACTGAGACTGTGGGCTTGTTTGTTACACAGCCTAACCAGGCTTATGGTGCACTAGTAACTGACTAGTACACCCACAAAGGAACAAGGTCAAAAGCTGCATGTGAGCTGTCTGGAACATTTTCTGGACACTTCTGACAGAAGAGCAGATCACAGACTACAGTAGGGTCTGCCTGACTGAGAAAGAAAAGAGAAGAGAACAGACTGATTATATTTCATATTCAATTGTACTTAAATTACATGAGTAATCAGTTACATTAAAAAAATCGCAATTACAAATAGTTTTGATAATCAAAATTGATGGCGCAGCGCATTCAAATGTGCTCCTGTCTCTTTAAGTATTAGAGGGAGACCTGATGGATTCACGGAGCTACTTGGAGTGGCTTCTCATCCCAAAGATATTTTTGTATCTATATTTTGGGCCTCCAGCAGTTCACATTCGATATAAACAACCCAAGAATAGCTTCTGATACTGATAAATGGTGTGACCTTGGGCTGACAATTTATTTAGATATCAGTGAGGCCAGGCTGTCCTGTGTCTTTTTAAGCCACTCTCTGCATTGATTCCGGTCAATAGCCTGTTTTAAGAAAAGCTTAGGCCAGATTTAAAAAAAAAGAAAATCTGCCTTCCCTTGAGTAAACATGGTAACCTGACAGCTCCAGTGGGTAAATAATGCACTTTTTAAAAGCCTTTCCAAGTAGGTCTTTATCCAGCAAGCTGCTTTTATAAGCGACCACTCTTCCTAATATCCACTTATTCAAAACTCCTTAAAAAATATCATGGGTCGAAAATGATAGACATCCTACTAGATCTTCATTTGCTGGATTTTTTTTTTTTTTTTAAGAAAAAATTTATTTTTTCCCTTTGGTTAGGAAAAGAGTCTTTCTTGAAATATGATCCTCTCAGATAAATAATGGCAATAAAAGTAAATGGAAAGTGGGAAAGAACATGGTTTCTTAGTGCAGTGTGCAGCACTTTCTAATTGGAAAATGCTAAAAGGGAGTTTTCCTTGGAGGCCTCCCATTTGACTTGAGACCAAACAAAACAGTGATTTGCTTATGAGCATTGAGGTCTCTGTTTTCCTTGTTAAAGGAGAAGCTAAGAATGGAAGAAAAGAACAAAGTTATAAAACTGTATTATAGTCATGATTTGGTTTGATATTTCATACATTAGGGTGGAATGGAGCAATTCCAGAACATATGGAGCAGAAAAGAGCTTTGGGGTCATCTGGTCAACCCCAGGAGGAAACAAAGATTGTCGCCATGAAGAGTGTTGATGAAGAGCTCCGTACATTTTTTATTCTTGCTACCATAGTTCTTCTACTCATATGGAAGTATTCCATTTTTCCACATAAAAGAAATCTACCTATTTAGCTGAGTTCTTCTGGAATTTGGAGAGGCATTTATTCATTTGTCTCAGAACAGGCCTTTGGTTTGCTGGTGGCTGAAAGCCACAACATTTTTAGTTCAGGACCTCCTGCGTCCTCTGGTCCTGTTACCTAATTGACTGTCAAAAATGGATAATGTCAGTCTTTTTCAAAGTCTCCTCAATTCCTTAACTAAAAATAGTAGATCTATAATGTCTGCATAATTAGTATTAAAATATTGTAGAGTAGATAAAAACAAGTAGTGTGACTGGCCTATGATTTGACAATATATTCAGTGCTTCTGCCTTCATCTTCCTCTCCTTTTTTCCCACCCTCACTCTCATTTGCTTGCCACTTGTGTTATTTTAATTTACATTTTTATTCATGCACAATATACATACAGATAAGTGTATACATCATAAATATAGCTGGAGTTTTTCTAACAGAACCTACTCATGTATCCAGCAATCAGCTCAAGAAAAGAACATAACCAGCACCCCAAAGCCCACCTGGGTAGCCACCATCCTGACTCCTCACACCATAGATGGATTTTGCCTGTGTTTATTTGATAGGAATGGAATCTTTTAGCATATAGCTTTTGCTTCTGGCTTCTTTCACTCAAGATTATGTCAGTGAGATTCATATGTTGCAGTATGTTTCTTCTTTCCACTTTAAAACCTATTCCCCCCATGCCCCACCCACCTCCAGTTAGGGGTACATTGTCCTACATCTCTCTAGCTGCTATTTCCCCTCTTCTCTTCCAACTTTTGTGTTAGATTCACTGCCATCTTCTGATTTCTTCCCTCTGTCCAGTCAGACATGTTGCTCTGACTAGAGCAGCAAAGGCCCAGCACGCAGCCCTTGGGATGTGCAGGCTGAGCCCTTTCTCCCAGGGTCCACCCAATGGGTATAGCTCGTGTTGACCACACATGCAGGTGAAGTATGGTACAATCAATGGTCCAGTCTAAAGTGCTTTCACTAGAGAGGTGGCAGGCACCTGTGATGGTATATTTTATGTATCTACTTGGCTAGGCCACAGTACCCAAATATTTGGTCAAACATTATTCTAGATGGACACCTTCTTGGTACAATCTAGCCCACAAAATATTCATCTGAGTCAGCAGTCTCCTGACCAAATGGAACATGCTACAGATCCTGGGGAAGAGATTGAAGGAAATTAATAAATGGCAGCTTCCTGCACTTGGCCATCAACAATAACAAAACATCAAAAGAGCAGAATTCAGTAGTCAATATGGATTTTCTCATTCCTGGCAACCAAAGGGCTTTCTAACAGGAGAGATTCGCCCAGCTTAGTGTTCACCATTGGTTTGGGCATCAGCCCAGGAGGTCTTCCTAAATATGTTAAGCATTTAACACTTGATACAGGAGGCCCTGACTATGAACTTGCTAGAAGAGGGCTCTATACTCTCAAGGGTATAGGATCAGTAAGAATTTGCATAAGAACTTTTGTCTGTTATATTCTCTAAGGCACAGCACAATACTAATACAATACTAATGTGGTAGTAGGTAATTTACTGGATTTTTTTATAACAAATTCTTCTAAGTACAGTGCAAGTTATAATAATTTAAGACACTTGTAGCATAGGACATGTGATATGTATGGGGAAAAAGTGTAAGTTAGAGAAGATGTAAAACTGATGTTTTATTAACATGGGATTTCACTGTATTTTAGAATATAATATTAATTCCCAACAACCAGGGTAGAAAGAAATGAGCGATTCTTTTTATAGTGAACAAAGTTCATAAGAAAACTATGTGAATATTCTCTGGAGACCCTAAAGACAGAAAGAAATCAAATAAACATAAATCAGCTTAGAAATCCATGAATGTTTCTGTAGAATATCAGAAAATCAGCACTTGGGAAACTGACACATTCAAATTATTATTATTGCTTTGTATTAGAGCAGTTATTTAATTGTGTCACCAATGAGAAGAAAGTGGTATGTTTTTCAGTTTGGTACTTTCAGCACTGCTGGAGATTAGCTGAGTAAATAAATATGTAAGCAAATTATTTTTATCTCCTTCTGTCATAGCTAAGTAGCTGGTCAATTGTCTTTAATAGATTTTATTTCTAAAAGCTACACATAAGAAAGGAAGGTCAACAGATGAAAAGGATCCAGCACTTTAGCTTGGATTTCAAGACACTGATGGCAATATTCCAGATGTCCTTAAGCCTTGGATATCTTATAAATGCAGTACCATTATGAGGCTCAGAACTCTTAGTTCTGAATCACAATTGCATTGTACCTGGTCCACTGAAAAAATTTAAAACATCATGCCTTATTTCCAGCATAGGTCTAAGCATGTTCCAAAACTATGCAACTGGTTTGTGCTCCAATACAAATTACAATAATTGTTGGTGAAACAAAATATAGCAAGAAGATAGGATAAGGTTGAAGAGATAGAATAATGTATCTATATTTTGGATTATACATGGACTCAGCTGATGCATAGATTAAGGAGCAAGAAGGAGGTGCACAAAGGGCCTTATCAGATACACACGTGTTGTACTAAAGGTAAGGAAGGAATCTGGGTCTACAGCAGTTGTAGCTGAGTGAGGTTGGCTGTGCAGTCAGTCATCTAGTTGACCTCTGCTTTTTATCATGCAACACTATGGCTTGACCTAAACTATCCTTTCATCTTTTGAAGTGTGTCTGATGAAACTTGCTTATCGGTAAATTGGCGTAGGCTGGCCTGCTCCTGTTGTTATCACCATCTCTGAGAACTCAAAATGAAAGCCATCGGATTTTGTCTTGCAGGGCCGTGAGTTATTTCCCCACATTGGCCAAGATTGGTTCCCCATATTGACCGCTGTGGTGAACCACTGGTAGCAGTGTCATTTGTAGCACTGAATGATCCATCCTTCAGACTGCTATAGCACTCCCTTGACAGCAGCCTAATTTCTTACAAGTCTACCTCAAATGCATCAAGTAAGTTAATGCTGTGGCCAAGACCTGACTCAGACTCCAGAGGAAGCCAGATCTGGGTTCAGCTTCTGCCACCTAGCACCTCTGTCTTCCTACTCAAGCTACCTTACTCTAAGTCTGGTTTTCTCATCTGAAAAAGGGGCACCATACTAGCTAGTATTTATTGATTGCCTATAATGTGCCAGGCTCTGTTCCCACTGAAGGCAATGCCATTTAATTGTCATAATAAAAACCCTACAAGGCAAGTACCATTATCATGCCATTTTACAGATGAGGAAACAAAGGCCCAGCACCCACATGGAAACTGGCAGAGAGGTGTTGGTACCCAAAGCCTGCATAGACAAGTGTCTCGTACTGCCTCTCTAACTTCTGAACTGCTATGCTTCTCATCAGGGAACTACTCTGACTCACTTCAGCATCCGTGTTGAAGTATTGTTCCAAGGAGGAAATAAATCAGTACAAATGGCACCCAGCAAAGGAATTCACACGTGCACTCCTTCCTCCACTCAACAAATATTGATTGACGGCCCTTATGTGTCAGGCACTGTTCTAGGACTCGGGCATACAAGATGATCAAAGGCCCTGCCTTCTTGGAGCTTGTAATGTAGAAAGGAAACAAGCCTCAGCCAAATGAATATATCTTCAGTGAAACATCACTATTGCCATGAAAAAAGATAAAGCAGGGGACAGAGAGCAACAATGTTAGTAGGCAGTGGTTCAGCATGGGCGGAGGGAGGTGGGGAGGATGCTTCAGATAGAGGAATGGGTTCTGTGAAGAAGTGACCTTTGAGCCAAGCCCTGATTGATGGGTAGAGAAGCCGTGCAAAGATCTGGTGAACATTATCATTGCTTTTATAATAAAATTAATTATGTGCTAATTTCTTGGCTTAACCAAAGAGAATTCTTGTCACCAGTGCCAACCAAAGGCATAATCTTTTACCCTTTCCTCAAAACTCTAACAACAAAAGAATAAAATTGAAAGTGTGTTGAAAAAAGAAAGAGAGAGAGACCAGAGAGAGTCTGGTTCACACAAACTCTGAAGGTATCCTGAATGAAAAGAGACCATTTCCATCTCCCAGGCTGTTGATAATTCACAAAGTCTCTCCAAGGCAAAACCACAGTTGGTCACAGTTTTGTTGGTTTCACTTAATTCTCTGACCCTGACTCCTTGTGTAGCTAAAAGCATATCACAATCGCAGTAAATTCTGCCTCTCTTCATTCCATTAAAGGGAACCCAGGCCATTTCAAACACCATCTTCCCCTCCAATCTTGATTTTACAATGCTTTTCACTGAAGATTAGAGTTAATGCTTTTCTAAGAGGTTTATCACAAAAGGGAGCTTAATTGGGGCTCATTTTTTCCATCTACACATTTGTTCAAAAGCTTTACTTTTAGAGAGTGTGTTCATCATGAATGATTCATGTTCTATGGCTACAGATTATGACTTTGGAGAACCAAGTCATGCAGGAAGGGAAAAGCTACCCTGGCTTCCTGGGGATACAACCATTTCACTCTATGTGGTGGACTAAATAGTGTCCCCCCACAAAAGAGAAGTCCATGGGCTGACATCCATACCTGTGAATGTGATTTTGTTTGGAAATAGGGTCTTTGTGGGTGTAATTTAGGATCTCAAGAGGAGATCATCCTGGATTAGGATGGGCCCTAAATCCAATGACAAGTGTCCTTCAGAGAGAAAGGGGGTGAGATTTGAGAGACAGGGACACAAGGGGAAGACCATGTGAAGACAGAGGCAGAGACGGAGACCAGCAGCCTCAAGCCAGGGAATGCCAAGGGTGCCGGCAGGCTCCAGAAGCTAAGAGAGGGACATGGAACAGATTCTCCCTCAGAGCCTCCAGAAGAGACCAACTCTGTTGACACCTTGACTTGAGATTTCTGGCCTCCATAATTGCGAGGGGATCAGTTTCTATTGTTTTAACCCAACACTTTGGTGGGGTTTTGTTAAGGCAGCCCTAGAATTTCATACACTTGGTTTGAACCTTTGACATTGAATAGAAGACTCATTCTTGAGTCATTTAGCTCCTTAGAACAAAGGAGGATGTGACCCAAAACAATGTCCCCTAGGGGAGCTGAATCGCCCCTGGCTGAGAGCACTGGCAGATGAAACTCCAAGTTAACATCTCTGGGCTAAGACAGCTTGATTCAGTCATGATCACAATAGAAATATATTTGCTGATGGCAAAACTAGAGCATTTAGAAGTCCATTAGCTATGAGCTAGTTTACCTCTATAAGCCTATGTTTATTTTTATTTTTTAACTTGAGTGACCAACTGTCCTCTGATTGACCATTGTTTTCGATGTGTTCTCAATGTGCTACATTCAATTATTTTACAGATGAAGCTCACCAGCTGGTGACCCAGTCCCTTTCCTTATGGTGACTTTTAGAAGATTTCTGTCTTCATCCCTTTTGTTTTGACTTATAGCTTAACTCTCAGAGAGTCATCTTACTTCTAATTCCTTGAGGATATCTAATTATTCTGGAGAGGGGGAAACACTGGGGGAAGGCAAGAGGTGGGCCTTCAAATGGAGCCAGAGCCCCATCACAGAGTTCCTGGGTTGGTCTTTACCCCAAAGGCCATGAGGATCTAAGGAAATTTTGCTCATCAGGGCTGGCATGACCAGGCTTATGTGGCCATGAGAATATGGGATTGAAGTTGATAAAGACCCGTCAGGGAGTAAGAGGTGATTGTGGGGACCTATGAGAACTGACCCAAGACAGGACCAAGGCAGTAGCAGCAGGAACAAAGAAGAGAGAAGAGAGAAAAATAGTAACAATAAAAAGTTATACTCAAGACATGGATGCCAACTGGATGCAGAGGAGGGGAGAAGTCAAGGGCTCCTCACTAAATTCGATTTTCAAGATCATTGAAACTGGAATAGAGCCAAATTCTTTGGATGCTTTCAAGAGCTTTCCTCTAAACATTTTGGGTGTGTTTAAGGACAATAAAGGGAATTAAGCAATTCAGGAATTTGGAGGCTCCAGCAATCAAATACTTTAGGATAGCAGCTAAGAAGGAGCGCATTCTGGAAGTTTTATGTTCTATTACACTTATTTTTCCCCCAGATGTGAAACTTTTTTAGAAATGATTTAAACAAGTATCAATGTTCTTTCCTAAGGCAAAAGTTTAAAACAAAAGGGCTACAGAAGAAATGTAGCCCTTCACTAACTACATTACAGGTGAGCCTCCTTGGAGCTCAAAATGAGCAAAGCCACAGGAGACACAATGCAGTTCGCCGTGGGTGAGGATAATGGGCAGAGGTGGCGGGCAGGGGCGGGAAAGAAGATGAGCATCAATAAAGCGCGCTGGTGAAATGCTGAATAAGAGACCTCACTTGGGGCTTCCCTGGTGGCGCAGTAGTTAAGAATCTGCTTGCCAATGCAGGGGACACGGGTTCGAACCCTGGTCTGGGAAGATACCACATGCCGCGGAGCAACTAGGCCCGTGAGCCACAACTACTGAGCCTGCGCGTCTGGAGCCTGTGCTCCGCAACAAGAGAGGCCGCGATAGTGAGAGGCCCGCGCACCGCGATGAAGAGTGGCCCCTGCTCGCCGCAACTGGAGAAAGCCCTCGCATAGAAACGAAGACCCAACACAGCCAAAAATAAATAAATTTTTAAAAAAATGCTGAAATGAATTAAAAAGAAAAGAAAAGAGACCTCACTTTACGGTGCTTACACTGCAACGGGAAAGGAGAGTGCCTGTAATGGGAAGAGTCGGCTTCTTCCCTAGGAGAGTTTAGAAGAAAGAGAAGCACAGGGCTTACCTTCTATATGAAACTTGATGCCAATAGCTCTGGAGTCTTAGAAAGTAAAAGCTAGACAAGTTTTGAGCTTCTCTGTATGTAACATGCATCCATGCCTTGAATTTGGGTTTTAAGGCAGCTGTTTCCTGATTTGGGGGACTGTGGGCCTGGGAGAGGCAAAAGTCCCTTCAAAGCACCACAGAGAAATTTGGGGTTATGCAAAGGTAAAGAGAGGCCCTGCTCCATAGAGATGTTTGGAGATTTAGTTCCAAGGAACTGAAAAAGAGGTCTTTAGGGAGATAACTTAGGGGGAGGGGGAGGGGAAGCCCATGGAAGGCAGGGCCTGGCCCCTCACCGGGTGCAGCGCTCCTACCCTGGAGGGCTGAGCTGGATTCAGTGGCCGATGTGGTTTTTTTGCCCTTCAGTATGAAAATATGTTGTATAACTTGTCAGTGCTTACGAATATAGGTGTTTTACATAGAGATATAGATTTCAGACACCTTTTGAAAACTCTGGCAATGCCAGGCTCTCATTCCCACAAGTCAACAATTGCAGGGGTGGAGGCGAGAAGCAGGTGACCTCTCCAACTGGCCTTGGTCTCACCTCCCCACTACCTCTCTGTGCTCACATCCAGCCTGCTCCACTCATGTGCACAGGCTTGGTCTGGTTTGTAATTGACCTTGGGACCCATGGGTTGCAGAAAAGTTGACTAGCTGTTGACAGACCAAAGAGACAGTCTCTGGATGTAGGCAGAACTGGGGGTGACCTCCAGGTTCACAGGTGCAATGCTCTTGCGGGGGGAGCATTCATCCCTCCACACAATGAGCTCCAATATGGAATCCAGTATGGATCAGGCACTCTGAGCATTGTAGCTTTGGAAGCTTCTGGAAACAGTATCCTAGAAATAGCAATGCCAACTCATAACGGGCACCTGCAGGGAAAGCAGCGTGAGCCTCTCAAAGTGGTGTCATGGAGTTGCATGCAGCTACATGGTAGCCAGATGGAGAGAAGAAGAGCAGGGAAGATGGCGCACATAAAGACCAGAGAAAATACTCTGTGAATTGGGAATGGGGGTGGGAGTTTGAAAACTATCATGTAGGTGGGATGCTTAAGTTATGAAATTTAGGTAATAAAATGAAAGTGATGCCAGGATATACCAGATGAATATTAAAAGCTTTCTAAACTGTATATATCTTTAACCTAGAAATTCTACTTTTAGAACTTTTATCTTTAAAGAAGTCATGGATGTGTACAAAGATTTCATTAAAATGATTGTTATTTTATATAATTTTAATGACAAAGAATTGCCAATGGGTTTTAAAATCTGTAACTGTTGGACATTGATTGAATAAATTGTGTCATCCATACAATAAATGCCATGTAGAAATTGAAATTCTTTCCAGGAAGTTATTTAGGATATTTACAAGCATGTTACAAAAATAATATTCATGGTATAATGCCATTTTTATGAAAAGTGTAAACATACATGGGGAAAATATTCATGTTTATACCTTTTATTAGTTTACTGTGGCTGCTATAACAAATTACCAAAGACACTGTGGCTTTTAGAAGAACAGACATTTATTGTCTCACAGTCTGGGAGACCAGAAGTTCAGCAGTTTCACTGGGTTAAAACCAAGGAGTAGGCAGGGCTGAGCTCCCACTAAAGAGAGAGAGAAACAGAGAGAGAACTTCTGGTGGCTGCTGACATTCTTTGGCTTGTGGCCACATAATTCCAATCTCTGCCTCTGTCTTTATATTGCTTTCTCATTTTCTGTGTGTTTAATCCCCCCCAACCTCTTTCTTATAAGGACCCCTTATAATTGTCTTATAATTGTCTGGCCCCCACCCAGACAATTCAGAGTAATCCTTCCATGTCAAATTCATTAACTTAAGGGCCTGGCCCCTTACCTGGTGCAGCACTCGTACCCTGTAGGAGTCCTGCAAAGCCCTGCAAAGTCCCTTTTTCCTTGTAAGGTAACATTATAGGTTCCAGGGGTTAGGACCTGACATCTTTGCCAAGGTCATTATTTCATCTGCTGTCCTCCCAAATATTAAAAGATATTTTCTTTCCTTGTGTTCTTTCCATTCTTTCTTAGAGTGAGCATCTGATAACTTCATTAAGAGGATTTATTTCTATTAGATTCAAATAAACCAAATATTTATGAATTCTCACTTTGTATCTGACTTTGTATTTCTGCCTAGGAACCAAAAAAGAAACAAAACAATAGTACCAACATAAAATCTGTCTGCCCCTTAGAGTATTAAAAAATTTGTTCAATATCCAAGACTTAAGATATATTAAAAAATACAAACATACAATATTTTTATTTTATCAAATATGACGTTGGATAATATAGAAAAATATTACAAGTTAGAAAAATTCAAAAAAGGGAGAAGAGAAGATAGACTTAAGTAGTTACCATGAGCTCCTTGGGAAGCATGATTCAACATGGGCTTTAAATATGAATAGAGATTAGGATTTAATGAAATAACATAAATAAAGGCAGTGTTCATCATGATTTAGAAGAATGTCCGGCAGAGGTTTCTAACTGCACAAAAAGCAAGGGAATGTGTGTATTGTGAAAGAAAAAATAACTATGTCACAGGTGGGTGTGGGCTCAGATTCTGAACAGCCTTTAATGTAAGGAAAAAGATTTGTTCCCAACAATAAGACATACCATTAAAAACAGGAACTAAAATAATCATCATTTTCAATTCTGAAAGGTGAATGGTGAGGAAGGCAACTCAGTGATTCATTTCAGGTGGGGAATCTGGTTACATCTCCAAAGAAGGAGAGAAGGCACTAGGACAGAGAAAGGTACCAGAGAAAGTCCTCTCCTGCTTCTATATTTGTATGCTAGTTTCTGAATTATAGTGGGAGATACACACATGCTTTAAATAGGTGTCTTGTCCTCAAGAAGCTTATAGCCCAGTAAGAAGGATATGAATAAAGAGTACTGGTACAAAATGTTATGCAGTCAATGTTCAGGAAAGGCACAAATCAATGCCTCCAGAATTAGAGGTGGAAGACTTTGCCCTTGAGGGGCAGGGATTGTAGAGCAGAGGAAGCTAAGTGGAAAAGGCAGAATGTGAATGATAGGGTTTTTTTTTTTTTAATTGGAAGGAGTAATATATCCAAAAAAACCTCAAAGCACTAATTCAAAAAGATGCATGCACCTCAGTGTTCATAGCAGCATTATTTACAATAGCCAAGGTATGGAAGCAGCCTAAGTGTCCATCAACAGATAAATGGATAAAGAAAATGTGATATATGTACAATGGAATATTACTCAGCCATGAAAAAGAATGAGCTTATAATTTGCAGCAACATGGATGGACTTGGAGGGTATTATGCTAAGTGAAATAAATCAGACAGAGAAAGACGAATACTGTATGATATAATTTATATGTGGAAACTAAAAAATACAACAAACTAGTGAATATAACAAAAAAGCAGCAGACTCATAGATATAGAAAACAAACTAGTGGTTGTCAGTGGGGAGAGGGAAGGGGGAGGGGCAATAGAAGGGTAGGGGAGTAAGAGGTACACACTATTAGGTATAAAATAAGCTATAGTGATATATTGTACAACATGGGGAATATAGTCAATATTTTATAATAATTATAAATGGAATATAACCTTTAAAAATTGTGAATCACTGTCTTGTACAACTATAACATGTACTATTGTATAGCAACTGTACCCAATTTTTAAAAAAATTGGGGATGGAGATAAGGGATTTAGTTTTTCATGTATATATATTTTCAGTTATCTATGCTAAGGTTGTTATAAAGAAAAATATATCAATATGCTTGGGAAAATTTCAGCTTTACTGATATCTTACTTTACGTAAATTCAAACTTGCCTAACGACAGGGTGAAGGAGAAGGAATATAACTACTATTAATTTTAAAAATTGGATAGTACATGAGTTTTTCTAAGACCTTTTGAACATAACTATCATTTCCTCTAAAGTATATATCCCATAGTATTTAATAAATTGTTTTGTAAAAAAAATGGAGGAAATAAAGATAGAAAAATGATAATAGTGATATCCAAATTTATCTAGTCATATGCCAGGCACTGGGATAAGATTTTTTTTTAATCAGTTGGGAAGAAAAATATTTTTCTCCACCCTCTTAGGATCTTTCTCTAGGGGTATGTGAGTTAAACTAAGAAAAGTTGGATTAACAAGAGAAAGAGCACACAATTTTTATTAATATTTATGTGTATGAGAGTTCACAGAATAGAAGTGAAACTCAAGCAAGTGGTTAGACCTGGTACCCTTTCAACAAAGAAAAGAGGGTTTGGGCTTCAAGGAATGATAAATTTGGGGGAAGTAACTAGGAAATATATGGGGAAACCAATGGAAGATATGGGCTATTTAAGTAAGGTCTGTTTATGCAAACTCATCTTAGTCTTGACTCCCTGTCTTCAGTGATAAGAGTTGCTCTTTTCTTCCTAGCAGAGTTGGGTCAGGGGGGCACCTTTCTCAAAGGGAAATTTATGCCCTACTTTTGGGCAGATAAAGGGAGGGCAGAGAACTCTTTTTCCATCATTGATTCTCAACTGCCTTTAACTCAAAATAATACTTAGACCAAAGTGTCAAAAATTCGGTTGGCATATTTTGTTTTCCTTCACGACAAATATATGTAATCCTGATACTACTATGATGTAGGCACAATTGTTGCCTCTTTTTATAGGTGGAGAAATTGAGGAACAGGGAGGTTATGTTCTAAGAGACATGCCTGAGGGAAAGGCAGGTATTCATTTTGCTGGAGGGTAGAGTAAGTGGTGTAGGTAATACCCAGGTTTCAATACAAGAGACTGAAAAATTTCTAAACGTACTGCCTTCATTTGCTTCATTTTTCAGAAGAACGAAGTGGCTTCACCACTCTTTAACTGGTTCCTTTCCTTCTCTCCAATGGAAAACCATTCAAGGAACATTTTAATAAATAAAGTGAATAGAGCAGGTGAGGAACAGCAAGAAATAAGAGAAAAACTCAAGAGGATTATAATGATGAGAAGGAATTAGAGAAAGTCCATTCTGATGCTTTCGCGTACTGCACTTGTAAGAAAGAAAAAAATGCATAAAGTTGTATGAAAATAGAGCGGCGGTATAATAATAGCTCAAGCTATAGTTCCTTTCGCTGTGTAAATTTTGACAAACACGATTCAACAGCCTAAGAAGTAAGGGGGAAAATGTGTTTGCTTAAAGAAAATGTGCGCACACACACACACACAACACATACACACACTCAGATGCACACATATAGTCCCCTAGCTGCTGAACTTCATAGACCTGAAAAGTCTTAAGGAAGAAAGCATAGACCAGCAGAAAGCTCGTTAGATGAGAAACCTGACTGATGTTCTGGTGCTGACCAGAAGCAGCTGACCAGGGCAGCTTATAAAGAGTCCAAGTTCAGGGACCTAGTCCCCTCAGTTGCTCCATTTCGTTTTGCACAGCTCATGACCAAAGGTGATGCTCAAAAACACTGGTCCTGTCACCAGCACCTCCTGTCTGTCTTGATTGAGGCTTGGTGATAAATGGTGACACCAGAGAAACCTAAATCTGTCCCTGCTTGGGAGGAAAAACTCAAACTGTGTGATGCTTTCACCTGACTAATTCAAGATATTTATTATTTGAGTACCTAGAAGCCACTGGGTTGACTCTGGGAAGATCTAACATTTTAGATGTCATAGCTCTTGCTTCGAGGAGCATTGTACTAGTAGTTTTCTATTGCTCTGTAACAAATTTCCACAAACTTAGCTGTTTTAAACAATACCTATTTATTGGCTCACAGTTCTGTAAGTCAGAAGTCTATGACTGGGTTCTCTGCTCTGGGTCTTCTGAGGCTAGATCAAGGTGTTGGGTGGCTATGTTCTCATCTGGAGACCCTGGGGGGAAAGTCTATTTCCACACTCATTCAGGTTGCTGGCAGAAGTCACTTCTTTGAGTTTGTAGAACTGAGGTCCCCATTTCCTTTCTGGCTATTTACATCTAGAGACCGCCCACATTCCTTCCATTTCCAAAGCCGACAGTGAAGAATCTCCCTCACATTGAATCCCTCTCATTCTTGGATCTCTCTCACCAGAAAGAGCCCTGTCTTTCTTAAAGGTTCACCTGATTAGGCCAGGCTCACCATGAATAATTTCCCTTTCTTAAAGCCAACTGATTTTGAATCTTCATTGCACATGCAAAATCCCTTCACTAGAGGACTTAGATTAGTGCTTGACTGTACACCAGCAGGCAGAAATCTCCAGGGTAATCTTAGAATTCTGCCTACAAGTATCTGAAAAATATTTATTGAAGATTGAATGAATGAGAAAACAAATGAAAAAATTCTGGCATTTCAATGGAATTATCCATAAGTGAAAGACAGCACAGCTTTTTAATAATCTCATCTCACATCCACTTAGTGTTTCATTGTTTACGAAGAGCCTACACTCACACTAAGTGTTCGTTTGCTATTAACAGCAACTCTTTAGGGCATGCTCATGGGGCAAAGTTTATCATTCCTCTTCCCCAACACTGTGTGCTTCTAACTTCTGGTCCAGTGCTCCTTTCACTACGAGAATTTACAGTTTCCTTAGGACTGATCTCAGACAAAGTTTTTGGTGACATTGAAACAATGTGGTGGAGAGAGAGAGGAGAGCGTGGGACCCAGTAGGAGACCCATGAGCCAGGGCAGGTTAGGGATGGGGACCCTTGTCTGCAGAAGCCAACTCTCTAGGTATAAGCAGAAGTGTGTGCCCAGGACCTACTTCTGTGATCTAACATGGGGCAAGAGACCTCAGCAGGGTATTCAAAACCAGATTAATCATACTGTCAGTGTAGGGCCAGTGGGCAGTTGTCACCAGTGAGGTTATTCCTTAGGTGGTGACACCTTGATTATCTGCTGGATATGGCTGTTATGTCCGTAATCCCAGGCTGAGGAGTAGCATTACTGAAGCAAGAAGTAGCAAGTCATCTGCCATTTTTCCATTACTTAGAGCCAACCAAGAAAAGTGCTGGGTGAGGAGGAGGACGGAAAAGCTGAGGCTTCCAAGGACCAGGTCTGAGGATTGATAGGGGAGGTTGGGACTGTGTGACAGAATCTTGATACCCCTTAGTATCGCCAAGGGTAGGGCTGAGGCTGTTGAGTCTGCTTCAATCAGATTCTTCACCAAATGGGGCCAGCAGAGATTGGAGGTGGGGCGTCTGTGGCTCCAGGGGTGGGAAACAAGGCAGAAGTGGAGAGGAGAGATAGGAATTGATGCAAAATTGACGGGGACTCTTCTCGTGGGTTTCGCTGCCCCAAGTACCCAGGGTTTCTGGACATTCCATTGACTCCTGAAAGACAAGATCAGTGTATCTCCATTTTCATAGGAGAGAAAGAAGGGAAATAGACTGCACGATGAAAAGACCACCAGCCAGCCGTCCATTCACCTGGGTTCTAGTCTGCATGCTCTTGACTCAGCCACTTAACACGATGGGTCTCCTTTTTCTCACTGTTTAAAGCCTGTGGTTGAGATCTTTGATTTACGTAATCCCTTCTTGCTATAAATTCTATGTCTTATGACGAGTTTTGGTTATCTGGACTAGATTAAAAAGCCTCACCCTGGGATTAATAACAGTACATGGCAGCCTTCTCATTTTCCTTCCTTTTTTTAAGAGTTGCTCCCCAATCAGCACTATAAAGTATTCAAATCTTAAAAAATAATTCACTGAATGTGTCTCTTTTTTAGCACCAGCTGGAACAAACATCCATACATCAGTGGTTAATTGCCAGCATGTGGAGCAACAGCTACATGCCCAAGGAAGTAAGCTACAAATTCTTATTTTAATAGGATGCTGTTTGCCCAAACACACTTGATTTGAAATCTGACACCAAACTTGCAGTCTGCCTCCTTCAAAAACCTTCCACAGTCACCCTGCATGATTTGACCGATGTAAACAAGAACCTCCAAAAAAAGTTCATGAAATAATCAACATGGGAAGACAAAAAGTGAGGGTGGAATTTTATGAACTGTGCTCTGTTGGAGGTGTTCAATGGCTCACAGTTAACTGCAAATTCTTTGGAAAAACGAATCTTTGCAGTGAGATTTGTCTCCATCATTTGGGAAGAGCACTACAGCCGATTCTAGAAGCCATAATTTCCTGTGATGTAAATTTAATGAATGGCATTTTTTCAGTTTAATAAAAATCTTGGAGTCATCTTTGACTCTTTTCTTCAACTCACTGCGCTCTTCCTGGCTCTCCCTTCCAAAAATATCCAGAACCCAACCACCTCTCACCACCCTCTACCACTTCTGTATTCTGAGCCAACAGTGTCTCTCTGGGGTGACCCCAATTAGCCTCCTAACAGATCTCACAGTTTTCAACTTTTCTCCCCACGGTCCGTTCTTAACACATCAGCTAGCGTGTTTATCACTGAAGTCAGCTCGTGTCGCTCTTCTGCCCAGACCCTTCAGTGGTTCTCCATTTCACAGAGAATAACAGCCAAATTTCCAGAGTTCCAAGAGGCTCCCCGCTTCCTCTGCAATCTCCTCTCTTACTCCTGCCCTCCTTCACCCACTCAGCACCAGTCACATTGGCCTTTGTGTTAATCCTGTGGCTTCCACTCAACCTCCTTGAGGTATGAATGTTTCCTCTACCCGGAATATTCATCTCTCAGACATCTTGTCCAATTACCTCTCCCGCCTTCAGGCTGTGCTCAAATTTCCTCTCAGTGAGGCTTAACTTAATCTTCCTTTGTAATATTGCAACTTGCCCCCAGCAATCCTGACCCTCCTTACCCTGCTCTGCTTTCTTTCACAGCATTAAGCACCTTTGATAGAATGTATTTATTTATAATAAATGTTGTTTAATTTCCATCTCCTTCTGCTAGAACATCAGCTCCATGAGGGTAGGAATCTTTATTGTGTTTTCTGATATATCCCGAACACCTAGAACAGTGCTGGGCAAATAAGAGCTTTCAAATGAAATTTAATGTTCGTGTGGGTTAAAAATCAAATTAAACAATACATTTTAACTGAATATAATCAGCTGAAATGTGTTCATTTAGATAATGTTTTCTATGATCCTTCTTGTAAATTGTCTTTAGCAATTATCTGGGAATACACCCAGTCGAGAAAAGAGGATTCTAGCTAACCTCTAGAATATATTTGCACTGATTACATCAAAGAACCATAATAACTACCTCCCACATTTAAAAAAATAAAAATAGTAGCTTCTTACCATCAAGGGAGTACTTTATAGAACACAACAATCCCTTACCTCCTCCTTATAAACTTTAATTTATATATAAAACTATTTTGGGTAAAGCCTATACACAACTATAATTGAAAGCTACTCCATTGTATTTTCCCCAATTCCAGAAGAGACAGAAGGCAGACCCAAACTAGAATGAGCTGAGGATATGGTAGGGTGGGCAGGGTGTCTTTCCTCATTGAGACCCCATGAAATGCAAGCTGGGGAAATGAAGGCTGACTTGACCAGTCTATTTTCCCTTCATGCCTTGCTGGGATTCCTGTTAGCTGAACCCAGTGGGAACCAGAGTCAAGAGGGGTCACTGAGGCAATCCTCAGTGGAGAAGGATGGAGGGCAAGGGGAGTTAACCAACACACTGAAAAAGAGGCTTGATCCACAGTAAAGAGATTAGAGTATCAACTCTGCCAGTGCATTTCAGAATTCAGAATATATTTTACATCATAATATAGCAAGCATATGCCTAAATACATGTGTTTTTTAATAACATGCTTCTTAAAACCAGGACTTACACTTACCACCTGCAAAAAAACAACAAAAACTCATTCATTCTCTTCTGTTCCATGTTTCAGTGCTGGTTGCAACCCACGAAATCGATTTCACAAGCCATAGTTTGAAAACCTCTGTCCAAAGCCAATCCCTCCGTTTAAAAACTATAGCTTCTAGGACCTTGCAAGGTGAAGGGCCTTGTCCAAATGTATAATATATGTGATTGGAGTGATGTGGGCGTATACACTTGTTGGAAAAAAAAAAAACAACTCAGCTCATTCCACCTATCCAAATGTTCTCTTCCAAACCACATGCAATCAGCTTGTTTTGAAAGAAGGTTTTTAGTGAAGCAGGTGTCAGGTGACACCTCAAGCTAATGACCAGTAAAATAAACAGTCTTCCTTGCACTGTGAAAGGGGCAGAGCTTCAGGAACCAGAGGAGTGAGGTCATGATACTTGCTGCAGGGAGAGCTACTTGGGATCCAGTGCCCACATCTTTAGGAGGGATGGCTGTTAGCAGGCTCACATCCTCTACCTGCAGGTAAAGCAAGGTGTCCCTGCTGTCTTGAGGAGGACACTTGCTGGACAGTAGGAGGATGGCCAACGACAGCTTCTCGTGCACTGGTGTAGAGGGCTGTGAGGCCAGCAGAGGTCACAGCCTGGCCTGTAAGCTAGGTACGTGTCGCTGACAGTTGTACAGGAAGTCTTCCTGCTCTGAAATATTTCATCCCAGAGAAGCTCGCTTTGATGACTTTGAAAAGTAGCAGAACTTGTTCCCTCCTTGGCAGGCATTTGTGCATTTCACTCATTTCAAGTCAGGACTAATAGTCCTAATGATTTTGAAGGGCCCTAAATGATTCCTTTATGCTTGGCCAGGATTGGCCAGGGTTACACTTACAACCCACAACATACACACACGTTCCCCAGAAAAATAAATACTGGCGTAACCATGTTGGTGCCATGCCACTTAAAATGGCCATTTTCTTAAGTACTCATTTTAAAAGCAACTTTGTTATTTCAGCATCTGCCTTTGAAAGTTGGCTTTCTGTATCTCTGGTGGTATGTTTTCATCACAGGGGGAAAAATAAAACATTAATTCTTTCAACAGTTTGAGAGCTGACTTGTGTTTAAGAAAAGAATTAAGTCAGGAGAAAATGTATCACTCCCTGCTTTCTTGGTTCTGTATCAGAGTTTCCACAAAGCATCCTGCCCAAACTCCTGGACAGCCATCAAATGAAGAGCTCTGCCTTGCTCCATCTCCCCCACAGTGATGTCTCTTGCCCATGATCCCAGAGTTTATGAGGGTTTATGAGCCTGCTAGGTACTGTGTGTATGTAGGAAACGTGAGTGTGTGTGTGTGTGTGTGTGTGTGTGTGTGTACATGCACTCATGCAGGTACGTGCCTATAGTCTATGGAAGATGGGGAGTGGGCAAGATGAATCAAATACAGTCAGTCCTTTAAGGGATTTATCATTCCAATGCTGAATTGTGACAGAACAGATGAAAAGTGAAATCACTATCCAAGGAAGTTATGATTGAATGAATTCAGAGGGCCGTCATTGTGCAGGGCAATCCCACGTGTTCCCATTCCAAACATCAAGCCCTTCTACCTTCTGTTGACTTTTATTCATCAATGTCAGGTTGACATGATAAATGCTTACAACTCTGCTTCCTGACCACCAGAGCAATGGCCAAGGTTGTTAACAATAGCTGCTGTTTGCGCAGGGCTGGCCTCTCCTAGGGCTGACAACGCCAAAGGCACACACACCCCCTCCATGACCCGAAGGGTGCTTTCACCACCCTATGTCACCCAATTGTACTTGTAATTAGAGATTTTTCCCATGTCATTCTTGTGATAACTGATGTAGTCACTTTTTAAAAAAAAAATTAGTAAATTTTAAATTTTGAAATAGTTTTAGATTTATAGAAAAATGGAAATGCTAAAATAGAGTTTCTGTTACACCATACCCAGTTTCCCCCATTGTTAACATCCTACATTACTACGTATATTTGTCACAACTAATGAACCAATATTGAAACATTATTATAAATTGAAGTTGATATTTTATTCAGACTTGCCTAGTGTTTCCCTAATGTCCTTTTTCTGTCCCAGGATACCATCCAGGACATCACAATACATGGAGTCATCATATCTCTTCAGGCTCCTCCTGGTCCTGACAGCTTCTCAGGCTCTCCTTGTTTTGATGACCTTGACAATTTGGGGGAGTATTGGTCAAGTAGTTTGTAGGCCATCCCTACATTTGGCTTTGTCTGACCTTCTTTTCTCATTTGTAGACTGGGTGTCGTATTGTCCTTTGGGGATGTAAGCATAAATGTTGTATTGAAAGATAAGTGTGTTCTATGAAGTTTGGGTATTGAAAACCAATAGATGCTCAGCTGGGAACATGTTAATTACATGGGATGTATCCATGTGAAGAGCGACTCACAGTGAACTACAGTAGATGCATCCCTTAAACTCATATGAAAGATAGGCTTCAGCTGCCTTGGGTACATCTGAGAATTTCCTTATTTTAGCACACAAATAGCTCAGCCATACACATCACTCAGTGTGGCCTATCTGCTATAACAAACAAACCAAAATTCTCAGTGACTTAAAATCAAACTCTATTTCTCATTCATGCCATAGATAAATGCAAGACTTCTGAGTGGCACTGGGCTTTTTCCAGTAGTGACTTGCCCTGAGGCTTCTTTTTTCCTGAATGTGCCCTCCCCTAGGGCTTTGAAGCTCTTATCCGCATTAGTTAGTGGTCAAGAGAAGAGAGAGATCTTGGTGAATTAGGTGGCAGGTTTTAAGGGCCAGACTTAGAAGTGCTATGCATTAATTCTGCCCACATTTCATTGGCTAGAATTCAATCACATGACACCACCCAATAGCAAAGGAGACTGGGAAATGTGGTTTTGCTATTATAGCAGGAGGATAAAGAATTGGGAATTTGGGGACACACAGCAGCCTCTGCCACCCTTTGAATTTATGCCATATAAAGTTCCTGTAGATAAAAGGGGATACAATGCCTGGAAAGATGTAAGCTGTTGTTTTCTTACAGATATCCCTGTTTAGATTGTGCCGAGGATGTTGGGGGTCATGGTGTCTTATGCATCAGGACTTCCATTATAACACTGATATTTTCTTAAATGCTGAAATCTATCCTTTAAAGCAATATAGAGGGAGAAGAATGAAGACATACAAACTGGAGTTAATTATCACATCAAACAAATGTGTCTTGCACTAAATATATATAAATTTATTAAACCAGATGATAGGAAGAAATACCTGTCATTATCTACATTTATGGAAAAAGGGGCCAAGCAGAGACTCATGAAAGGAAGCTGTACCTCAAAGCATATCTCAATCCAAAGTTAAATTCCAATGTATACCTTTCTAGAAAAAAATGAACTGGGTCTTTCTTTCTCAAAGAGGCCAATTCTCTCTTTCATTTTTTAATGACCTTCCTCAATCTGAGCTATAGTATGTCTGGATGTTAATTGTCCAGTAGTCTAGACAGTGATGATATTATGACCAAGTTATGCACAGATAATCACTGTGTCACTGTTTCCAATGCTGCCTACACATATTGCTTCACTGAACACACTTGGCATGTGTGATTATTCTCTTGATATTTATTTTCACCATTTAAGTAGAGAAGGCCGCTTACTTAATCAAACCATCTGGTGAACCAAGCTTTTTTTTTTTTTTTTTAATAATTCAAGTGGAATATGAGATTCTTGAAGCTAAAAGAAAAAATAATATTAATGTGCCTCATATCTTTCTGGAAATGCTGGGGCAATCCACCCTATACTTTTCTTGCTTCACTCACCAGGGATAGATCTTACACAGGTCCTTCAAATACTTTTACTACAAATCATTCCCTCCTAGATAGGTTGGCTTACCCAAAGCCATTCTTATAAAAAAAGACCCAGGGATTTCTGGAGATGTCTTTTATTTACCCAGAATTGGGCTTTGTAATCTAGTTTCATGTGCCTACATGGCCCGCCTGGCCCGATGCACAGGTGGCAGGAAAATGGACAATGGTTTGACTCTTGGGTGCATTCAAAATAAAACAATGTGTTTTTAAAAACCACCATCTTAATGAAGAATAAGGGTCGTGATGTCATGACATCACTTAAACCCACCTGAAGGAGGAAGATTTTGAAATCAATGCAGAAATGAAAAACAATATGGTTTGGAAAGTGGGAGGATGTTCCAGACACAGTGGATAACAAGGTTTATTTTTGGCATGGAAAGGGAAAATGATCAAAGGGACCTGGAAGAAGTTTGTTTGGCCAAGGAAAAGACATAGACTGGGAGTAACAAGCAGACACACAGGCTTGGGAGGGGGAATGGTGTTGATACGGCAAGACTTGGGGACAGTATAAAGGCTCCACTGTTTTACATGCTGCTTCCACCAGTGTAATCACCTCTGGAGTCAGTGCATTACCTAAAGAAGACCCCATTACATGAACATCTAGGGCTGGATGGGGTAAAATGGAACCTTCCCCCACTCCTGTGATATCAGCCTGCTTGTTCTCTCGTGTAAAATGGAAACAAGACATTTAAGATAAATTTAAGATTCATCTGTGCAGGTACTGAGCTTAGGCCTCTGGCAGGACAGGTGGGGTGGACCTTATGGGAGGGCCATAAAATGGGGTGCAGCGGACAGCCAGGGGGCAGGAAGAAGTTTCTGTAGCCTACTGGAAGGGGGAGGGGCAGCTCACTGACAAGTTTGCTTTGCTTCGTAATTCTGAGTGAAGCCAGCATTTTCCAAATGTACTGGATCACGTTGTGCACTGCCCCCCAAAAAAAGATATGTCCACTCAGAACCTGCAAATGTGACCTTATGTAGAAAAAGGGACTTTGCAGATGTAATTAAGTTAGGGATATCAAGATAAGAGCATCCTGGATTTAGTATGAAACAAGTCCTATGATAGGTGGCTTTATAAGAGAAAGGCAGAGGGAGATTCGAGACCCAGAGACACAGGGCCATGTGAAGAGGGAGGTGAATTGAAGTCATGCACCTACAAGCCAAAGAGCAGCACACACACACACACATGCATGCACACACACCACATTTTGTTTATCCATTGATCTACTGATGAACACTTGGTTGCTTCCACCTTTTGGCTATTGTGAAGAGGCAGGAGCAGAGTCCTCTTCAGGGTCTCCACAAGAAACCAACCTTGCTGGCACCTTGATTTCAGACTTCTGGCCTCCAGAACTGTGAGAAAATAACTTTCTGTTGTTTCAAGCCACAAGTTTGTAGTAATTTGTTACAGCCGCCCTGGGAAACGAATACACCAAACAAGAAACACTGAATAATGCTTATTTCCCTACCCTAACCCATCCCATCCTCATACTACTTGAATTTTGGCAAAATACGTATAACAGGAAGTTTACATCTTAACCATTTTGAGTGTACAATTCAGCAGCATTAAGTACATTCCCAAGGTTGTACAGCCGTCACCACCATCCATCTCCAGAATTTTTCATCTTCCCAAGCAGAAACTCTTTACCCTTCCTGGTAACCAATATTCTACTTTCTCTTAGGATGAATACTTCTACTCTAGGTACTGCATATAATTGGAATCATACAATATTCGTCCTTTTGTGTCTGGTTTCTTTCACTTAGCATAATGTCTTCAAGGTCCATTCTTGTCATAGCACGTATCAGTACTTTATTCCCTTCTAAAACTGAATAATAATCCATTATATATGATATATATGTATACATTTTATATATGCATTTCATACATATATGCACACACACACATATATACCACATTTTATTTATCCATTCATCTGCTGATGGACACTTGGGTTGCTTCCACCTTTTGGCTATTGTGAATAATGCTGCTGTGAAGATGGATGAACACGTATCTCCTCATCCTCAAATTCTTTTACTTCTCCTTTGTCACCTCTCTTGAACTCCTTCATCTCTCACTTTCTTCTAACTGGACTCATCCCTAGACCAGGCTCCTTCTTCCTCAGTAATGCCCTTTGCAGTGAAGGCAGTGAAGACGCAGGCTTTCTATAGAGATATTTAAGTGAGATTTAGGGGTGGAACCCAATGGCTGGTGGAGCTTGGGGGTGGGGGTAGGAAGCAGCAACTAAGAGATCTCGTGATGTTGTATTTGCATAGCAAGCACAATGTTTTGACTTATAAGCTACAGATCAATAAAAATAGTTAGGTGCCAGCAATAAAAATAGTTAAGTCTGATAAAAAAGGCTACTATTTACATTTTATATAAGATCAAGAAAGCATCAATCGTCCATGTCAAGGATTATTAATACTGCCTTTCTTTGAGGTGACTTGAGAGATGTTATGGAGGCTTAAACTGGGTGTCTCCCCACCATCCTCGATACTCATCCGAAGTTAGTAGTAACCGTAAAATTTACCATCCAATAAAGTGGAGTGAAAGGTGAGATATGAGCAGTTACCCCCAAAGACAACTGGCCCCAACTGGGGTTCATCCAGGCAAAGGGCTGTGTGGGCACCCTGCTGAAACTCACCTCCTCCAGCCCACACCCTCTGCCCTCAGGACCCACAGCACCCTCGTTACTCCCATACAGGTGTCACAGATAGAGCATAATGTCTTCAAACATATCTTCTGTGATATAGAATCCCAAGCTACCTAATAACATGAGATAGACACTATGCCCAAGCCAAAGACGTATGATGTGAAATTTACTCTGCTTCTTCATTCTTCCTGCTTACTTTATTTCTTCCCTGAAAATGAGAGATAGCTAATGTCAGCCAAAGTAACTCCAAAACATAAAAATGATTATTCATTATACCACTTGCAAAGAGTCAAAATTTTGTTTTATTAGCATATTGTATGTCCTCCTACTTGTGAAGTTTTTATTTTGGGGGAAACTAGCGTTTTCATGGCCTGGAGAACAATCTCACACAAATAGCACAAGTGTTCTGTGCTAGGAATAGCAAAAGCTTACCTCCGAAGGGGGAAAATTCTAGCTTCTATTTATTTATACTGCTTTTTTTCCCTCAACAATTGCTGCTCTCTATAATTTCAATGTTTGCAAAAATAGCAGTTATGTAAACATTAATGCATAAAAAAACTATCATTTCGATGTAGCCTGCAAATCCTGGAAGCTAAACATTAAGGAATCATGAGATTTTTTCCCTCTAAACAAGAGAAGGGAGTTCACTATGTTTTTATCCCTAAAACGTACCCTTCAAAGCTTTTCAAGTTCCAATTGTTAAGCAAGCCTGAATTACCATTAGTATTGCAGTTTAGTAAATGTTCGTTTTCCCTCTCTGCCTCCGATCAGACGAATCTGTCTTTGCCCATAGCAGATTTGTATATTTTGTTTCTGTATTTGCTGATTTTCCAGTGTTAAGCATGGACTCTTCCTTTCTCTGTCAACATGAATGTTCCTTTTCTAACCATAATATAATAAATATATGCATCCAAGTTAGGCTAGCTTTGAAAAACATAGTATCAAATAAATTCAATGATCCCTTTGGCTTTCATAAATTCATAGGCATGTGCCAACAGTGGGAGGAAAAATCCATATATTCTGAGTAAAAATTCATTCCCAGGAAAGTTCACGAATTTGTGATAAGACTGATGTAATTCTAGAAGGTGTTGGACCGACAGAAAAAAAAGAGGGGGGGAGTGGTAGAGAAATTTACAAAAGCCAAAACACAGGTGAGCTGTTTACCTGTGGGTATTAGGACCCCCAGGCTGGAGCAGAGATCTCTCACTATGTCTGCCCGTAGGCTGGCCTTACATCACCACAGGCTTGCCTCCTCAAAATCCGTGGGCTTACCTAGAGCTACAAATTCTTAGGATGGGATCCTCTGAAAACTCCAGAAGCCCTCAGCCACCACTACCCAATAGTCACAATGAACTTAAGCAATCTTTACTTCCTATATGATGGACACTTGAACCCATATGGCTGAGCCCATGGTCCCCAGCTATAACAATTATAGTAACCATTCATTCCATCTGCCTTCATTGAGTTTCTACCATGTGTAAGACACTATGCTAAAACCCTTTACCCAAAAAGAGTGGATAGTCTAATAGGTCTAGAGATAGAGGGGATAGTGAAACCACATGCAGAGGAAGGCAGGGAGGGCTAGTTTTCTCTGGAGAAGTGGAGAGAGCTTCATAGAAGAGGTATCCTTTAAGTTGAACCTTAAAAGATGAGCAAGAAGGCAGCTGGTATAGAAGGCAAGTGGGGTAGAGGAATGAAGAAGAAAAACCAGGAAGTTTAATGCTTAGACTCCTAGAAGAAGAGCAAATAAGCTTCTTTGACTATAGCTAAGGATGCAATGAGTAGAAGGAAAAACAATGTATTTCAAGAGAGGTAGACTGGAGCCAGATTGTAACTTGCTAATTATTTCTTAAATAAATGAATGTATGAATAAATAATTTTTTTTTAAAAAGATACTTTCCTCTTGGAAGTATTTAGAAAGCAATGGTTAATGATATTAAAAGAGATAGCTCATTGGTTTTGGGGGGTGTTATGGACTGAATGTATATGTCCCTCCCCAAATTCCTACATTGAAACTCTGATGGTATTTGGAGATGGGGCCTTGGGAGGAAATTGGAGTTAGATGAGGTCATGAGGATGGGACCCTCATGATAGGATTAGTGCCCTTATGAGGACACCAGAGTGCTTACACTCGATTCCTCCCCTCCTCCCCACCGAAATGTGAGGACACAAAACGAAGGCAGCTGTCTACAAGCCAGGAAAAGAAACCTCGTCAAGAATCGAATTGGCTGGTACTTCCAGCCTCTAGAATTGTGAGAAATAAATTTCTGTTGTTTAAGTCACCCGGTCTATGATATTTTATTATGACAACCCAAGCTGAAAAAGACAGTGAGGCTATATTTTAAAATAATATTTTGGGGCTTCCCTGGTGGCGCAGTGGTTGGGAATCTGCCTGCCAATGCAGGGGACACGGGTTCGAGCCCTGGTCTGGGAAGATCCCACATGCCGCGGAGCAACTAAGCCTGTGAGCCACAGCTACTGAGCCTGCGCGTCTGGAGCCTGTGTTCCACAACGAGAGAAGCCACGACAATGAGAGGCCCGCGCACCGCGATGAAGAGTGGCCCCCACTCGCCGCAACTGGAGAAAGCCCTCGCACAGAAACGAAGACCCAACACAGCCAAAAATGAATAAATAAATAAATTAATTAATTTTAAAAAATAATAATAATATTTTGAAATCGATGTCAGTTTTACACTGAGGATTTGGGAAGCAGAGTTGCTAAACAGCTAAAATATCTCAAATTTGGGATATTTGGGAGAATATACATTTAATATATGGGAGAACAAATTTGTTAAAACACATCAGTGTTTGTTGAATTATAAACTAGGTGCCTGAGAAATGTGTCTAAGTAAATGAAAATATATAAGGAAACAGTGGCCCATGTTTTTAGAACACAGATTATTTTCCAGTAGACAGTAAAGGGGAAGTGATGAGACTTCAGTAAGTATTGGCATGAACCACATAAAAATGACATTTTAGAAGACAAAGCTGATCTCATAAGAGCAGTTTCATGTTCACAGACTTAGAAAACAAACTTCTGGTTACCAGGGGGAAGAGTGGGGGGGGAAATAGTTGGGGAGTTTGGGATTGACATGTACACACTGCTGTATTTAAAATAGATAACCAGGGCTTCCCTGGTGGCGCAGTGGTTGGGAATCTGCCTGCCAATGCAGGGGACACGGGTTCAAGCCCTGGTCTGGGAGGATCCCACATGCCGCGGAGCAACTAAGCCTGTGAGCCACAGCTACTGAGCCTGCGCGTCTGGAGCCTGTGTTCCACAACGAGAGAAGCCACGACAATGAGAGGCCCGCGCACCGTGATGAAGAGT
The DNA here is from genome assembly GCF_028564815.1 of Eubalaena glacialis. Taxonomy (NCBI): domain Eukaryota; kingdom Metazoa; phylum Chordata; class Mammalia; order Artiodactyla; family Balaenidae; genus Eubalaena; species Eubalaena glacialis. Next base: position 9,965,606 of record NC_083721.1, on the reverse strand, counting down.
GGCCCCCACTTGCCGCATCTGGAGAAAGCCCTCTCATAGAAACGAAGACCCAACACAGACAAAAATAAATAAATAAAATAAAGAATTAAAATAGATCACCAACCAGGACCTACTCTGCTCAATACTCTGCAATGGCCTATATGGGAGAATCTAAAAGAGAGTGGATCTATGTATATGTATAACTGAAGCACTTTGCTGTACACCTGAAACTAACATGACATTGTTAATCAACTATACTCCAATATAAAATAAAAAGTTTAAAAAGAAAAAGCAGTTTCATGTTGTAGAGGAAAAACTCACTCCTCCTGTGTCTCCCTTACTCATGCTGTGACCACACCTCACTTCACTTTTGACACCATATGTATGGGTTTTATACACATCAAGCTGGGACACGAGCTGGGTGTCCTACAGTTCAACTCAGTCCTGATGCTATCTACCTAGAAATAGGATCAGGTTCCACAGGCTAAGGACTCAGTGCTACAAGACGGACCCCACCCTTCCTGCACACTTCAGATGCCAATCTCAAGCCCAGGTGGTCACCTGTCCTTCTGCCCTACTGACTACAAATCAGAAGGTCCCACAATCCCCTTCTCAGGCTAAATCAATTTGCTAGAGAGGCTCACAAAACTCAGGAAACCAGTTTCCTTACTAGAATACTGGTTTATTACAAAGGATATTAAAGGATAAGAATAAACACCCAGATGAAGAGATACATAGGGTGAAGTCCAGAAGGATACTAAACAGAAGAGTTTTTGTTCCAGTGGAGTTTGGGCAGCACCGCCCTCCTGGCACATGGGTGTTCACCAAGCTGGAAACTCTCCGAATTCTGTAGTTCAGGATTTTTATGGAAGTTTCTTTCCATAGGCCTGATTGGTTAACTCAGTGGCCATTGGTGATTGAACTCAGTTTCCAGCTCCTTTCCCCTCCCCAGAGTTTGGGTGTGGAGAGGAGATTGGGCTGAAAGTTCCAATCCTCTAATTACAAGGTTGGTTCCCCCGGCAACCAGCCCCCATCAGGAGGTTATCCAAAGGCTTTCCAAAAGTCACTTCATTAACATACACTCAAGTGTGTTTGAAAGTTGCTTTTTTTTTTTTTAATTTTTTTTTTCAATATTTAACCATTCTTTTTAAATTTATTATTTATTTATTTATTTATTTTTGGCTGTGTTGGGTCTTTGTTTCTGTGCGAGGGCTTTCTCTAGTTGTGGCAAGCGGGGGCCACTCTTCATCGCGGTGCGCGGGCCTCTCACTATCGCCGCCTCGCTTGTTGCGGAGCACAGGCCCCAGATGCGCAGGCTCAGTAATTGTGGCTCACGGGCCTAGTTGCTCCGTGGCATGTGGGATCTTTCCAGACCAGGGCTCAAACCCGTGTCCCCTGCATTAGCAAGCAGACTCTCAACCACTGCGCCACCAGGGAAGCCCTGAAAGTTGCTTTTTATGAACAATGAAAGATGTTCCTTTCACCCTTATTGTTTTAATCACATAGGAAATTCCAAAGGTTTTAGGAGCTCTGTGCCAGGAAAAGGGATGAAGACCAAATATATATTTCTTATTATAGATCACAATATCACACATATAGTTTAAGCTAATTCTAAAAGGTGATGTTGCTGTAATTAGTGTCTTAACGAATGAGTTTTATGTAATTTATCACATTTCATAGTGTTAGAAAAATAAGCTGTTAACTGAACACAAATTAATCTTGAGAGTAGCTTTTTAGAAATTAATTGTTTTTTAAGACTGTGATAAACCAGATGATTAGTAATAAAACTGATAATTGTGAAATTTGCAGAATTTGATCTTTGGCTATAATTCATAGAATAATTCCTCATAAAAGAAAATTAAATGTTAGTAAAGTGTTTAATTTTACAGATTATTGCCTGGCAATTGATTTTTCAAGAAGGAAAAAAACTGAATTTATATTAAAAGCAAACAATTGTATTATTATATCAGTGGAAAAAAATATTTGTTGTTTTAAATGACCACAGGATCATTAAGTTACATCCTTTGTGGAAGATGGGTCCCAAGCCAGGGTTTTAAACTCTATTAACTGTCTTCCTCTTAATACAGGATATTTTGGGAATGTGTTTTAATTTTCCCCACAAAAAAATTATTCCACTCTGTAAATGAAACTTACTTTCTTTAATATGTGGGAGAGTAAAGCCCTGAGCCAATCGGATCTAACTCTGTCCTTAAGAAAAATTGTCAAATACACACTTGCACACATACACGCACATACACACACTAGCAGCAAGAAATAGCATGCACTGATAGTTGTTTTTTTGGACAGTAAAGAAAAAAAAAATTCTGCAAAACCCTCCAAGGTTCTGATCAACAATAACAGTAATTTGTAGACTTTTCTTTAAGAATTTGTTTTATTTTAATTTTTATTATTTTAAAATTTATTTATCTTTTAAATAGGTAATATATGCCTGTGGAAAAAATATAAAAAACACAAGAGGACACTCTAAAAGTTGAGTCTCCCTCTACACATCCTCAAGTCACCCGATTCCCTGCTCCAGAGTTAATTACTGTGAGTGGTTTTTAAGAATCATCCCAGATATATTCTATAACAACTTAACAGCAATTATTGTGCTGTCCAGTAGAAATACTGATAGAATGCAACCCCCAAGTGCAATTGAAAATTTTCTAGCAGCTAGGTTTAAAAAGTAAAAAGAAACTGGTGAAATTTATTAATATCTTATTTTTATTTGGCCCAATATAGGCAACATGTTATTTCAACATGTAAACAGTATAGAAATATGAATGAGATATTTTATATTCTTTTTTTTTCTCCCAAGACTTTGAAATCCAGTGTATGTATACACTCACAACACATCTCAATTCGGACCACCCACACTTCACTGTAAAAGTGGGTACTATGCTGAACAGCACAGTTCTATCAAGTTCCATAATGTCTAAGAATCTTTTTTTTTTAAGGAATTAAGAAGAATTTTTTTTAATGCTCGCATACAATATACATTGTTCTTCATTTTCTTACTCTTTTAGACATGGTTACAGAGTTACATACATATAAGTATACACATTACATAAAAACTAGAAAATACAGAGAAGAAAAATTTTAAATCATCTATAATGCTATTTTAGTGTTTTAGTACAGGTACAAGGATAATTCTGATGCTTCTGGAACAAGTGTATAATATAAACAAAATTTAGTCAAAGCCTCATAGGTCTTAGAAGGCTGCCCCAAATGTCAATCAGTTAAAATTTTGTATTGTGAGATGAGGGGATTCACTAACCAACAGTAAATATATATTTTTTGTTTGAAATGTGAAATCTCTTTGTCTCTCTCTCCTTTCCCACCATCCAAATGGAGAGCCAATGGGGAACACTGTTAACAATTGGATTTTTTTTTTTTTTTTTTTTAGCTTCAGTTTTATTGTTTGTTCTGTAGCTGGGGAGGGGACCACGCAGTACACTTCATTGTATACCATGCATTGCCTTTGAAAACCAGGGTAAAAGGGATTCTTCTTTGCCTGAAGCCAATTTCTGCCTTCATACAGCTGTGTTTGGATATGCAGATGTGGTACAGAAATTTGGAAAATTACCACGTGAAATTATTGTTTATCTTTTCTTCTCAGGGGAACAAAGTTTTAAAGAAGCTTTTCACTGAAGAATAAAAATCTCAGTGTCTAGCTAACTATGAAGTATGCATTATAAAATCATGCTATTCGGTGCCATGGAAAGAACACCAGGCCAGGAGTCAGAAACAGTCCTCGAGCTTATAGTGTGACCTGGAAGCACTCACATCGCCTGCTGTTCCACGGATTAGGAGCGGGGAGACTCGGAATTTTTAGGCCTCTAACAATCCCACAATCCTTCTTGCCATGCATCAGGGCAATGTTCTTTTAAAATCTTCCTTTCAAAATATCTATTTTTAATCTTTAATCTTATTTTACAAGAAAATGTGTTATTCACAAAAGAACTACTGGCTACAATTTTTCTAACGTATCCTTATGATTTATAGCAGGGGTTGGCAAACTGTGACTTCCAAAGCCAACTGTTTCTGTATGGCCCCTGAACTAAGAATAGTTTTTATATGTTTCAATGGTTGGAAAAAAACAAACAAGCAAACAAAAAAACCACAGAAGAAGATTTCATAGCATACAAAAATTATATGAAATTCAGCCCACGGGCGACCCCGGGCGGCGCAGTGCACGCAGGGAATTGGAGTCCCGCTGGTCCGACCTGTCGCTGCCTCCCTGGGCGGGTGTCCCGGGGGCTGAGGACGGGGACGGGGATGACACGGCCGGGCCGGGGCGCCTGCGCAGACGGCCGGGGCCGGCGACAAGCTGAGGAGCGCGGGGAGACTGCATAAGCTTAAATCATCTCAGAAGGACAAGGTCCGCCAGTTCATGGCATTTTCTCAGGCTGGTGAGAGAACTGCCATCCACTGCTTAGCGCAAAGGGAGTGGAAACTGGACGTGCCACGGACAGCTTCTTCCAGAACCCGGACTCGTTCCACAAGGACTCCATGAGAACCTACGTGGACAAGAGCAGCTGTATAACAGACCCACAAGATGAGAATAAAATTGGAATTGATGGAATTCAACAGTTTTGTGATGATTTAAGCCTAGATCCTGCCAGTATCACTGCTGTGGTTATAGCGTGGAAATTCAGGGCTGCGACTCAATGTGAATTTAACAAAAAGGAATTTGTAGATGGCATGACAGAGCTTGGGGTTGGGATAAAAATTCATTCATACCTTAAGATGTTTCTTACTTGCTGGGTGAGTCGGAGAGGGTGGGTCTGCTTCCACCTTCTTAAGGCCCTGGAATTCTGTGTTCCTGGTCATATTCAGCTGTGGATGCACATCCTGTGAGTTCTCAGTTCCCCCAACTCCAGCCCAAGGCAGGCAGAGCAGGATGGTATTTAGCAACTGGTATCACATTTCCAGAAGACCTCACAGGATGCCTCAACTAGAGACATTTTGACAAAGAGGAACCAACCAGTATATACATGGAGGGGACAACAAGGAGGGGAAGGTTATGTGTTAATGAATTAAAGAGCAGAGGAAAGGGGGAAGGAAGGAAGGGAGGAGGGAAGGAAAGAAGGGAGGAGAGAAGGGGAAGAAGGGAGGAGGAAAGTAAGGAGGGAGGGAAGGAAGGAAAGAGGGAGGGGGAAAGGGAGGGAAGGAAGGAAGGAGGGAAAGAGAGGAAGGAGAGGAAGGGAGGGGGAATCTGAAGGACATTTCTTAATGATAAAAGTTTTATTTCACCAGGAGGGTAATAGTTTATTTAAAGCAGAAGTTAACACTCTAAAGAGAAAGATACAAATCTACATGCAAAGTGGGGAATTCTCACATACATCTTACCAACTGGTAGAATAAGTGGATGAAAAATCAGTAAGGAAATAGAAGATTTGGAAAAGGAAATAGAACACTGCCCTTGATGTTGAAGAATACATATTCTTTTCAAAAAGACATAGAACATTTATAAATATGGACCATAAACTGGGCCATAAAGTAAATTGCAACAAATTTCAAAGACTTGAAATGATACAGAGCATGTTTTCTGACCACAATACAATTAAGTGAGGAATATAACAAAAAGATAGATAGGTTGAAATATGTGTAGATATTATACCTCTGAATAACCCTTGGGTTGAGAAAGAAGGTACAATGGAAATTAGAAAGTATTTTGAATGATAAAACACTACTTATGAAAACTTGCAGGATTCAGCTTCTTAAATGCATATTTTAAAAAGAAAAGTTGAAAATCAGTAAGGAAAGCATCCATCTCAGCAAGTAGAGAAAAGAGCAGGAAGTTAAACTCAAAGAGTGTAGACAGAAGGAATTAATTTTTTTTAAACGGGCAGTAATTTAATGAAATTTTTAAAAAGTTGTAAGTAGAAAGGATTTGTAAAGCCAAAAGCTTGTTATTTGAAGACTTATAAAGTAATGAATAACAAATAACCAATATAGAATGAAAGGGGGACATCACTATAGACACTACAGATTAAAGGATGAAAGTATTATGAACAACTTTATGTTAGTAAATTTGAAAACCTAAATGAAATAGACAAGTTCTTTAAAAAATGACAACTTACTGAAATGGGCATGTGAAGAAATAGTTCCATAACTCTTAAAGAATCTGAACCCATAATTTAAAATCTTTTCAAAGAGAAAACTCTTGGCCAGGATTGGTTCACTGGCACATCCTACCAAGCTTTTAATAAAGAGAATAACACCAATTTCACACCACATCTTCCAGAGAATAGTACAGGAAGAAGCACTCCCCAATATGTTTTGAGACCAGCACAACCTAGATAATAAGACGTAGAAAGGACATTTTGAGAATGGAAAATTACAGGCTGCTCTCAGTCATAAGAATCACAAGATGCATATAATGAACATAAGGTGCAAATATCCTAAACAAATTTTCAGCAAAATAAATCAAGCCCCCAAAACAAGTCAACCAAAAAACCAGGATAATTTGTCATGACAAAGTTTGTTGTAGTCCAGGAATGCAAGATTTTTTAACATTACAAAGTTGATCAATGTAATTTATCACAGTAACAGAAATGTGAGGGGGTGGATATTATCTCAGTGCATAACATGGGACTTTTCAAGCTACAGTAACTAGGAGTACATGGAATTGGGGGCCAGAATAGATGAATAGGCCAGTGGAGCAGAATGGAGAGCCCAGAAATAAATCCATGTTTACAGGAACACTTGATTTATGGGAAAGGTGGCCCTTTAGAGAAGTGGAGAAGGGACAGCTTTTCAGTAAATGGTCCTGAGAGAATTGGCTAGTCGTATGGAAAAAAATGCGTCTTGATCTCTACCTCACACCGTACATGAAAGTCAGCTCAAGTGGGTTGTAGATCTCGGTGTGAAAGGCTGAAGGCAGAAAACTTTAGAAAATAATGGAGGAGAATATCCTTATGGCCATGCCATAGGGCAGGTTGTAAAACATCATCAAAAATCACTGTAGAGGTATGGTACTGGCACAAAAACAGAAATATACATCAATGGAACAGGATAGAAAGCCCAGAGATAAACCCACACACATATGGTCACCTTATTTTTGATAAAGGAGGCAAGAATATACAATGGAGAAAAGACAGCCCCTTCAGTAAGTGGTGCTGGGAAAACTGGATAGCTACATGTAGAAGAATGAAATTAGAACACTCCCTAACACCATACACAAAAATAAACTCAAAATGGATTAAAGACCTAAATGTAAGGCCAGACACTATAAAACTCTTAGAGGAAAACATAGGCAGAACGCTCTACAACATAAATCACAGCAAGATCCTTTTTGACCCACCTCCTAGAGAAATGGAAATAAAAACAAAAATAAACAAATGGGACCTAATGAAACTTAAAAGCTTTTGCACAGCAAGGGAAACCATAAACAAGACGAAAAGACAACCCTCAGAATGGCAGGAAATATTTGCAAACGAAGCAACTGACAAAGGATTAATCTCCAAAATTTACAAGCAGCTCATGCAGCTCAATATCAAAAAAACAAACAACCTAATCCAAAAATGGGCAGAAGACCTAAATAGACATTTCCCCAAAGAAGATATACAGATCGCCAACAAACACATGAAAGGATGCTTAACATCACTAATCGTTAGAGAAATGCAAATCAAAACTTCAATGAGGTATCACCTCACACCAGTCAGAAGGGCCATCATCAAAAAATCTAGAAACAATAAATGCTGGAGAGGGTGTGGAGAAAAGGGAACCCTCCTGACTGTTGGTGGGAATGTAAATTGATACAGCCACTATGGAGAACAGTATGGAGGTTCCTTAAAAAACTAAAAATAGAACTACCATACGACCCAGCAATCCCATTATATACCCTGAGAAAACCATAATTCAAAAAGAGTCATGTACCACAGTGTTCATTGAAGCTCTATTTACAATAGCCAGGACATGGAAGCAACCTAAGTGTCCATCGACAGATGAATGGATAAAGAAGATGTGGCACATATATACAATGGAATATTACTCAGCCATAAAAAGAAACGAAATTGAGTTATTTGTAGTGAGGTGGATGGACCTAGAGTCTGTCATACAGAGTGAGGTAAGTCAGAAAGAGAAAAACAAATACCGTATGCTAACACATATATATAGAATCTAAAAAAAAAATTGGTTCTGAAGAACCTAGGGGCAGGACAGTAATAAAGACGCAGACGTAGAGAATGGACTTGAGGACATGGGGAGGGGGAGGTTAAGCTGGGACGAAGTGAGAGAGTGGCATGGACATATACACACTACCAAATGTAAAATAGATAGCATTTTACAGTCCGCATAGAAGCAGCCACATAGCACAGGGAGAGCAGCTCGGTGCTTTGTGACCACCTAGAGGGGTGGGATAGGGAGGGTGGGAGGGAGACGCAAGAGGAAGGAGATATGGGGATATATGTATATGTATGGCTGATTCACTTTGTTATAAAGCAGAAACTAACATACCATTGTAGACCAATTATACTCCAATAAAGATGTTAAAAAAAAAAATCACTGTAGAGAAGACTGATAGAGTGTACTACACTAAAATAAGAACTTCCGACCAAGAAACAGCATCGAGAGGTGAAGAGGCATCCACGTGAGGGGTGGGGGCCATGAGATACTCAACTGACAAAGGCCTGTGTCCCTGATGCATAGAGAATTCCCACAGAACAACAAGAAAAAGATAACCTAGTTGAGAATGGGCAAGAGACTTGACCAAGCCCTTCACCAAAGATGCCTTCCAAGTGGCCAGTGAAAATACAAGCAGGCGCTCAGCCTCATTCATGGCAGTGTGCAAATTAGAATACAACACAATAGGACCTCACAACTCACTCTTCCAGGACGGCTCCAGAACAGTGCTGGTGGGCAGTCAGCTTGGAGAACCGTTTAACAATACTTATGAAATCATGGGTGGGTGTCTGCCTCGACACATTCATTTGTGTGCCAGGATACACGTACAGAAACCTTTTAACAACATTCTTTGTGACCAGAAAACTAGAAACAGCCAAAATATTTACCGTCAGTAGCGCATAGAAGTTATAAAATATGAATACGGTGGAGTGCTGCGTGACAATGGAAATGAGCCAGCCAGAGCCCCACAGTCACACACACAGTGTTGGTGCAGAAATCCAGACGCAAAATAGCACACCGGGGGTTCCCACTTGTAAACTTCGAAGCAGGGGTGCAACAGCGCAGAGAAGCTGAAAGCTCTTCTGCCAGACTGGAGCAGGAGCTTAAGGACACAGTGAAGTTCAAGGACTTTTACCAGCTCACCTTCACCTTTGCTAAGGGCCCGGGGCAGAAGGGGCTAGGTGTGTGTGCAGTGGGCGTTCTTACCTTCTGTCTCGGACATCCTACATTTTCATCTCTAAGCAGCACATCGAGAGGGTTCGACTGAGGCAGCAGGCCCTCCGGGGTCAGATCAGGGAAGGGGGGCCCAGGCCCTCTCGAGCACCATTTCCTTGTTCCCATGGCCGGGATTGCCCCCCCTTTTTTTTGTTTTCTCCAGGTTTATGGGTCTGTGTTGTCATTTGGGCGCTTTGCACTGCGATGAGTATCTTGTCACACTCTGTGACACTGCCTCTCTCCAGGGTGGCCCGCCCTGTGGACGGGTTTCTTGCTCTGCATGCTACCCACTCATCATGCACCACCAGGGCCCCGTCAGGAACTTACTGGGACGGATCTGCTTGTAACTCCATGCGGTGGAGGTCTTGACCCTCTGGAGACTATGGGGCATCTGCTGCCGTCGAGGGGCGCTGGGGACAGAGGAGGCGCCCGGGGCTGTGAAGGTGCAAGGGCTCTGCGCATCCCCCCATCGCATGAAGGTCTGTGGGCCCCAGAAGAATGGTCCCCACATGAAGGCTTGCGACCAGGAGGGTCATTTTCCATTTGTCCTTACATTGGTGAGGATCTGGCCTCAACGCGGAGCATGGACGACAAGGATAGGCGAGTCCCCAGCAGCGCGGCCAGGTCAACAGCAAGGGCAGGCCCTGTCTGTCCCACCCCGGGGGTGACAGGGGCAGAACCGCCGGGAGGGGAGCGCGCCCAGTGCGTCCAGAGGGCCGGCGAGCGGGCGGACGGAGGCGCTGGCCCGGGGCCCGGGCGCCCAGCGAATTTCAGGCGCTGTCAGCGGGGTGGGTGCGGAGCGGAGCGCTGGACTCACGTTCCCGGGAGATACCTGCGCTTGGCCGGCTCTCGGAAGAAGCCGCGGCCTGGGCCCACCCCGTCCCCGCCGCTGCCTGTGCCCTGGACGTCGCCCTCCCTGCCTGTCTTCTCTGCCCGCCTCCTGCACACACACATCCAGACTCAGGACTGGCCGCAGCGGGCAGTCTCACTGTCGTCCTCATCTTCTACCTCGTTCCTGGAGAGAAAGGTAGAAACCGGCCTTGATCAAGCAGGTTTGGAGCCCACCCTCCCCTGTCCCGTGTGGTCACAGCTCCTGGCCCGGCCGCCTGCCGTGACCCGAGAGCCCAGGGATGGTGCCTGGGGCGCTGGAAGCTGCAGGTTCCCGGGGGGCAGCGGCCCAGACCTCCGGCTCAGTCTCACTGTTGCAGCTGGTGGGGACGGGTCACGCTGGGCCCGTTCGTCCTCTGGGGTCGCCCTGCTGGCCTCGGGCCGCCCCCGTCCTCGGCTTTCTCCTCCGAGCCCTGGGGTCTGTCCTCACCAGCCTTCCCGTCCCAGGACCCACCTGTAACCAGCGTCGGGGCCGGGGTGCTCCCGCTCTGCCTGCATCTTGCATTTTACGGTGTTACGTCTTGGTTTACGTGCTTTGTGCCAGGCGGGTACATTGTACGAGGAAAGTTCACTGCAATTCGGACACCCGTAAAAGACGCGCGGCTCGAGTTCAGCACAGATGACTTCAGCTCCGGTTCGAAAAGCAGCAAACGTTGGCCAGAAAGGGTAGCGGCTCCTCATGCAGCGTTGCCTCGTCTGGTTCCGCCAAGGTTGGAGCCGTCGAGGACGTTCGCTCCCGCGAGGACACGAGAGGCTTCTTGCCCAGGAAGCAGCTGCGGCGCATCCTGCAGGGTCACCAGGCGCGAGTGTGGCTCCGTCCAGGCCACTGGCACGGTCATCGAGGGTGTCCTCTTGCCTCGCGTGCGGGGCCGTTGGGAAGACCTCAGCCCGTGAGCTTTGCTCTCACGGTGACAGGACAGGCGCCGCGTTCAGCTCCTGCCCCTGCGCCCCCCGCCCCCCAGAATCACTCTGCCTTCCGCCAACGCGTTCCACGCAGCCTTGGTTCTGTGTTCGATGTATCGTAGCAACACCCCCTTCAGCCTGAAGATGTCTGCTCTTCGGGAACCTCGCGCACACCTGGAGGAGGTACACCTGCACTGTCACCTCCGCTGCGCCAGCGTTCCGGGGGGCTGCCGGTTGAAGCAGGACAGCGGCGGGATTGGCGTTTGGGGGGTGCAGTGACCCCCCCCAGTGGGGAGGGGACACCTGGGGAGGGGGGCAGTGCCGGGAGGCTCGTCTTGTCCTGGGCCCGTTCCCTTCCCCCGTCACCTGCTGTGCCATCTGGGGTGGCAGCTCTTGGGGGCTGCTGGTATCTATACAGTCTGAGTGGTGGTTTCTACTTCAATAGTGTTAGGAGGGCAAAGAAAATATATAAATGTCACTGGAGCTGTGCCACCCGGAAAGGTGGCGGGTGGCTGCCCCGCTGTGCTCGTGGACGCAGTGGGGGGTGGGGCGTGGCTCACCGTTTTTTCTTTTAAACTCTTTCCCATTACCTGATTTTCCCTCAGTAATAGTCACCTGAACAAGAAATACAGCTTTCCGTGCTTTTCTAAAATTTGGCTGGGAGGGGGGAAGGGTAAGCTGGGACAAAGTGAGAGAATGGCATGGACATATATACACTACCAAACGTAAAATAGATAGCTAGTGGGAAGCAGCTGCATCGCACAGGGAGATCAGCTCAGTGCTTTGTAACCACCTGGAGGGGTGGGATAGGGAACGTGGGAGGCAGACACAAGAGAGAGGAGATATGGGGATGTATGAATACGTATAGCTGATTCACTTTGTGATACAGCAGAAACTGACACACCATTGTAAAGCAATTATACTCCAATAAAGATGTTAAAAATAAAATAAAATAAAATTTGGCTTAGAAGAATTATATGAAATTCAAATTTCAGGGTTTATAAATAAAGTTTTATTGGAACACAGCTACACTCATTGGTTTCCTATTGACGGTGGTTGCTGTCATGTGATAAGGGTCAAGTTGAATACTTGTGACAGAGACCACAGGGCCCACAGAACCTGAAATATTTATCATCTAACCCTAAAGGGAAAATGTTTGCCACCCCTTGATTTAGAGTATTTGAAAACAAGTAGAAATTTGCAGAAAGACTAGGTAAAGTTTATTAAAGCACTTAGAATATGCCAGGCAATGCAGTAAGTGATTTGGTTGATTTTTGAAAAATACAACCACCTCATGAAGTAGGTAGTAGTATCAGCCCCAATTTTTGAGATAAGGAAACTCAGCCTTGCCCAGGACATGGCCCTCAGGCTTGCCACACCACAGAAAAGTGGCAGAAGCAGGATTTGATTCCAGGGTTCTCTGATACAGAGCCTGTGCCTTTAACCTCTGCTCCAGAGCACTAACCTTCCCCCACACTTCACTTAAAAGACGAGGATCCTTTCTACAAAGCAGATAGGTGCAATCTGCCTTAGGAATTACCAACAGAGTGATTTATGACTTCAGGACTATGAACGGTAACTCACATTGACCTATTCAGCTTGAATCCACCCATCTACAGAATGTGTAACACAAAAGAGAAAAGTTAAAGAAAGTTAGATATTCAAAGTAGCAAACAATACATCACCACACTGCAGACACAGAATGGTTCCACAAAGCACCCACCGATGGTCGCCATCCGTTCATGACCAAATTGTCACCAGTACAGAGCAAAATTAAAAATAATAAAGACAACAAACTGAGTTTGGCATGGAACTAAATTATTCGGCTTAAAGCTAATCCTTTATTGTGAGATTATATCCTCTCAAATTTTCAGTGTAAAATATATTCTCTGTTATGAATAATCATGCTATACCATAAGCTTTTTTACTTAATGTACTTACTTGACAAAAAAAAAATGTAGACAACTCTATTTTGGTCCTTTATCTATTTTTTTAATGTCTTGGTCTGTGGAAATCTTAGTCTGGGAATCTCTGGTTTACATGTCCTTTGACCCAGTAATTCAACTTCTAGGAAATGATCTTCCAGAAATAATGTGTGCCATAAGAAAAAAAAATGTAAGCAAAAATATACAGAGCAGCATTATTTGTAGAAAGCAAAATGTCAAAATAAAATTATGGAATACTTAAATTATCATAGGACAGTATGGTCATACGATGAAATAGAATGTGACCATCAAAAATCCCTTGTGTAATTTATCTAATGACATGGGAAATGCTCATATATGATGTTAAGAGGAAAAGAAAGAAATAACACACATGTATAATATGATCGCAACTTCATGAAAATTAAATGTACAATCATAATATATGAAAACAAAGCCTAAATGTATTTACAGTCAGGTATTTTTTTAGATCAAGAATATTTTCTTCAACTATCTTCTTTTCTAATTCGCCTGGCCTTTTTTCATAAATACCCATAATTGCATGTGAAATCTCTGTTTTTTGGCCCTTTGCCTTTCACTTTCTCTTCCATCCTTCTCATCCTTGTGTCCTTAACTTCTGTGTTCTAGGAGAACTCTAAATGCTATTTTTGGCAGTGTCAGTTCTGCAGTGAACAGTGGGTAATTAAGTTTTTGATTCTACTTGATGTTTTCTTTCTTTTCAATACTTCCTATTCCATCTAGGTATCTATTTAGGTCACTGTCATCTCATCACAGCTTTTAGATGCTGTTTCGGAGAAACCATATATTTTTGCATCCCAATTGCTAAATTATTTTCTTCTGGTTACCTTGGTAAACAGTGTTTAGAAGGCTTCCTCGGAATACGTTCCTCAGAATGACACATCTTTCCTCTGGACCTAGAGTAATTATTGTAGGTTGTGTTTTATCCAGTTTATTCCAAACTGAAGAGAGATCCCAGCAGACCCAGTGTTTGCTGATGGGAATAGGTGGCCCTTGCCCCTTGCTCCTCTCACTGTCCACGTGATCAGCCCCCTCTCAGATCCACAGCCGGAGGACTGGGTGACTGTCCACGTGATCAGCCCCCTCTCAGATCCACAGCCGGAGGACTGGATGACTGTCCGCGTGACCAGCCCCCTCTCAGATCCACAGCCAGAGGACTGGGTGACTGTCCACGTGATCAGCCCCCTCTCAGATCCACAGCCGGAGGACTGGGTGACCTCGGGCCCTGTTCCCAGCGCTCGGCTGTGTTCCCTTATTAGGAACTGAAGTGGGATCTACCCCTGCCCTATTGGGGTCTCTGCCACCATGAACCAATGATGACAGCAGATTTCCTGGGCTGAAGGCCACCAGGCCTCTTAGGGTGCCCGCTTAAACTTTTTCATCCATCTTCACTGTAACAAGTTGAGTTGCATCCTCCAGAAACTCATATGTTGACATCCTAACCCCCAGTAACTTAAAATGTGACCATCTTTGGAAATAGGGTCATTGCAGATATAATTAGTTAAAATAAGATAAGGTCATTAGGGGGGGCCTAAATCCATTATGACTGGTATCATTATAAAAAGAGGAAATTTGAAAACACACACAAACACACACACACACACACACACACACACACCCCCATGGAGAACACCATGTGACGATGAAAGCAGGGATCAGTGTGATGATGCTTCTACAAGCCAAGGACTCAAAGACTGCCAGCAACCTTCAGACTAGGGGAGAGGGATGGAACAGATTCCCACTTACAGCCTCAGAAGGAATCAACCCTGCTGATACCTTGATCTAGGACTTCTGGTGCCCAGAACCACAAGACAATAAATTTCTGTTGTTTAAGCCACCCATTGTGTGGTGCTATGTTCCAGCAGCCCTAGCAAGCTATGCACTTACCTAAGCCCCTCCACCCTCTGTGATCAGGCCTTGGTCAACTGAGGCCAGATCACAGCTGAGGCCTTTCCCCAGCTCCATTCCCACCAACTAACGCTCAAGAGATGTTAGAACTGCCTCCTGGTTCCTTACATGCACTGTACTGCTTCTCTACTCCCGCAGGCTCTCCTCTGCCTGGAATCCGCCCCTGATCCTCACCCTGACCCTTTACATACAACACACCCTTGCCGTGCTTGTCCCTTCCTGACTTGAAGATTCAGCCCAGAAGTCCAGGACCACCTCCTCCAGAAAGCCTTAGCTGGGTTAGATGCCTTTTCTAAGATGACCAACCACCTCCATTTGTCTGAGGCTGAAGAGGTTTCTGTACTTTCAGTGCTAAAAACAAGAAGGTCTTGGGCAAACCAGGACAAGTTGGTGACCGTAGCTTTCTCAGGGTTCCCATAATTCCCTGCACAAAACTTTCTACATTTTTTTCTTCCTAAACTTGTATTAGGATGATCTGATCTGATCAGACCCACACTAGGTCACATGCTCCTTCCGAACCGCGTTTTCTGACACCCGTATCCCTAGCACTTCAACATAGCAGGTGCTCTGTTAAGGTTTCTAAATGAATGAAAGATTAAAAACTTGCCAAATCGCCTCAGGGTTACCCTGGCACAAATGCAGTTATCCATTCGTTTACTCAACATGCATCCATGAACTGCTATGCTCCAGGAACCATTCTCCACTTGCAGCTTTTACATCCTCCTTGACTAAGGAACCAAAGACCTCAAAGTAACATGACTCTAGAAATGTCCTATGAAATACCCACTTTGCTTAATAGATATGCCAAAAGTAAACCATGACTGCTTAGTACACTAACAAAGTCGTTTTCCAACAGTCAAAATCCAAAATTGATAAGTTCCTTGGACGACTGAACTTCATCTAATGGTTGTTTAATTGTTAAAGGTTTGTTAATTAAGTCTAGCCTTCATACCAGAAGTTGCTCTAAATCCCCCTTTTTAATTGATAGCATACAAATAGAAAAATGATTAATAAGAATACTTTCCTGAGAAATGATTATGTAGCATTATGGAATACCTCTGTTTTAAGTCAATAGTGAACATCTTTACAATATAACTGTAGTCCTCCAAAAGAATTGTGAATATCTATTAGCATTTTACTGAATGAAAAGACCTTTTTCTGTTATAAAAAATTCTGCAAGGAATATCATTTTAAGAATATGTTTTTGTATGTCCTGACTGATTCCTTTAGAATAAGTCCTTAAGAGTGGGATTTTTCAGGTCAAAATACATTTTGGAATTAGTTGGATTTAATTATTCCCTATATTTTTCTAGCCTTTGAAGACAATAAAAATATTTACTGACAATAATGGTCTTCTTGTATGAACTTGTATGGATACTTTTCATTCTTCTTTAAGTTTCACAGTTCACAGTTTCATTTAATTTGAAAGGTAATTTCATTGCAGGTCAAGAATCTTTTTGATGACAAAATGTTTATTTTTACCTAAAAGAGGATTACGGTGAAGATGTTCCATCTTAAGTTAAGTACAAAAGTTCTCTCTGTATTTATATTGTTTAGCAGAAAAATAGTTTGAAAATGTAGGGTGGAGACAAGTTGAATGAGCTAAAAGTACCAACGGTATTTTAGCTGTCTCACTGAAGAGACATTCCAAAATCTTGCAGCACAAGAAATACTTTGAAAGTCGGCCTTAAACTTAATCCCATAGGAGGGAGACTTGGCAAGCAAGTCAGCATCTTTCTTGTAACCCTAACAAGTTCACAGATTCCAGTAAGCTTCCGTGCATTTTGCAATCCAGATTCTACCCCATGAATCTTTCTTTCTTTAGAGTTTATGAAATTTTCTAATTTTCCTAAAACATCATACAAATCCTCTAACTGGTACATATATCTTTCAATCATAAAAGTGCCATTTCGATTTATAGTCTCCGAAATCAATAAAGCCTCCCCTCCCCAAGTAAAAGGGAGAAGGATCTGGCATCACTTAATGAAATGTACCTAATAATAATATGACAACAACATGCCACGTTATCATAGCTCAAAGTAAGCTGACACAGCCTGGTCAGGACTTGGCTATCTTTGAAACAAAATCACATTCTTCAGGAAGTGGTGTTGGTAACCCAATAAGCAGCAGCTGTTCCTGGATCTTTGAAAAAAAATGTTTCATCATTTGAACGGTGTTCTGTATCCAGCTCTATGCCCCATTATAACTGAGGGCCAACGTGGAAAACTCTAGTTTTTATAATGATTGGAAAACCTCTGGGCAAATAAATACAGGAAAAAATTTTTTGCTCTTAATCTGAGGAGCCTATCTCAATTTAGATATACTTTGTTCAAATCAATTTGTCTGTAATGTTAATTTGCACTTATTACCCAGAAATTCCATGTGCATAAAATGATTGCTCCATTCCCTCCAATCTTAATAATGAGTGCTCCATCCCTGCGCCATTTTAAAAGCTTTCTAAAGACCCTTTTAAAATGAAAGGTGATATCACTGAATGTAATGTTTATTTACAAGATATTATGATCCAAGGCTTCCAGAATGTTCAGTATAAATGCACTGCATTTAATAGAAATTTGATCCCATCAATTTTACATGATCCCAACAAGGAGAGTGTAGAATTCTAATAATGCTAATGAGAATTTGATATTGACAGAAGATTCATTTATAAATAAAAATGGCCAGAAAGATGATTACATCAAACGATGGTTTGTCGATACCCATCTAACATTAGGTCTCACTATCAAGATGAACAACCACACTTTCAGTAACAACAGTAAATAGCAATTATGATTCCTATGCTGTACTTATGTAGCACTTTCATCGGTGGACCTATAAAGAGATGTATTAAAATATCTTCAGACTCTTTGACAGCCTGGGCTTGAAGTATCTACTTCTAGGAGAACTCTAAATCAACATCACATCATTGCGCTGAAATGGCTTTAGTCATGTTTGCTCAAATGTCCGAAGATCTCATGCTGTGTCCACACAGATGACCTGGCCAAGAGACAGTGTGGCACAGACCAGATCATGCTTCCATTCTGATTCTCTCTTATGCCCTAGTTCTCCCAAGGTATCTATAGAGCTGAGAGGTTTAGATCAGTCCAAACATTTGCTGAAATGCATATGCTTTATCCCTTAATTAAAATCGCTGGAGTTTTCTACCCATCTCTAAGGAAAAAGGCAGAACAGCAAACTCATTCTAAAAAAATCTAGCTTTGGAAGTAGAAATACAAATGGAGTGACAATTTATAAATGATTGTATGTTCTCATCAATTTTGACAGGCTATGCCTGTCACAGACAATATTGTAAAAATTTTACTTTGTATCAGCCTGCCATTATTATGCCTCTTCCGCTGGCATCTGATACAATGACTAGCAGCCCCCCTCACCCCCCAGCACCAAGGGTTTAACTATTTAGTAATAGATGAGGAAACTCACCCATAAATCTGTCCAGGTCTGATATTCACCATTCTCCCATAAGAGAGACAGATAACTTTGAACAAGCTGATAGGACAGCTAATAATATTCTGGCAGGAATGAAAACGAAGAAATGTGTGATGAATGAAAATGAAACAAATTGGCCAAAGAGGACTCAGAGGAGACAAGACAACTGCTTCAAGTGTGTAGAGGGCCATGATGTAGAAAAGGGTGAAATTCAATCCATCCTGAGGAGGCAGAGCTAGAGCCAGGACAAGGACACCAGCTGGGGGACATTTCAGTTCCCAGTGACAAAACAAAAGTCATGACTGTCCAACGGACTCACCTGGGTGGGAATGAGAAAGGAGAGAAGGGATGGGGGTAATGGCTATGTATTCATGAATTCCGTCAGTCGTTCTTAAGTACTTATCCTGCCTTGGGCACGATGCAAGATGCTGGAGATCCAATGTTGAGAAAAGATAGACATGGTATGTGCCCTGGGAGGCAGATAGAGCTCTGGTCATCACACTCATAAATGGAACCACATCTGTACTTTGAAAAAGTCACAGGCTGTCAAATGGAGAGTGGATTGGATGGGACCAGAGAGTATCCAAGGAGATCAGAAGGGGGCTTCCCTAATAGGATGTCGGATTACTACTAGGCCTATAATTTTAATGTCTTGAGACGTCTGTATCTGGCCTCCATGAACATTCCTTTATTTGCTTACTTAATTTAGTCAATATTCAATGTGCAAAATGGCATTTTGAAAGTAGAAATTCGGTTTGTTATTGTTATTATCAATTCCAACTTTTCAACGCCTCTCATATCACTGTTTTTGTTGTCAACGATATTTCCTTTCTACTTCAGGAATATTGTTCTAAATTCTTAGCTATGTGAGGATAATATAATTGAACTTTGCGACAAGTTAGTCTATCAATTATCAAAATAATCATCAGAGAAGATAATATTTATTTATACTAATTGTTGTTTTTAATATTCTAGCTGCATGCCAGATTTCACAAAATCACAAAATAAAGGTAACCTGAAAAAAAAGCTGTTTGGAAAGCCTGCAAAACTCATGAGGAACTTAAATTTTCTCAACTCCATGTTTACATCATTTCTTGAATACATTAATGAAGCCAGGCTACAATAGCTTTCCCATAGGGCCATCTTAAAAATAAATGTGTTTATAAAGCCTTTCAGGAAGAGTTTGGAGAAGTAAAGAAGGAGTTTCTATAATTCAAAGATATTTTCTATAAGTGTCCAGATAACAACGTCAGTAATTTTCTGGGGCTAGTTGTTAAACCCTGTGAGTTAATTTTATTACTCCCTGTTAATGATTGGTCTTTTTTCTTCTACAGAAGATATATATGTAAAGCTATTAGTATTTATTCTTTTCTTTTCTACAGTGATTTATTTTGTGATTTAACTCAGTCACTTACAACAAGCAAAACAATCTAAAGTGGGCTTTTTGTTTTATATGTACACATGTGTCTATACGTACATTAAGCCTTTGTTGGGGTGGAGGGCAGGGAGAAATAGGAGGAAACTTTAAAGTAAAGGAACAGGATGAATCCCACTAGCATCAGGAGAAAGGGATGTAAACTTCTTAAGGAAGAGTATGGTAGAACCAAGTAGTTCTGTTTTTGTACGAGCTTCCCCACGGTATGAGTCTAATTTGACATTTGACATTTTGACAATCAAAAACAAAAACAAAAAAAAGATTAGCCAACAAAAACAAAAGCATACGCATATACTACTGGGATTACTCTGTGAGGGGTTAGAGCTGTCAGTTGTGCAATTCTGATCTAGTACTTAAAAAAAAGCAGACATGCAGTGCTTGGGCAAGGCTCCCACCTTCCAGCCCCATTGTGGGAACTTAGATATAAACAAAAGCTGGGAGCCTCTGTAGTTGCAGGGGGACCTGTGAAAAGATGATGCCCTCTTCCTTGGAGATAATTCTCGCTGTGCAGGTACATTCATTCATCCTTCATTCATTCTTCAAATCTCTCTTGAGTACTTCCGATGTGCCAGGCACTGCGTCAGTGACTCTGCCATATTTCTATGGGGTGAATGAAGCGAATGGCATTGAGCCCATTTCACAGCTGTGGAAAGGGGGCAATGAAAGGCAGAAGGACTTGATTTGTGAAGAAGCAACAAAGGCAAAACTAAAGTCAGCTTCCTGGATTTCTTGTCCAGTTTTGGTTTGGTTTGGTTTGGCTTAGAGTAGTGGGTCCCCAGCAGGGGAACAGCGGTTGCCAGTGCGGGGCACAGTGGGCAATGTCTGCGTACATTTTCGATTGCCATAACGAGGGGAAGGGAGGACCACTGCATCTGGTGGATAGAAGCCAGGGATGCTGCTCGGCATCTTACAGCACACCAGACACCCCGTAGCAAGGAACGATTGGGATCAAAATGTCAACAGTGCGGCAGTTTAGAAACCCTGGTTCAGAAAGAGTATTTGGAAATTTTAGCTGATGGTCCAGAATTTATTTACCCTATCTGGGTAACAGGAAAAATTAAGAAAAACAAAAGGTGAATTGCTTCTAAGCTGAAGTTGATACAACTGTTTGATTCTCATAAATGAGTCTAAATCTAAGTTCTCTTTTTAAAAAAGAAGTGCTTATTTTGCAGGCAGCATTTTTTTTTTTTTTAATTCCACAGTGTGGCTACCCACTGTCACCACAAGCAGTAGCATTCTTATCTGTCAGTGATGGCCTCTTGGTATGCAGTTACAAAATGTACAGACAACTTTTTTCACTGTTATGTTAGTACATTCAATCCACTTGTGGTTTTCCAAATGAAACTCTCCTGCTGTGAAAGTCACCCATTTAATGAAGTGTATTTACTGTATATTAGTGAGAATCTGTAGCTCAAGAATACTGCATTGGGAGTGAAATCAACATCCTCACATTCAAGTAACCCCTCTCCCTCACTCAGTGAGACGTTCGTGCAAGAAGCCAACTGGAAATTCCGGCCACTACCTTGATGATATTAAAAGGTATGGGGAACCTTCACTGTGCTTGCCTTGCATCTTTCGTTCTTAAATGCTTGTATTCTAACCTCTTGTGGGAGGTAAGCTGGGGCAAGACTTGACATCACTATTGGCTGAACCGGTCACAGGGCAAGGCACTCAAGTACAGAGATCAAATGGCTTACTTCTACAGATTTCCTGGGTGGGACAATATTGACTTTGTTGTTTACTTCACTGTCAAAGTCCCAGTAACATCATTAGGTCATGATTATAAGCAGTTCCCCAGTATGAATGTTTCTAAGTGCTATTGTCACATAATTTTGAAAATAAATTATAGACATGATTTGCACCTCAAATCTCCAGCAGCATTTAAGTAAATGCTCAGCTCAGGCACTTCACAGGCCTGCTAGAAAGTCATGTCCAAGAACAATTTTCTTATTAATAATCATGATAGAAAGAAAAATGTAAACAAGAATATCATAATTTCCTTCAAGCATGCTGTATAGTCTTCTCTAAACGACAGAATGAAAAACCTTAGTCTTCAAGAATCTCATGAATTCATCTCAGCCTTTGCACCGACACACTGGTCTCTGTCTTCTCCAGTGTCTAATTGGATCTGACAATTGTGTTTATTTGGGACAAAAAATGAGTATGTTTGAGTTTCTAACTTTGTTCTCCCACAGGGGCACGGACATATGTATCTTTCCTTCTCAAAGACAGCAGTTGCGTACAATGTACACAAATATTTTTAAGTGTTTCACAGCACAGTGACATTATTTTATGGAACTAACCGTGGTGTGTAGGGGTGAGCAAGACTCTGTAAAAAGTATGTGTGATGAAACAACAAAGGGGAAAAGTAGCGCAGAAGCCACTTTGTTGACATTAAAATAGTTTCTATTTCAGGGCCATCAGTCACTTCATCGTGTCTAGAGGGGGTTCAACATCAAACAAACCAAACGGAGCCTGGACCATATCCTGAGAGCTTGGCGTGGATTCCTGGGCTCATCCCACACAGGGGGTAAGCGGGGACCGCTGGCATGCACTGGAGACAGCTAAAACTTTGAGGAAGTTCAGATATGGCTCCAGGTCCTTTATAACTAAGAGTTGATTTAGACCCTAAAAGAAGATGATGGGAATACCCTGAGAAAACCATAATTCAAAAAGAGTCATGTACCTCAATGTTCATTGCAGCTCTATTTACAATAGCCAGGACATGGAAGCAACCTAAGCGTCCATCAACAGATGAATGGATAAAGAAGATGTGGCACATATATACAATGGAATACTACTCAGCCATAAAAAAAAGAAACTGAATTATTTGTAGTGAGGTGGATGGACCTAGAGTCTGTCATACAGAGTGAAGTAAGTCAGAAAGAGAAAAACAAATACCGTATGCTAACACATATATACGGAATCCAAAAAACCCCCAAAAAACTGGTTCTGAAGAACCTAGGGGCAGGACAGGAATAAAAACGCAGACGTAGAGAATGGACTTGAGGACACGGGGAGGGGGAAGGTTAAGCTGGGACGAAGTGAGAGAGTGGCATGGACATATATACACTACCAAACGTAAAATAGATAGCTAGTGGGAAGCAGCCGCATAGCACAGGGAGATCAGCTCGGTGCTTCGTGTCCACCTAGAGGGGTGGGATAGGGATGGTGGGAGGGAGGGAGACGCAAGAGGGAGGGGATATGGGGATATATGTATATGTATAGCTGATTCACTTTGTTATACTGCAGAAATTAACACAACATTGTAAAGCAATTATACTCCAATAAAGATGTTAAAAAAAAAGATGATAGGATTACAGAAGTGATATTGATATGAAATTTAATCTCTTAAGCATTCACTGAGCACTACAAACATTGGTTGCGTACCTGCAAGCAGTTATTGAGCACCCAGTCTCTTCCTGGCACCATTTTATACACTTCGGATGCAGAGAGGAAAATGTACAGCCCCTGTTGTCCTCTCACAGGAGTGCACAGTCCACTGGGGAGACTGAGGTGTAAACAAGTAACTACAAGACGCTGTGAGCCAGAGGGGAGAGGTGTACGCAAAAGGGGAGGCAGCAGAAGATGAGGAACTGCAAACTCAGCCTAGAAAAGGTGATGTTTAAAGTTCTCAAGGATGACAAAGAGTGCAATACTTGGATAGGGAGGGTGCCCAGAGAGAGCAGAGATAACAAAGTACAAGGTACCTAAGTCAATTTCACAACAATTTGTGGAGGAAGACTGTGCAAAAGAACAAAGGAAGGGAGGTGCTGCCTCCAGGGAACTTTCTATCTCCTACTTCAAAGTATATATGTTTGTAACTCCTTGAGATTACAAGCATGTGAAATGTACACTAATTACCCTTGCTTTCAATTCATTGCATTTTATCTTCTACTATGCTTGTAGATGTGCTTACAAATCCTGCCAAATGTGAAAGAAATGTCCCAAAAAAGATAAAGCAGTGATCCCAATAGATACATAACCAAATGATAGGCAGAAGTACAAGATGAAATTCCGTTGATGATCACAGACATGGGAAAAAGTTCAATCTCACTAGTAATTAAAATATACATTAAAATGAAGTAACTTTCTGTTTATTGTATTATCGTACATTTTACAAAGCATTAATGTCTTAACCTGAGGAGACTCTGGTGAACTTCCATGCTCACATGTGGCACTTGGACTATATATCTTTAGATTCTTGACCCCCAGAGAAAGAGGGGGCAGGGGAACCTCTATGCACAGGATTATTCAGCACTAATTATTTAATAAAATACAGAAGCAAACTGAATTTCCAAAATTAATGGGAGAGTTAAATCATGCTTCATTATTTAAATAGGTTATGGCATTATAATTAAAGTTAAAATTAATAATTATAAAACCTCTTGCCACAGGGAAACATTTTCAATATGATTACTATAAAAAGGGTCAGAAAATGGCATATACAGTATGATTTCAACCGCATAAAATATTTATGTATCTAGAGAAGAATCAGAAGGGAATACGCAAAAATAGCAGCTAATATTACGTAAAGGGTTTTTGGTGTCTTGAGTCCTCAGACTTTCTGTTAATTGTTTTTTAGCAATGCTAGCAAGATGGTAGAATTTGAATCATTTAATAAACCCCACAATAATGGGGCAATACACAACACTATGAAAAAACAGTCTTGGGTACTTGTAGAGCCTCACGTTAAGGTGAAAAATATGCAAGCATATAAGATTAAGAAGCAAATTGTAATAGGGAAGAATAAATCTGACTCCATATTGGATCTGTTTCTTTTACTTTAACCTTTGTATTATCTTGCTTTTGCTACAAGTTAAGAATGTTGCCTACAGCCTAAAATATACAGGACAGCCCATTCTCAAGACTCTGACTTTTAAAGGTATAACACTTCTTCCACTCATATAGAGATAAAAAGTTACAGAACAGAGAATAACATTTGTCTTGTTGGAGGTTTACAGGAACATTATGACTTGACCTAGGAGGACAAATGCAAGAGCAAAGGATTCTGACACCAAGAAGTCTGCAACAACCAACCACTCCCCTCCCCTTTTAGTATAAAAGAAGCTTGAATTCTAACTCGGGTAAGATGGTTCTTTGGGACACTAGTCCATCATCTTCTCAGTCTGCTGGCTTTCCGAATAAAGTCACTATTCCTTGCCTCAACAACTCGTCTCTTGATTTATTGGTCTTTTGTGTGGCAAGCAGTCCGAGCTTGGACTCAGTAACAAAATGATCATTTTGGGGGGAGGGCATATTCATTCCAAATTCTGCCTTGAGTAAAGTTGCAAACTGTCATTACAGTACCTCATCTTACTTATGAGTTTGAGCACGATGGCAGAACATGGTCATCTAAATTATCCATTTACTTTGTAACTGGAATTAAAAGCTCTTTTTTAGGGAACTCAAGATGTCATGAGGCAGAGTCAGGCTGCAGATTGATTCTGTAGCTTAGAACATTTCCACCGAAGCGTTTGGCCTGTGAGATGTCTAAGTAGATTAGTTGAAGTAGAAATGCATTATTTATTATTTAACACTTAGTGAAAGCAGTCAGTGAGCTAGGTTTAGTAATGATTTCTTTTAGACACTCACCGATGAATAAGAATTAGGTAAACATAAGCCAATCATTATTTGGAAGGTTTATCAAGTTTCAAAATCAGAACATTTTTTTTTGAAGAGGCAATTATGATCTTCCCTTTGAACATTGGAAAAGATAAACCTTATGTTATGTATGGAGACTCTGAGAATTAGACCTGTTTAGACAAGGAATGGGAGGGGATCCCACAATGTCAATGGAGGTCTTTTCTAATCAGGGCCCTGCTTCTGATTCCTGCAGATAAATCTAGGGGACAGATCATAGGAACACATTCGCTGACCTCAGAACTCCGGATGGTGACTGCTAATTACTTTAGAATTGAAGGAAGACCCTTCCTATTTCAGATGTCTGGATTGCTGGAAAAGCTACATTTACAAAATCTGATCTATATCCAGGTAAGGGAAAGCTGATCTTCTGCGTGGACAGGAGCAGTATTATCACTTCCTGGGTGCCTCCAGGTCCTTCTGCAGGTGCTTCCCCGGCGCACAAGTTGTACCCTATTTCTTCAGTTACTTCACCCAGTGTAGACTGATCTAAAAACCTTCTTTTCCAATGGGGGCGGAATGCAACCTGTGACTGGGGAACCGCTAACCTGTGGCTTCCGGCTTTCATAGTTTCGGTAGAAGATGCAAATGATTAACTATCCCTCCACCCTTCCCTTCCAAAGATGGCCTCATCATGACCTCACCATGACATCATGATGAAGTCTAACACTTCTAGTTTTGTGATTTGGGGCAAAGTACTTAACCTTTCTGGAGTTCACCCTCTTTATGGTAAGTGGCATCCATCACAGGGAGATATTGTTGTTCTTTCTCCAGTGGCTTATGTATAACCAGTGCATGATGTACGATGGGCACTCCATACCTCTCTTTCTTTCTTTTTTTAAATTTATTATGGTAAGAACACTTATCATGAGATCTACCCTCTTAACAAACTTTTAAGTGCACGGTACAGTACTGTTGAGAACGGGCACTGTGTTGTACAGCAGCTCTCTAGGGCCTATTCATCTAGCATAACTGAAACTTTAGACCCACATTTAACAACAACTTCCCATTTCCCTGTCCCACAGCCCCTGGCAACTACCATTCTACTCTCTGCTTCTATGAGTTTGACTATTTTAGATACCGTCATATAAACAGAATCATGCAATACTTGTCCTTCTGTGACTGGCTTATTTCATTTAGAATGTCTCAAGGTTCATCCAAGTTATTGCATATGGCCGGATTTCCTTCCTTTTTAAGGCTAAATAATATTCCGTTGTATGTATATAACACATTTTCTTTCTCCATTCGTTTGTTAATGGACATTTAGGTTGTTTCCACATCCTGGCTATTGTGAGTAGTGCTGCAATAATCATGAGAATGCAGATATCGCTTCGATATCCTGAGTTGCACTCTTTTGAATTAATACCCAGAAGTGGGATTTTTGAATCATATGATAGCTCTAGTTTTATTTTTTGTGTTTATCCCCACAGACTTCCCCAACACTTGCTTCTAACTTCAAATTTCTTTACACATAGCACGGATTCCAGCACCCACCCACCCACTCCTCATTTCCAACGCCACCCAATTTCTGTTTCTTGCTGACAATTTCTAAGTACTTTGTGAATTAGCTTGTGTTTTTGTTCTTTTGAGGTTTTTTGTGCTGTGTGTGTGTGTGTGGTTGTTCTTGCTGCTGAAGGGTGGAATTGAAATTATTATGTAACTGCCAGCAGTAACTTCAATGGGAGAGACAGCAGCTGAACTCTGAAAGGTTAACACTGAACTTCAGAGTCGCTTAATAGACTACAGTTTATAAACAACAGATTTCCTAACAGACTAGAGCAACAAGAAAGTCAAGTTTGGGATTCCCATGCTTTCAGTGTGTATTTATTTGATTGTTTTGGTTTTATTATTATTAAATAATAAGTTGTACACTCTCATTTTATATGTAGGGATATGAATATTTAACTTTTTGGAAGATTTATTCTTTAGTAAAATCACAAGATTTAGCACAATGTGACAACTATATCTATGTAAGCACATTGAAGGCAACGTCAGAAGGAATATTTACTTATGATTATAATCTGTGGCTTAAACTATAGTTGAGTTCCAAAGATATTAAATTTAAAATATAACTGCATCATATGAAATAGTTTGATTGTTGTGAAATTCAGTCATTAATTCCTCACCTTCTTGTGATGCTGTCTAATAAATATGCTCTTGAAAGAGTCTCCTTCTCTGCAACACACATTTTTAATGTCTACTTCCTGATATTTTTATATGAACTAAACATTTATCTTGGCATTATTTGCAAATGAGATAGAGTTCATTCAGACATACAACTCAATGGAAATAGAGAACACACATTTCTGCAAAGTTAGGACAGCACAGACCTGGGAAAGCAGAATGCCAGGTCTGATTCCAGCTCCCCTGGCCCTCTCTAGCCTACTGTGTCACATTAGCTGTTGGTGACATTCCTCAGTTCCTCCTTTGAGATGCAGTGTGCAGCCTGATTGATCTCTGAGCTTCCTCTAAGTCTTTCTCACATCCCTGGTATTTCTGTGATATGGGTGCTTGCATTTGTCACTACTCTGACAATTGATGCCAACAAAGAAAGTTATACAACCTTTGACAGTGAATTTCTTACCTCTTTATCCTGTACAAAATCACTGAGTTAGGTTCAAAAATAAAGGATTCCTAAAACAGCTGTGGTAGGCTGGTCTTGCCTCACTGGGTGAAAATATTTGAGAGCGGTATTCCATGTGAAACAGAGGGTTTGTCTAAGAGCCCATGCAAAGTAAATTGAAAAGAACTGGCTCTCTAATCACTGGGCTTCCTCTCATTGTCATATGTTGTAAATATCAAAAGGTGATGAATTTATAGGACTTTGGTTACACATTTTTCCCGTAGGCTCCAAATGCTGTGTTCTCACTCAAATCCACAAAACTGGACCGTCCCTGGGACCAGGTTGCAGATATGGGTTTTGGAAGTCCTTTTTTTCTGGAAGAAAAATATCTTCCGTGAGATATTTAGTTGTCACAAAGAGGCATAGAGAACCTGCTGGGTTGTCTCACTTGAGCATTAGTCTTTTGACGCAAAGCTTCTCCCCAATGAAAAGCCAATACGTGATCATTTGTGCACTCAGAGAAGCCCCAAGCTGTGACCACCACCTCCCATTCACTGTGTGATTCCGTTCCTGGTTACAACATATCTGGTATCATTTTTTATAGGAGACCTAGTGATATGACAGGCTGGATTGTGCCATTCTGGAAGGAACCGGGAGGGTAGAAGCTATTGATTAGCAAAGGGAGATCTTTCAGTAATTAAACCAGCAGTGCTTTCAGTAACAGAGAGAGAGAAAAGGATTGAATTGTATGTTTGTCTCTTCAATGTTTAACATAGGCTAATTTTTTTTGATTTACTAAACATCCACAACAAAATGTAGAAATGAAACCATAAGCATTGTTAAAGGACTGAAAGACTAGATAGCATCTAAGACCAGTGCAAGTGGGGAAATGTTTGACTGAATGCTTAATTATCTTAATATGCAACAATCAAGGATGGCTGAGCCTTGACAATTATTAAGTAACCACCAAATTGTTTTCCATTTACTTCAAAGGTTGATTAAACATATTTGTTAAGAATGCTGAGCATTCCCTGATCCTCAAAGTTGTTGAGGTTTAACCCTATTATCAAGGTTTGCTGGATTTAGCAAATACAAATATAAGTTGCTCAGTTAAACGATGAATTTCAGATGAACAATGAATAATATTACAGTGTAAGTATGTCCCACGCTATATTTGAGAAACAGCTATACAAAAACATTATTTGCCATTTATCTAAAATACACAGATGACTAATTTGTTGGCTGTAATCTTGGGCAGACACTTCTCAGGCATTATTTGCTGGTACTCTTTGAGTACATATATACAACTGGTTTACGTATGAGTATATATATACATCACTGGAATAAGCCCAGCTTCATGGAAGCATTGGGACCTTTCTAAGGTGGCTTGTATGCTTAGGAATCTTTGTCATTCCTTGTCTTCCTAACTCCCAAAGTTATGCTGAATGGACACTTGGAGAGACTCTTCCCAGTTTGCTCAAGACTTGTGCTAAACTGCCTTACACAGTTGAAAGTGAAATGCGACAGACTGGTCTGGGTTTAATACATCAAGAGTCAGGCCCAAGCCTCTGGCTTAAAATAAAACTGTGAGCACAAGAAACATGGCATAACCAAGACATGGTTTAAAAGGTTGATACCTAGAGGGGTGGGATAGGGAGGGTGGGAAGGAGACACAAGAGGGAGGAGATATGGGGATATATGTATGCATATAGCTGATTCACTTTGTTATAAAGCAGAAACTAACACACCATTGTAAAGCAATTATACTCCAATAAAGATGTTAAAAAAAAAAAAAATGTTGATACCTGGAAAACCTTTGAGAAGTCAACATCAACTCCAGACCCCCAATCTTAATTTTCTCAAGCCTCTCAAAAAAGATAATCTTTTAAAGTTCAACTGATATTCATATTGCATTAACATGGCAGGCATGGCTCTGTATCTCTTATTCGTTAAATCCACATGAAACCTCATGATATAGATCATATTATTATTTCAACGCTACCGAGGAGGAAACTGAGGGGCAGAGGGATTAAATGCCATCCCAAGGTCACACGACTAGTAAGTGACGAAGAGAGGATTCAAACCCAGGCGCGCTGGCCCCAGAACACACGTTCTGAACCACTAGGCAGTGGTGCCTCCCCACTTCCACCTGCTGTACAATTTTGGAAACAGATCAAGAATTCTCTGTACGCATGAGAAAGCATGTGATAGGTTCATTACTTCCAAGACTGTTTTACAAACATCATCTCATTCGGATTTTAGGGCAACTGAATGTGGTAGAAAGGGCAAGTATTAAGTATTATTATTGCCATTTTGTAGATGAAAAGATTAAGGACAGAGAGGTGACACATCACTGGCCCAACATTAGTGAGTTAGTAAATGCTATTTCTCCTAATCCAAGCCCCATCCTCTTTCCACTCTACCTATGTTCACTATGGAAATTAAAATGGAATCTAGAAAATGTTGAGAACAATGATTTTGCTCTAACTTAAAATCTGGATTTTTGAATGCAGGCATGTCCTTAAGTCTGGGGTTACGGGAGAGAGGGGCAGGGCTCTGCTTGGTAAAGCAATATCCAAGGAAAGGGAAACCAGCACTCTGACTTCTCTCAGTGATTTGAGGGTGGCTTAGAGGTTATGCCAGAATGGGAAACTTGAGTGTCATTACAGGGGAAATCCGTAATTTGGAAACTGTGATACCAAGTGCAATAATAAACAAATTACTGAGACCATGCTTCTGCCAACTGGAGGACTTGTACTCCCAGCACTCTGCTCTTTTTTAGGGTGCCAATCAGTAGTGAAAAAGGCGATTATAATTGAATGCACCGAAATTTAGAATGCTGGACACCTCATCTCCCAAAATTAGTTTTCTAAGCACCAGGTTTTATTGCTGGGAAATTACTATTGGTACTCGGTATTAAGTACCAAGATGATGATGGGTCTAGATCTAAAACAAAAATTAGAGAGCTTGTAAGTAGAAAAAAGACATTGGTATTCACAATGCATGTTCTAGAGAAACAGTAGTAATGAATGACTTTTCAGGGTGAAAGTAGAAATAGGCAGTGAAAGTAGCTACCTTTGTTTAACTCCAAGTGAGTCACTGTCTGTAGAACCCTCCCGAAAGGAAATGTGGGCAGCCAGGCCAGTCTCCGCTGTGGTCTTCGGAGATGTCAGCACAGGCAACATGCTTATAAAAAAAAAAAAAAAGAGACCTCAGAAGTGTTTAATGAGACCTCAGAAGTGTCTGATCATCTCCTCTAATTGCCCTGAATAATTGGAGAACTGCATGGCCTTGCCTACTCCTTCCCAAAGACGGTCCATTCAAATATGCAAATCTAAAATTATTTGAATACTGCTCTAATTGGAGTCTGGGCTACCCATTATTTGCTGAAGAACAAAACAATATGACTAAAAAAGCAAAAAAAAAAAAAAAAACATTGACTATCAAATCCTTCATTCTAAGCTTCACTGAACTCCCCAAATTACCCACAGGCAATCTTGACAGGGACCACTTTACAAGAGAGTTGATGACCTCTAATTAAGACACAAGGAACTTCTAGTTATGTTAATATTTGAAATTGAAATTGGTTTGACCTATGCAATTCCATAACACACCACCGAGTTAATCTCGACTCCAGGCACCTTATAGTTGGCAAAATGTCCAATAAATATATTGCAAAGATACACGTTCCAGCTCCCTCCTCCCTGCGTAGATTACGTTATGGAATGGCAAGTCTAGGATGTCATACCTGATAACATGGCTTTCTGTAGAAACTTTACCCAACAAAGGATGTTGAACAGGTGTTACTAGTCCTTTATCCCATCAGGAGTTGGGGTCCGCAGTGCACACTTCCCTTCAGCTTCTCTTAACTGAAGTCACCTCTCAGTCTCTCTCTGCTCATGCTTTCAGCATACTCTTCCCTTTTGAAATGCATCTCATCTTCTCTCCCTTCCCTACCCTACTCTCCATCCTTCACTGTGCTCCTAGACACCTTTCCTTCACTAACCTCCCTGATAGTGACTTTGAGGTTTATATTTACATTTTTAGCCTGTTGCTTTAACCACCTTGGTAACACCCAGACCCATTTTACCATAACTTTCTGCACAAAGTTACAAAACCCTGATTCCCTTTTATTGTCTGTTGATGCCAGTTCTTCACCTATATCCTGTATTCCCCAGTCTCAGAAAAAAAAGTAAAACTATAAACTCTTCTCAGCCATACTTTTATTCTCTCTCTCCCCTTCTTATCCCTGCCAAATTCTTAAAAGTGTAGTTGACACCCCCTGCCATCACTTCCTCTTCACCCAAAGGTGCCTTGACTTTTACAATTTGTTCTTCAGCTCTAGACTAGAGATAAATTTTCTGTAGAAATTAAATGTTAAGGAACTCCTGCTTTAGAATCAGATACCGAGAGTTGGAACCCCAATTCTTCCAAAGGCTAATGATGTTGAATCTGTTTAACCTATCCACTTAATTTCTTTTCCTCATCTTAAAATACAATTATAATAAATACCAATGTTTTATTGACATTTATTACAATAATATGACGAGTTCTTACAATGATTAAGTAACACAGTCCTGAATGCCATAGTGGTCTCATCCTGAGTGATCAGTAGTGCTGGATGTTGTGTGTTTTTATTGTTGTTATCATGCTGAGGGGCCAAAACCAGTAATTATCCTCAATTTTCATCTTCTTTAACTTCTCTGCAGCATCTGTTTCAAAATGGTTTAAATTGTTTAAATGTTCTCCTTTCTTCTTTCTCATGGCTCATCTAATTCTGCTCTTATCTTTGATGGCTTCTCTTCTGTCTTCAGTGGCTCCAACTCCTCCCCCACCAGGATGTAGATGGTCTTTCAGAGTCTGTTGTCAGCTGATTCCCACCTTTCCTACACTCTTGTGTTTTCCCCATGACCAGGACTCACATCATCCCTGTTTCGTCCATGAGTCACTCCCAAATGTGGAGGCCAGTATCAGCCTTCCCATAAATTATCTGCTGAACATATCCTGATACACCAGCATATCCCACAAACACATTAAATCTCACACATTAAAAACCAAGCCTCCTTTTCCTCCCATCCCTACAAAGCCTATTCCACTCTCCCTTATTTCTGTGAAAACCATTACCTATTCCCAGGCCCCAGGCTATGAAAATGAGAGCCATCTCCAATGCCTTCTCATTTACTCTCAAAGTTAATTTCACCTCTCAGAGAGACACAGAGAACTGTTACCCTGAATCCAAGCAGATGGTTGGAATAAGAAGAAAGGAAATCTCGAAGAAAATGCTATTTTAGAGGTTGTAATGGCTGCAAAAGAATTAAGGGAAACAGAAGTTTCATTTGGCATCTACCATGTTCCAAAGACTATACTAGGTATTTCATTTATATATATATATATATATATATATATATATATATATATATAAAGGAAAAGGTATTATTTCAAGAAGGAAAATAATCTTTTAGAAGTGAAGTTCTGATGATAAACTGGGAATATCCTTGATTAGGAAAAATGAGAAGCAGTGTCTACAAGGATGAGAAGGACAGTCCAAGTGGTCATCCAGTGAGCTGGAGCTACTCCAAGACATGTTCAGTGGACGGAAAGAGGGACTCATGACCAGCAGCACCAGCTTGTAATAAGATTATTGGAAATTCTGAAGTCCAGGAGACTAAGTCTTTTAAAAAGTCCCAAGGACAAAAAGGAAGGGGTGGATTTTATTGTTGTACTGCACTGAGAAAGAGGTCAATGTATGTTGCAGACAATGGAAGGAGATTGAAACTACCTCAGTTCCTATTTGGCATCCAGCTCTTCTGCTGAGAATCCACTTTGGCCTGAAAAGATTTTATTCAGTGTTAAAACTGATGCCTGAGCTAGTGATGGGGATAGTAGACATTTATTGGGTACTTCCTGTGTGACGTACGCTTTCTCATTTTATCCTCACAACCACTCTCTAAATTAGAAAGATAGGTTTACAGATGCAGGACCTGACACTCTACAGGGAACTCATAGCACTTAGCTAAATAGCTGAGCCAAGATTTCTATACTGCGGACTCTGAAAGTCAAGTTCACCACTATGTTATGCCACTTCTTGAGTTCGTAATCCTTATGATTCCAATTTCAGGACTGGGACATCTGGCAGGCATGACCACTTATCGTTACCAGTCTCTAAGGAGCTATAAGAAATGGGGGAGGGGGAACCTGAGACTGATAAAGGACACAAGTCTCAATTTTCAAAAAGGCAGACAAGTTCAATTCTACAAAATGATCATTCTAATATGATTGAAGAATCAATTGTTATGTAGATGGTTGTGACGACTTAAACAGGGGGCAGCATGGGTTCTTCAAAAACAGAGGAAGTCAGAACAACTGCCTTTTCATTTTTTCTGCCAGAAGTTTACAAGATAGGGAATCAGGAGTCTGCGGCAGATGCACAGCATCTCAGATTGGAGAGGAACTTCAGGGCTGGTAGGGCAATATTTGAGTTCACATATAACATCCTCACCAAGGGATCACTTTGCCTTTACCTGTCATCCTTAGTGTATGGAACTCACCGACTCATAACAACACCTTTCATTTATGAAGAGTTGAGACTATTTTGGAAAGTTTGGATAAGTCAGCAAGTGTTTTCTTATAATGAGCTGAAATCTACCGTCATGAAGGCTTCCCTCACTTGGTACCGCTTCAAGCACTTGGAGGAATTCAGCTCAAATCTGGTCCTCCTTTCCACCTGAGAGTGGTTCATATGTGAACACAAACATTAGGCTTCTCACTCACATTTCCTAGCCCTGTTTCTTCAATGCATCTTCCTTGAAGAGGAGTTTTGTCATTGACATCAACATTCTCCAACTTGCTACACAGTGCCGAAACCAAGTAGGGAGCCTCTTAGTATTTTAAAGACCTTTTGAAAGTGTGAAATTATTCCACCGTTCAGACAAGACTACAAAATATTATATCTGACATTCAACTGCATCAATTTGTATCATTCTATCATATTTGCTTCAAATCTTTCAAAATATCATTACAGACACGTAAGACCCACATTTATTGTTGCCAGATGCCTCCCTGTTATGAGTTGAATTGTGTCCCCCCCCCCAAATTCATATGTTGACGTTCTAATCCCCAGACCTCAGACCTTCTTGGAAATACAGTCATTGCAGATGTAATTAGTTAAGATGAGGTCATACTAGAGTAAGAACTTCTGACCCCCAGAACTGTGAGACAATAAATTTGTGTTGTTTAAGCCTCCCAGTGTATGGAACTTAGTTAGGGCAGCCCTAGCAAACTAATACACTCCTCAAAGATGACCCCTATCATGGATTAAGTATTTACCACTCATAGAGATATATGGTAATATATATCTATAAGTATTTGAAAGTATTTTTTTTCATCTTACACATTTTATATACATGTTGTAAAATATATTTAAAAAACAGAGAAAATGTAAGTTGTTGAAGAATATATACATGTTGTTTTACTAGACTGTTGAGTATTCTATATCCTTTTCATTGCCATATGAATTTTAAAATCCCCTTGAAATTTCTATCAAAAGGACTGGTGACATTTTTAATTAGATTGCATTGAATCTGTAGATCACTTTGGGGAGAAAAGACCTTGTAACAAGTCGAGTCATACATCAATCTATTTATTTCACTTAAGTCTTCTTTAATTTCCCTCAGCAACATTTAGAGTATTCAGTATAGGGATCTTCCATGGATCTTTATGCCATTGTAAACGGTATAGGTTAAATTTTATTTTCCACTTATTGTTGTTACTATATAGAAATACAATGGATTTTTTCAATGTTGACCTTGTAACCCACAACCTTGCTAAATTCATTTTTGGTTCTAGTAGTTAGATTGTAGTTTATGTAGGATCTTTTACTACACAATCACATTATCTGTGACTACAGCCTAACATTTTCTTTTCTAGCTCTATGTCATAAGCTAGAAAGTTGATTCAGGACAAAGTTGATTTGAAATGGTAAGAGTGAACATAATTTCCTCATTTTTAGTCTTAAGAGGAAAAGCATTTATTCTTTACCAATAAGTATTATGTGGGTTATAGATTTTTGTAGATGCCCTTTATCAGTCTGAGAAAATTTTGTTTTGTTCTTACTTACCAAATGTTTTTTCTTCACCAATTGAGATGAAAATTTGAATTTTGTCCTTCATTCACTGAATTTCTATTTCTTCTGGGGTACATTTTGATAATTTGTATTTTTTTAAGAATTTTTAAATTTTCCCCTAATTTTCTTAATTTATTGGTATAAAAATTGTTCCTAGTATTTCCTTATTTTTCTTTCTAATGTTCAAAAAATCTGTAGTGTTGTTTCCTCTTTTATTCTGTATACAGTAATTTCATTCCTTTGTTTCCTTGATACTTCTGTTTAAGGGTTTATCAATTTTATTAATCTTTTCAAAGAAATATAAATTATATTTATTTTCTCTATTTTTATAAATTTTCTATTTAATTTGTGTCCATTCTTATCTTTATTATTTCTTTCTCCTACTTCATTTGATTTCAATTTGCTCTTCTTTTTCTAGTTTCTTATGATAGAGGCTTATATCATTAATTTTAAGCCTTTTTTTTTCTTTCCTAATACAAGTATTTAAAGCCATAAATTTCCCCCTAAGCACTACTTTAGCTGTATCCATACATTTTGATGTGTTGTGTTTTCAATATCATTTAGTTCAAAATAGGTTCCAAATTCCCAAATTTGACCCATGAGTAATTTATTAGTGTGTAGTCTAATTTCCAAATATGTGGGGATTTTTCAGATATCTTTTTATATTAATGATATCTAATTTGATTCTAATGTTATCAGAGAGCATACTCCGTATAATTTCAATTCTTTGAAATATATTGAGACTTAGTTTATGACCCAGAATTTGGTCTATCTTGTTCCTATAAAAGAATATGTTTCTGTGGTTGTTGGTTGGTCATTCTGTAAAAGTAAATTGTGTAAATTTGGTTAATAGTGTTGTTCAAATCTTTTGCAAACGTACTGATTTTCATGTAGTTCCATAAGTTCCCGAGAGAGTGGTGCTAAGATCTCCAACTATAAATATGGCTTTATTTCTCCTTTTAGTTCTAAAAGTTTGCTTCATGCATTTTGATGTTTTGTCATTAAGCATATATACATTTAGGATTATTATGTCTTCTTGACAATTTCATCATTGTAAAATATTCTCTATACCTCTGGTAATTCTTGTTATCTTAAAACTATTTGGTTGATATTAATACAGCCACTTCTGTTTTCTTGTGACTAATATTTGCATGTTTTAGCTTGTCAACCCTGTTTGTTTTAACCTATCTATGTCTTTCTGTTTAAAGCACATCTCTTGCAAATAACATACAGTTGAGTTTTGTGGTTTTTAATAGAGGAATCTTATCATCTTTGCCATTTAATTAGCATGTGTAATCCATTTATATTTAATATAATGATTGAGTAGTTGGGTTCAAGTCTACCATCTTGCTATTTGTTTTCTTTTGTCCCAGAAGTTCATTGTTCCTTTTCTTCTTTCTTTCACACCTCGCTTTGGATTCCATCTTATCATCTCCATTGGATTTTTAGAACACATTTTAATTTTTTTCAGTAGTTACTCTAGGGATTACTATATATGTCCTTAACACAAGACAGTCTATCTTGAATTAATATTTTAAAATCTTACATATAACATGAGAAACTCACAAAAGTATAATTCCATTTAACTTATCTCATCCTCTGTGTTACTGTTGTCATACATTTTTTCTACTTATGTTACAAATCCCATGATACATTTTTTATTATTTTTGCTTAAAGAGAAAATTAAGAACTCAGAAAAGAAAGTCTTTTACATTTTCTCACACATTTACCAGTTATGGCATTCTTCATTCCTTCCTGAATATCCAGGTTTCCATCTGGTAACATTTTTCTTCAGTCTAAATAATTTTCTTTAACATTATTTATAGTGTTGTTCTACTGGTGATACATTCTCTCAGTTTTTGGTTACCTGAAAAATGTCTTTACCAGGTTTGCACTTTCAAAGGATATTCTGATGGACATAGAATCCTAGGTTGAATATTTTGTTGTTGTTTTGGCAATGTAAAGATATTATTCTATTGTCTTCAAGTTTGTATTATTTTTGATAAGAGGTCTAAAGTAATTCCTATCAGTCCTTCTATGTATCTAATTTGTCTTCTTTCCTCTGGCTGCTTTAAATTTTCTCTTTTTTTTTTTGTTTTAGCAAGTTGACTATGATGCTTCTAAGAGTGATTTTTCTTTGTATTTTTTTCTGTTTGAATTTATTGAGCTTCATGAATCTACAGGTTGCCATTTTTCATCAAATATGGAAAGAATTTGATCTCTCATTCTTTCTTTCCTCCTTTGTTTTTTCCTTTTTTACTTCTTTTTTCTTTCTTTCTTTCCTATGTCATTTTTTCTTTTTTCTTTCTTCCTTCCTTCCATGCTTCCTCCCTCCCTCCCTTCCTTCCCTTTTTTTCTTTCTTCCCTTCCTGCCCCAATCTCTCTCCTCATTTTCTGGAATTCCAATTACAGAAATATTATACTATTTGATGTTTTACAACATGTACCTGAAGCTCCCTCCATTTTTTCACAGTTAAAAAAAAATTATCACAGTTGGGTAGTTTCCATGGACTTCTGTGTGAATTCACTCTTTTTTTCTGCTGCATTCTCCTATCTATTGTTAAGCCTATCCAGGGAAATTTTTTCTGATATTTTATTTTTTAGTTATAGAAATTTAATTTTGTTCTTTTTGACAATTTTCATTTCTCTGCTGATAGTACTAATTTGTTCATTCACTATGTCCATATAATGAACGCATTTAGAATAACAGTTTTAAAGTCCATGTCTGCTAATTCCAATATGTGTTCCATCTTTAGATATGTCTCTTCTGATTATTTCTCCTGATTACTTATTTACTTATATTTTTGCATTTGCACACCTAGTAAATTTTTATCGTGTTATGTGCATTGTAGGTCCAAGGTTGTTAAGATCTGTTTTTTGTTTGTTTGTTTGTTTTTTAGCCTTCCTTTAGAGCATACTGAGTTGTTTGTTTGCAGGCCTTTAATTTAGTGGCTGATCAACTTGATTCTGGTGATACTTTTAGGTTTTGTCAAGGGTATTCTATAGTAGCTCCCTGTGACTAGAATAACTCAAATTTCTAAGGTGTGATTGTTTGGGGGTCTAAATTGAATGTTTAGGGTTTTCTACAATGTTTGTTAGAACTTCAACCTTGGTTCATTAAAACTCCAACATCTCTCAGTTGTATGTGTCCTCTGGAATCTCATTTATGTCATAGTCTCCCAATAGCTATACTCTGCCAGACCACATGGAAGCTAGTCTTGCCCATATACAGCTTAGTACTCAGCCAAAGACTCAAGGTAACCCCTATACTGATATCTGGAACTTGTTCTCTGTGCAGTTTCCTTCTCTTTAGTGCTCTGATCAGCAAATTCAGTTGCTTCAGCAGCCCCAGACTCCAATCTCTATTACCTCTGCCCAGTGTTTCGCTCCACTTTCCTATGTCATAGTTTTGAAAGTGTTCTCAGGCAGAAGGCTGGGATGAATATGGGATCAGTTTGTACACTTCTTTCTTTCAAAGAGCACAGTCTTTCATTACCTGTAGAGTTCAATTACTGCAAATAGTTGCCTCCTATATTTTTCTGTTTTATTGATGGGATACTATTCCAAAACCCATTAATTCATCATGCTTACAACTGAAATTTTTTTTCAACATTTTCTTCATAATCTGTAGGAACTTCATAAGGCTTATCAGAATTCTGGAGGCATGAGTACAAGGCAGTGAGGCTAAGGCAACACACTGCCTGACTGGTAGGTTCAAATAACTGAATAACCATGTGACTTCGAACAAAATAAAAGCTCTCTAATCTAAAATTCCTTTGCCTTGAGTTAGAAAAAATAGTACATATCAGAGCAAGGGGTTCATAAATTAGAATCTCTAATATATGGAAAACCCTTAGCACAGTGCTTGACAAATAATAAATGTACAAAAAAGTTTGTTAATGTTATAAGTATTATTTTATTACTATATTTATTATTACTACTGTTTCCCAGGAAAGACCTCAAAAATCATAAATGATTGGTAAAATCTATCAAGGTAGGAAAAAACGTGTTCTACAGTATAATAGAAGTAAGACTAAAGAGAGAGGTGATATATCAAAGACACACCTAAAAATATTTATGGCTCTTATGAAAATTTAAGTTTACTATGTGCTAATAGAGTGGCCTAGCTAAAACAATACATTATAACTGTATATATTCTATCTCATTATGACCTTAACTGTGGTGGTTTTTGTATTTGTTCCTCAGAAGATAATATGATCCTTAGGCTCTAGGATACCAGTGTATACAGCAAATGTTTAGCAAATAGTCATACAATAAATAAATGAATAAAAGTAAATGTAATTTTGGTTTATTATTTCTAAAAGCTTTTCAGTTTTAATTATGATCCAACATAATTAACATTTTGAGGTTTGCTCTTCCTTTGCTTAACTCATTTCTGTTCCGTTTCTCCTGGTGGGGGTTGGGATAAAAATGTAAGGTCAATAGTCATGGACTTCCCCAGTCTAGAGACATAAAGGGGCCAGTAAAAACAATACAAATACAGCCTAAATCAGTTGAAATGGAGAAATCACTAAAACCCAAATCACTTCTTCCAATGCATACCCTTTAGTCTGTAGGTTTCTGGGGAGTCTCATGTAAGCTCATCAACAACCAAGACTATACTTTCCTCCTTCCCTGCAACAATGTTCTTCTTGTTACTTCTTAGCTTTGTGGTATTTCTGTGGCTATCTGAAATGCTTTACTATCAACAGTGCTACTCTTCCATTCTGCTTCCAAAACCACCGTACTGAGCTGGGAAATCTGCCCTCATCTCCATCTCTGTTATTCTGGGCTAATGATAGTAAGAGGGGTTTGTATTAGTACATCTGTATTAGTATGTATGCATTGATACATGACAAATCACCCCACAACTTAGAAACTTAAGGCAACAGTTATTTTTCTCCCACATTGTGCAGGTCAAGACTCA
The DNA here is from genome assembly GCF_028564815.1 of Eubalaena glacialis. Classification (NCBI taxonomy): domain Eukaryota; kingdom Metazoa; phylum Chordata; class Mammalia; order Artiodactyla; family Balaenidae; genus Eubalaena; species Eubalaena glacialis. The sequence continues at coordinate 9,924,488 of NC_083721.1, read as the reverse complement.
ACTGGTAAAAGATCAACTTCCAAGTTCACTTGCATGACTATGGGCAGGATTCGATTCCTCTTGGGCTCTTCGACTGAGGGCTTCAGTTTCTTTCAGGCTGTTGGATAAAGACCATCCTCAGCTCTTTGCCACATTGGCCTCTGCAAAGGGCAGCTCTCAGTGTGGCAGCTTGCTTCTTTAGGGTGAGCAAATAAGAAGAACCAAAGAGTGAAAGAGCAAGTCAATCTGCTCCAACCTAATCTCAGAAGTGACATCCCATCACTTTTGTCACAGTCTATTCATTAGAAGCAAATCACCAAGTCCAGTACACATTCACAGGGAGGTGATTACCTAAGGGCACAGATACCAGGATGTGGGGATCACTGAGAGCCATTTTAGAAGGCTCCTTTCACACTGTCCTTAGGCTAACTGCCTTCATTCCCTCTATTCATATGGCTGTGTGACTTGCTTCTTTTTGTCTGATTTCTCTTGAGTTTGTAGCTTAGGTACGTTCCAAGGATATTTGCTAAAATAAGTCCTGGCGTTGCACTTCATGTAAAACACAGACAAACTGGAGGTCATTCAAGGGAAAACCACCATGATGGCAAGGAAACTTGTAGCTGTGTGGCAGTGTGAAAGGCTGGACAAGGAGCTAGCAAAGAGGAGGTTTACCATGAAGGAACAGGATCGTCATCTTCAAATATTTAAAGAACTACCATGCGGATTTATTTAACACTATCCCAGAGGACAGAAATGGAACCCAGGGATGTGGAATGAGGAAGATTTTGGCTTACTCCAAGGAAAAGGATTTATATTGTCCAAAGATGATGACAGATGCATTGAGAGGTGGTGAGACTGCCCTTAGGGCATCAGATCCTGGTTCCCCACCTGTCACCTTGATTCCAGGGAGATTCAGGGGCAGGACATGGCTGGGCAGTCTGACCTATAAGGTCATTTTTAATGTAGTTCTGTGATCCAGTCAATTCTAAGCCAATTGCAAATCAATACTGCTCTCATCGTAACTCCAGGTTTTACCCCCTTTCTCCTGCTAACAAGGTCAAACCAATATTTCCCGTTGTCCTAAATGTTACAAAGGCCTCCCTCCAGTCTTCCAAACATGAATTGATCAGATTAAGTCTCTTCATTCTACTCATGACTTTCCTCTTTAGCCAGAATTTCTTAACGATCCCCATTATCTATGGAATAAAACCCAGACCTCTTAGCCATACAAAACCAAGCCCCAACCTCCATTCCCTAGCCTCTCCCTACTCTTCTCCATAAGCCTATCATTCTTAGTTAAAGCTGTACAACAAATTACAATATACTGGGTGGCTTAGACAAACAAACACTTATTTCTCACAGTTCTGGAGGCTGGGAAGTCCAAGATCAAGGCGCCAGCAGATCCAGTGTCTGGTGACACTGGTTTGCAGATGGCTATCTTCTCATTGTATCCTTACATGGCAAAAGGCAAAAAGAGTGAGCTCTCTGATTTCTCTTCTTATAAGAGCACTAATCCTGTCCATGACGGCTCCACCCTCATGACTTAATTACCTCCGAAAGACCTTACTCTCCTAAAACCATCACAGTGGGGGTTAGGATTTCAAGATATGCATTTGCGGAGGACACAAACATTCAGTCCATAACACATGGGATTAGACTAGTTACCTCATCATTCATCGAATAGGGCAGGCATTTTACCACCACCAGGTCACTTCTTTGGCAAAGAATGCAAAGATGAGTGACTTTGGCTCTGCCATCAAGGGCCTTGCCATTTATCAAGTGGGATAAGACACAAAAACAGAAAACCAAAACATATAAAGTTGTTGTGTCCTGGGAGTTGCAAACATCATGGGGACTCCTATCTCAGGAAATCAAGAAAATTTTTCTTGGAGAATTTGTGGAATTTGAATGGTTGAGATGGAACCAGGATCCCATCACACGTTTTGGCTGCAAGAAACAGATATTTTCTCCAACAATTCTAAAGGAAATAGGGAGAATGTGGGTTCTTTGAGTCATAAATATTAACAGGACCTTGCAGGGTTGAGTGATCTCAGCCATTTCTACTTTTGAGTAGTTCAAGAAATGAAATATTAAAACATGGTTACAGAATTGTGGTATATAGTTGACCTTTGAACAACATGGATTCAAACTATGTGGATCCACTTATGCGTGGATTTTTTTCAATAAATATACTGGAAAAAATTTTGGAGGCTTGCAATAATTTGAAAAAACTCACAGATAAACTGCATAGCCTAGAGATATTGAAAAAAATGAAGAAAATGCAAGGTATGTCATGAATGCATAAAATATATGTAGATGCTAGTCTATCTTTACATAGGCATAAGGTGAGTGATATTTAATATGAAATTAACAATGTGTTAGTTTTCTTACTGTGTTATAATTTTGCTTTCAAAGAATTACATTACCACACAGTATGTGCCTCTTGTAATTGGAGAAAATGTGGATTTTTAAAATCATCACAAGTAAGTGGATTTTTAAAAATGTAACAATGTTTCCAATACTATATTGTGAATATGACTGCAATAGTGTATGCCATAAAAATTTTATAACAATTCATTCTTTAGTGTATAGGCGAAACCACCATGAAACAATTGTATGAATTACACTAAGCTACAATAAAGCAATCATACTGCTACATCTTTATTATCAATGCATGAATCGTTATATCTGTAAATAAATATGAATTTCTTTTTCACATTATCTTTTCATTTTTCATGTCTAGTGTTAGTAATACATATGACATCTACAACGTTTTGTACATATAAGACAATATTGATATAGGCACTGACGGACAATTCATCTTGTAAACAATGTAAACCTATGGTATCGATAAATACAGTACAGTACTATAAATGTAGTTTCTCTTATGATTTTCTTAATAACATTTTCTTTTCTCTAGCTTACTTTATTGTAAGAATTCAATTTATTTTTTTTGAGATTTATGTTTTATTCAGCGGGAATTTTTAGGACTTCAAGCCTGGGAGACAGCATCTCAAATAACCCTGAGAAAACTGCTCCAAGGAGGTGATGGGTGGAACCAGGATATACAGGAGTTTTGGAACAAAGGGCAGGTAGTAGGAACAAAAGATTACCGTTAGTAAAAGAAAACCAGATATCTCAAGTTAAGGAATTTACTGCTTTTCTATATATGGGAAGATGCAAGAGTCTGGGCTCACTGAAATCATTCCTTTGATATGCACCTCAGCTATCTGGGGCCAGTATCCTGTGTTTCACATCCTGAGTTTCCTCAGGGCTCACCGTAGAGAGTGGCTGCAATCTGATGGCTGCTAGATAGCCAGTATTCTTTTCCTTCCTGAGTTTCCTCAAGGCTCACCAGCTCACTGTCCGGTGATGACTGCAATTTCTGATGACTGATAAGGCAAGCAGTATTCCATTTATCAATTCCTCCTCTTCGTCCGAAATTCGACCAATATTTGGGAGATATTTATAATATGTATATAATATATAAAATATGCTAACTGACTATTTATGTTATCAGTAAGGCTTCCAGTCAACAGTAGACTATTAGTGGTTAAGTTTGAGGGGGGTGTCAAAAGTTAATATGTGGATTTTTGACTGCATGGGAAGGTGGTCCCTACACCTAACCCCCGTGTTGTTCAAGAGTCAACTTTATTTTTAAATTTTATGTTAAACAAGTTAATGTTTTTCATATATGCACACAAATATATCATCAATTAGGGATACTGTCAAAGTTCTAGTGTTGAACTACTTTATGAATATGATGTCCCTTCTCCTCTCCATCACCAACCAGAAGTATTGGTCACTAAGAAGAACTGAGAACAGACATTGGATAACAGTATCCTAGGAAGATCCTAAGATCCTAGATTTTCTGGAATACTATGGCATATATTAAGGAAGATCCTAGATTTTCTGGAATACTATGGCATATATTAATTATCATATCTCATACTAAAATCAGAGAAGATGGTGCCTTGGCATAGGAAAAAGAGCACCAGATGTGGAACTCTGGCTGGAGACCACAGGTGCTATGACTCTAGCCAGACAACAGATGACTTTGGCTTCCAGATCAATTTTTTTGCATTGAGAAAGGTGGCCAAGATGTTCTTGAAGATTCCTTAAGTTCTAACATTCAAAATTGTGTCAACTTTTCACATATAACTAAATACATGTAAAGACTCCATTCATCATAATAATTAAAGATACATCAATTTAAAATATTTTTCAAAATATTTTAGCCAGTATTTTCTTGCAAAATCTCAGAGTAACTAACAAACAGTAAGAATATATAGATAATATATAGATATACTTTAGCAGCTTCCTAATTATCTTAAAATCATTCACAACCATTGGAAGCACTCATTTAAAGACCAAATAGACAGATTTGCACATGGAACCAGTTTGTCTGGCGTAGTAGAGTCTATGAAACACAGGTTTCCATCCAGTGTGGTCACTTAACTCTGGTAACTTCAAATCAAATTTCATTGAAATCCAATGAAAAAATCTCATTTGGCACATTTTTACTTGGTGGGTCAAAGTTAAAGTATAGACAACATTTCATAGTGTGTGATTTTTGTCAAAGTTTGTCAACACTTTCTAAAGATGTTGTGAGCAGACAGAAAAAGAAAAATGTCATGTAACAAGTGGCAGAAGAATTCTGCTTTGATCAGTCAATGTTTATTACCTTTTGAGTTTAAATTATGTGCTCAAAACTTTTTAGTCCTTCCACACAACATTCAGGTTTTTTCCTTCCTTTCTGCTAGAGAAGCGTTTGGAATATGGACAGATTCACTTTTGAAATTTGAAAGTATCAAACTATATTAGTCAAAGCGTAGGAAGTTTCAAAGATCCAAGATGAATAAGTCCTTGAGATCTGCTGTATAGCATAGAGCCTATTGTTAACACTGTTTTGTATACTCAATAACTTGCTAAGTGGGTAGATCTTATGTTAAGTGTTCTTATTAGAAAAATAATAATGATAATAAATAAAGAGGATGGTAGAAAACTTTTGGAGGTGATGGATATGTTTATGGCATAGAATGTGGTGATAGTTTCACGGGTGTATACTTATCACCAAACTTGTCAAGTTGTATACATTAAATATGTACAGTTTTAGTATGTCAATCACACTTCAATAAAGTGGTTTTAAAAAATAAAGCTTCTTAGTGACATCTTCCAATTTACATGATTTTAAAATAATTATGATTCAAAATATAAAAGCCTATGTAAGATGATCTTACTTATCACCTAATACAGGGAACACTAAACATAAAATAAATACTAAACAAATGCATATACAATTGACATTTTACTCTTCTTTTAGTTTCAAATCTCAGTTCCTGGAAAAGACATAAGCTCAATAAGGAAAATCACAGATTTGTTTTACTTGTATTTTGCATGCTGTGCAGAAATGGACCTTCACAATAAGAAAATATTTACCAGATTTAATTCACTTAAGAGCATAGATCCATGGTTTGTTAAGTACCCTACCACATTATTTTCAGAATACAGACAGTGAACATACACTGGAAAAACATCCAAGCATTTAAACATACAGTAATTTATGTTGATTGCTATTGCCAGCTCTTACTGTTCAATGTTCAACATTACATCCTGTGTTGAGGTGGGCAAGGTAATGAAGCATTAAGTCTGGCCTGGGCTGAGAACAGCCCCGTCTCGGCTCCGTGCCCATGAATGAACATAAGTCGGGGTACAGCCAAGCCAGCACAGTGTCTGGCATTTCTTCCTGGCAGTCACCATGGCCGATTTTTTTTTTTAATACGATGAACGTGTACATGCTCCAATAACTGTGCTTAACTTCTGCCTTACAGATACAAGACAGATCTTTGGCTTGTCTATGGCTGAGCTCTCCCTTTAAACTTTCTGGTATGTTTTAGATCACATACTTAGACATAATCTGAGACACATCTTTCAACAGGACCTATCTATCAGTGGTTCAGATATAATGAACCTCCCTCTCCCACAGATACTCAAGGGAGCTTCAGCTCTCACTAGCACATTTACTGGCCTGATGGGACATGTTTTAAATTACACAAGATAAGCGACCTCCATATATCAGAGAGCCGTCCTGAGGGTCTCTACTGATTCCTAAATACCACAGAATTTACTAAACTCATAGCCTTCTAGAGAGGTTTCAATAACTGACTTACTTTTTTCATGGTTATTTCACCAAAATACTAATGTTTAGGTTGTGACTTTGTCTTGTTAGGTGGATATCTGTAAGTATGCTCTCAATTGTAGCATAAGATCAAGTTCAAGGATAAAGTTGATTAGCTTTCAGCATATTTCTAAATGTGTAGGCATTTGCAATTTTTTTGTAAAGAAAAGCTTCCTATTGAAGAGGAAAGCCATAGCAGCCTGATAGGCAGGAGAATAGAATAATTCTCTTGAGAATCAAGGGACCAAGAAGCTTTCATTTCTTCTTTCTCCTCCAGACATGGCTACAGACAAAATTATAGCATAAGTAAAATTGATATTCAGTGGCTTCTGTCTCCTTCTATGCCCTTCCTCATGCTTTGTTTCACCTTTCCCTATTACTCCTTCTCTCCTCCCTTCAAGCAACCTCTGTATTGCCATGCTCCCTTTTCTTTTATTAAAACCAAATCTTAGACAAGGATGCTATATCAGTCATTCACACCTTAGTATAAACTGAAGTAAATGTCTTACCTTGATAATGTGGTGTGCATCATCTTTCTCTCCTAAATGCAATTTCTGCTGTCTGGGTAGAAACAGTTACTGAGATAAAGTTGAATTCCCCAGCATCCTTGTACTTGAAAACTCACTCTATTAACACAAAAAACCATCTCTGGACCACCCCTATCATCTATTCCTCTATTCAATCTTTTGGCTAACAGTTATGATGCAGTGAATTCTGGGACAAGACACTTGTGCATTATGGAGAAGGTATATGCTACAGGGATTCAGAGGAGAAAGATGTCCTTCCTGGGTGAAAAAATCCTGGAAGGCTTCATGGAGAAAGCAGGATTAGTGCTGAGCCTTGAAATATGCATCTTAGGATCTGTTTCTGCTGCTGTGAAATATTTATGGTGAAACTTAACTAGAACAATGTGCATGGAAGAATAGAACCAAGATACTCCACTGATTGACCAGTGGAGTCTGGAATTTGTGGAAAAGATGGAAAAAGAGGTAAGTACTGGCCTTACCCTGTGTCATCTCAGAGGCCACCTCTAAAATATTCACTGAGTTCAGGCTTTTCCTCCTATGGTCAGAATGCCCAGCAATCATTGTCTCCTTTGGGGACTGCCTCCAGGGAATTGGGACAGGCTATCTAGTCCTCTCTCATCAGTGCATATCCCTAGACTAGATCCCATAGCTGATGGACAGACAGTAGCCTGAGAGGTGCTAAGAGATGGGAAAAGTAAATCACCAAGGGGACAGATCATGGCAATGTGGAAACCAGGGAATACAAGGTATACTCTGTTATTTATCTATAAGTTTTTATTAAGTGCCTCTTCTATGCTGTATGCTGGGGCTATAGCAACTGTTATGGGTTGAATTCTGTCCACCTAAAATTCATTTGTTAAAGTCCTAACCCCCAGGACATCACAATGTGACCTTATTTGAAAATACGGCCATTGCAGATGTAATTAGTTAAGACAAGGTCGTAGGGTGGCCCCTAATCCAATATGACTGGTGTCTTTATAAAAAGAGGAAATCTGGATGCAGATATGCACATAGGAAGAACACTGTGTGAAGATGAAGGCGGAGATCTGGGCCAAGGAATGCCAAAAAACTGGCAGCACATCACCACAAACCAGGGGAGAGTCAGGGAAGAGATTCTCCCTCACAGCCACAGAAGGAACCAAAACTGCTCACACCTTGATCTTGGACTTCTAGCCTCCAGGCCATCAATTCTGTGGTTGAAAGCTACTCAGTTTGTGGTACTTCACTAGAGCAGCCCTAGCAAAGAAATGCAGCATCAAATAAGGCACATTGTCTCTCCTCAGGCATCTACAGAGAGTCAGGAGGAATCTGATCCAGGCCTGGAGGAGGTACCTGCAGGGCAGTGGTGGGAGTGCACAGCAGCGGGGAGGGGAGAGTCCGAGGGCTGTGTTGGGAAGCGATCATGGGGAGAGAACTGCATGAGGAGTCAGGAGGGCTGAGCTTGGCTCCAGCTTTGCCACTGTCTGAGCAACCTTGGGAAGTCACTTTACTTCCTAGAATCACAGCTTCCTCAACTAGTTTATAAAAGGTTTGAAGGAGGTCATCTTCAAGTCCCTCTAGCTCTCCTATTTGCTTGGCTGTACACCTATTCCAGGGACATTTCCAAAGCTGGAGAGGCTCCAGTGGAAGGGGGATCTCCCCAAATATCCTCCAAATCCTTTTGAAAGTTCATAGAGGGCTGGCTCTCCCCATATCTAGGATATGAACATTTCATTGTCTATTGGCTTCATTCTTTTATTCCGTTGTTGCCTGTGGCTGTGCACGAGAGACTGAAATTGTTCACTCTTTTTGGGCGGAGCCACGGAGGTGAATTTCCCTTTCAACAGCCTGCCACACATCAACCCCTGTAGCTAGGTGTGTTAGAAAGGCCTCTCTCTGTTAATGATTATTTTCAAGAGATGACTTCAGAGTATCACCTGGCTGGTATTCCTGAGACTTTTTGTATTACTAAGGACCACCCTTGAAAATTACACCTTCCTCCCACCTCATCCCCCAGCATTCCTGCACTGCCTTACCCAGAACACTTTTCATCCTATAGCGTTTATCATAGTCTGGCGCATTATACACCTTATATATGTATGATGCTTCTTTTCTGTTGCCCCTGATAATAACATCAGCTCCACAAAGGCAGGACTTCTAGCTTAGATCTCTGATGCATCTTCAGTGCCTGAAACAATCAATGTCTGACATTCTGTAGGCATTCATTCAATGATTTTTTTTTTTTTTTTTTTTTTGATAAATGACTAAAGGGATCTCCTGAAGAGACATCTGGAACCGGCAGCAGTCACAGCCCTCAGGCACCCAGCCCAGGGCCTGGCGCATGGGAAATGCTTAGTGGGTGTTTGTTGAGGGAATACATGACTGTCCATCACATCACAGATTCATGGCCCTTTACTGAGGGCCCCAATGTACAGACGTAGATTAAATGATCCAGAAAGTGAAAGGACTTGATCAAGTTCACATGAATTAGAAGTGGGGACTTACAGTCCCTCCCCAGTATCCAACCTGCGCAACCTTAAAAAGCAGAACATCAGAAATACCTTGGTAGAAATTAAGCAGAGAAAGAACAATGGTAGAGCATTTGGGCTGAGGGCTCTCGGCCCTGTTAGAGCATGGTAGCAGAATTCTAAGGTGGTCCCAAAATGCTCTCACTTGGGGTACACACACCCTATATAATCTCTTCCTCTGAATGGGGGCAGAAATATGATATCAGTCCCCAGGATCATGTTCCTTTATATGGCAAAGGGAAATTGTCTGGGGTGGGCCTGGCCTCATCAGGTGAGGCTTTTGAAAGCGAGTTTCTCTGGCTGGTCCCTGAGGAAGAAGTCAGAGATACGCTCCTGCTGTACTGGAAGAGGAAGCAACCACCATGCTGTGAACCACTGATAAGACCTCATGGTAAGAAACAGTTGAAAGCAGTCCTAAGCCAACATGTGGCAAGGAAATGAGGACTTCAGTCCTACAACTACAAGGATATGAGTTCCACTAACAGTGAGCTTGGAAGAAGGCCCTGAGCCTTCTGGATGAAGATCACTGAGCATCCAACATCTTTACTTCAGCCTGTGAAACCCCGAGCAGATAACCCCCTTACACCAGGCCTGGACTTCTTACCTACAGAAACTGTGAGATCATAAATCTGTGTTATATCCCTCAGTTTGTGATAATTAATTATGTGGCAAACTAATGCATATGGTTAGCTAGCTGAGTTCGGTTTTTAATGGTTAAAATGATGAATAAACAGAGGTCACTAGTTACTGTTTAATGGGTACAGAGTGTTTGTTGGGTATGATGAAAACATTTTGAGTATAGATAGTGGTGATGGTTACACAGCATTGTAAATGTATTTATGTATACTTACAAATGGTTAAAATGGTAATATTATGTTATGTATATTTTATCACAATTTTTAAAAAGGAAAAACAAAAGATGAATAAATAAAATAAAAAGAATGTTGGATCACTTTATTTCTTTGGTGATGGCCAAGGACATTCTTTTCAGAACCTTAACCTCACCCCTAGTCAAAATTAATTCTACTTAATTCAAAATATTCTTCTATATGAGAATAAATTCTATTTTTTTCAAAAATATTTTTCAATAGTCAAAATAAATTCTCTATTAAATAAATATTGAGTCTTGCTAACTTATGGAGTAGGGGGCGTTTGAGAAATCAGTATAAATCAGTAAGGGTGAAAAATAGCCTGAATTCCATTAATCGTCTTGAACTTTGAAAGATAGAAAGGGAAGAGTTACAAATGCTGAAACGACAAAAGTGGGTGATAAAAGGCGAGCCAGAGAACCTTCCAGCATTCTCCTGAAGCCCCATGGCTCTTGGAGCAGACCCAAATAGGACAAACAGACAACCATGGTAGGTGGAGATCAGGACCCAGATGGGATGCGGAGAACACCGCTTAACTAAGGACAGGAGAGGGGAAAGCCAAGTGAAGGGGAGGAAGCTTTTGTCCAAGGCCACTACCTGGGCCTGACCCAGCTGTGAAGACCCAGATGACGCCAGTGGAGGGAGGCTTGGGAATAAACTAACCTGGGGCTAGGACGGCTGGGATGCTCAGGACCAAACAGTGAGGATCTTCTCCATTGTGCTTTTTTAGAGGGAGAGGGTTTTCAAGAATGCAACTTTCCAACTTGGTTCCCCTGGGCATCGTAGAGCTTGGTGAAACACAGCATCTTTTCATGACCTGTTCCTGCCAACTGGGTTATCTTGGTACAGCCCTGTGGTCTAATAAGAACTTGAACTGAACTTGCTCTCAGGAGGTGCACGTCCTCCCTTTGGTGGCTCTTGCTAAGTTTCATCATCTACCATCCCTACAACCCTCTTCCCCCCGAACACTTTTCACCTTGCTTTCTCCTCCCATCCTATGTACCGCCTTCCCCTATTCGAAACCCTGCAATTTATTAATAATAATAATGGTACAAAACCAATATCCTTTGTGGGGCATCCCCAGCGTATTGACACCACATTCAGCAGTTTGCACACGTTATTTTATTTAGCGCTCACAGCAGCTTACTGTGATAAAGGAGGAAAGAGCTCAGAGTGGGTGATGACTTGTCTGTAGTCACACAGCCAGTAAGTGGGTTATGGGGTTTGAACTCAGGCTCATTTGACTCCACAGCCTAGGGGTTCAATTTCAGATATCCCACCTCTCTATTCGTTACAATCTTACAAAAACGACCAGCACAGTGGGTGGGCCAGAGTTTCTTTCATGGCCTCTCTTTCCAGTAGCCTGGAAACTGTACCCTATGTCAAGGGTAGAAGGAAAGCAGGCATCTGTGTGTCAGAGGAATACTCAGAGGTGGGCACTTGACAATGGACAGAAATTTGAAAAAGAGCATACACGGTCATACACATATTCAGATAAAACAAAAGATGAAAGGCCTTAGGCCAATGTGATAGGCAAATTCAAAATCAAGGCCCAACTCATTGGGTTGATGTGAGGTCCTGTCCTCCTTTATAACACTCAGTAAACATTTGGGAACAAAAATGACACACTAGACAGTTGTCCACAAAAAAATATTCTGGGAAGAACGGAGCATTGTTTCTCAAAGAATTTGAGAGGATTCATTCTCGCCAGGTACCCCCTTAAAACTTTAAATCCTCTTTCACTACAGTATCTCTTACTTAAAAAATAAAATAATAAAAGCTGTCTCTAGCTTCTACAACATCCAAATATTTTGAATACTCACAGTACCAAAATATATATAAAATATATAAACACATTTGTAACCCTAGTTCTGCAAAGGTCCTTTATCTCTCAGATATTTTGCAATGGTTTCCATAACCTGGGATACTGCTTGTAAAATTTATCTTGACAAGCTAACAGATTTTCCCAAAGAGTTGCCAAGAATAATTTTCAAGAAAAAATGGCTTAACCCAGTTTTCTTGTGTATTCAGGAAAAGACAGGATATACATTTATATCCTTAAGAAGTCATCCAACTTTTTCCCAACATGAGTTTAAACATAAACATGAAAAATAACTCAACTAAATGATTAAATATGCAATTTTGTTTCACTCTGATTGTCCAGAATTGCTTAATGATAGGGGAAAAGAACAACCAAAAAATATAAACTGTAAAATAAGCATAACAGTAAAAGCATTCTGTTATTTCTTTCAAAAATAACAAACTAATTGGGAATTGACATATTAAGAATGACATCTTCTGTGTCTAGAATTTTCAGAGAAAGAGTTATTATAGCTAAGACAATGTTTGAATAACAAAATCCTGTTTTTCTAAGCAGAAAACCTTTTTCTTCAGAGTGTTTTAATGTAAAATTAAAAATTTTATGAACAAAACTCTGATTCTAATCTTTTTTCTTTGAAGTTTTTAACTTAAATCTTTCTAAAATCTGTCTGTTATTTTTAAAAGCACATCCTAAATATTTATTGTTTTGTGGTTCATAAAAAAACACATGTAGATGCCACCGACCAAGTGGGACTTAAATTGTCCATTCACACAATTTTCCCAAAGGATTTGTGCTTTTTCTAACTGATGTTTGTCTCTTTATTCTGTCTTTTCTAAGGACACTGGACCTCAAACTTGTACTTTTCCAATCTGTAATCCTGCCTAACCTTTTCCTTCCTGGTTCTCACTTTAATATATTTTTTTCTTTTTTAAAAAATGTTATTGGAGTACAGTTGATTTACAATGTTGTGTCAGTTTCAGGTGTACAGTAAAGTGATTCAGTTATATATATATATATATATATATATATATATATATATATATATATATATATAAAGCTAATTTCAGATTCTTTTCCCTTGTAGGTTATTACAAAATATTGAGTATAGTTCCCTGTGCTATACAATAGGTCCTTTGGTTATCAATTTTATATATAGTAATGTGTATCTCTTAATCCCAAACTCCTAATTTATCCCTCCTCCGCTTTCCCCTTTGGTAACCATAAGTTTGTTTTCTATAAGCAAGACTTGAAGTCAAGGACTTTTGATTGGTGGAGAGACAGGGAAAAGGAGTAGAATAGAATGAATAGTTTCGCTTTGCTCTTTCAAAGATGCTCATCTCCATTCACAGAAAAATGTTTCCTGTGGCAAACTTCAAAGCAAATTCTGTAGCATATTGGTGAGCTGGTTCATAGCCATCTGAGAACAGACTGAGTATCAGCTCTAAAGGGGATGGTAGGGCTTCCCTGGTGGCGCAGTGGTTGAGAGTCTGCCTGCCAATGCAGGGGACACGGGTTCGAGCCCTGGTCTGGGAAGATCCCACATGCCGCAGAGCAACTAGGTCCGTGAGCCACAACTGCTGAGCCTGCACGTCTGGAGCCTGTGCCCCGCAACAAGAGAGGCCACGACAGTGAGAGGCCCGCGCACCGCGATGAAGAGTGGCCCCCGCTTGCCACAACTAGAGAAAGCCCTCGCACAGAAACGAAGACCCAACACAGCCAAAAATAAATAAATTAATTAATTAATTAATTTTAAAAAAGGGAATGGTAAGGAGGAGAGTGACTCGACTGAGGGGGTTTATGTGCTGTGGGAAGACTGTTCATACAGGTATTGGGAGTAGAAAACAGAGAGGATGAAACTTCTAGAAGCAAGGCTGTTCCTTGTGGCAAAAGGGGCCACTAGCAAGTCAGATTGTCCCCAGTACCACTCGGCAGTAACTGCAAGTGACCTGTAAGGTGGTTTGGATCCAATTTGACTATTATTTAGATACCCAGATGGGTTAAAATTCAAAGTCCCAGGTCATAGCAATTTCTTCCATTAGCGATCTGGTTAAAGAAGCAGTGACATAGGTTCTGAAGACTTCTGAAAAAGAACCTCTTTCAGAAATATCTGAGCATCTTCAGAAATAGCTCCGCTACCCAGAGCACAGGCTAAGGGTGTGCATGGGCCATAAGCAAAGCCGGTAAGAAAAAAAGAGAGAGAAGAAACAGAAGAAATGGTTTAAGAATAAAATGTATATTTTTTCAGAATTGAGGTCATCCTGGGGAACATCAGCAATTTGCCGACATCCTTACTCTCTCTCTGCATTTCAGGGCTTTTTTTCCTTTGGATGACAAACAGCCTTAGAGGGGCCATGAACCTCTCCTTGAGAAGGGCTTCTACATGTTTGACAGGGAGTGTGCAGACCTAAGGACAAGCCACCTCAGATTAGGGTGAGGAGAGCGAGGCATCAACCTGGGGCACAGAGTTTAGGGAAGAAGCCCGAAAATGTAGGAATGATGATGAGTAATATTTTAATGCAGTATTTTAAAAAGTCAAAATCAATGCCAAAACTCATGATGAACAAAACACCAAAATTTTAAGTAATGACAGGCTCTGTGTCCTTGGTTTTTCCTCTTGCCTCAGGTTCGAACAGGGCTCGGCATAGCACTGTTACTGATCCTATTGTTATTTAGATTTTTGGTATCTTAATCAGTGGGATTTTTCTGTATTTTGATTTTTAAAAACATTGCATTAAGGTAATTGTTTATCTTGATGATTAAGATTTTTTGTGTCTCTTTAAATAATGTGGCCAAGGCCATGCCTCACTCACCCCATTCTCATCCAGGTCCTGACCTGACCACAAGGGAATAAAAGCAAAGATGAGATTCCGAGGAAACCCCATAAGCGTGTTCCCAAGGCAGACAAAACCCCAGAGAGCATTTTATATTAGAGACCCGATAATGCCTGATTTGTGACCGCCACTAGGACATCTGTGACTGTTTCTAAAATCTTCCAATTTGGGTGTTCCTAAATTAGCTCTTAGTTTTTATTTTTATTTTATTTTTTAAAGATTTTTTTGATGTGGACCATTTTTAGTCTTTATTGAGTTTGTTACAATATCGCTTCTGTTTAATGTTCTGGTTTTTAGGCCACCAGACGTGTGGGATCTTAGCTCCCCAGCCAGGGATTGAACCCGCACCCCCTGCATTGGAAGGCGAAGCCTTAACCACTGCACCGCCAGGTAAGTCCCCAGCTCTTAATTTCTAATGCAGGAAAGCAAAGCAAAAAAAAAAAAAAAAAAAAATCATCAGCAAAATGCATGTAGTTAGAATAATATTGGAGAGGATTCTAAGCCAGTATCTTAACTTCCATTACAAGGGCAAAATTTTAGTTTTTCAAAAAGACAGATCTTTCCATGTCTCCAATTCCAAGATTCTAGGGCATCTGTGAATCTGTTATTAGGTGCTTGACTTTTTGAAATCACAGAGATAAACCCTCTCTGTATATTCTGCTTTCTAATCAACAAAGAATAGTAGTTTTAAATGGCCTAAAATTCGAATTGTTTTCACCTTTGTTTCTATACACCAAAAAAAGTGGAAATATCCCATAGAATGAGAAAAAAATTTCTAGCCACAAGAAGATAAGATTTAAGTAAACGGTGTCTATAAATACTCCGGCAAATTGTTCTCGGGCTTAAAATTTTCATTAACTTGAAACATTTTTACACAACAGACAGCATTAATATATAATCCTGTAAAACGTGTAAAAATTCTAAAACTACCTAGTTATTGAATTGTTCAAGACTCTAATTATCAAAGGTGAGCGATGGAGCTCTGTTAAGGGTGATTTCTCTATACATTTTCACTGCAGCACGTAGGAAAGATTGTTCTGCCACCTATTGGCCTCCTGCGTGAAATAGATTTGATCACACCTGGAAGTAAGGCTTTACCTGCTCCTGGACTTGAAGAAGGCATCACTGCAGCAAAGTACAAGCCAACCTGTCTGGTTCTCTCCCAGACCTTTGGCCAAGATTGGGGTCTCCCCCTGGAAAATGGCAGGGGTCCCTCTAATGCCACAGCAGTGCACCCAGTTCTCAGAGATAACTAACCACTTCCCTCAACTACCGTGGATGGGGCAAGTGATCACAACTCAGGGGACCACTAGCTGCTAAGCAAATGCCTGACAGCCCCACCTCGACACACTGGGAATCCAGGCTGAGTTCATCTCTGGCTCTCTGTCGGTGCCCTGAGCCTAACGGAAGGGGGATGCCCACCGCCCTCCACTGTTCAGAAGACAGATACAGCAAAGAAATATCGTAAAGTAGCTGACCCCTTGGACTAGCCCAGGGAGTTCTGTGAATCTGCAAGAGCTCACCCCACTCCAGGTTCTTGGCCTGGAATTGCCTGAATTCCTTAGACTGAGACTAACATGGTTGGAGGTGGAAAAGTCTAGGGTCAAATGATGACTCTTGATTTTCTTTGAGTGCTTATTAAACAGCACCAACCACTAAACTTTATTTTCCTACAAAGGATGGGTCAAGTCATTAATATTACCTGCGTTTTTAGCAGTGAAGTGACTAATGGGTAGTGGTAGACAGTTGACAAAATCTTGGGTCCCTTCACCGCCTACACATCCTCCCCAGCCACAGTGCCGCCATTTCTGACTGCTTCAATGGCCTCAGGACCGTTTCTCTCTGATTCCAGTCTCATACCCCACCCCCAGGCCACCAACCCATTCCCCAAGCTGCTTCCGGAGTGGTTGTTCTAAGATGCAAATCTGATCCTATCATCCCCTTGTTTCAAATCCTTCAGCAGCTCCCCAACCCTGTGAAAGGAATCTCAGATCTTTATCAGGGACTGAATGAGGGACCTTGTAAGATTCACCCTCCTCTCCAGCATCCTTTCCCACCAATCCCATGATCAGCCTAATCCACAGTGGGCTGGAGAGACTATTAGAGCCATTAGAACCAGTATAGCAGGAATGCTACAAGAAAGAACACTTCACTTGAATACTAAAATTTTCAAGGGAGGATGGGGCTTTAAAGAATTTTTTAAGTGCACTAACAGAGTTAATAAAACAGGAGAAAAGTAAATACAAGAAAACTAAGTCCACGGTGTTGGCATTGGAATGGGAGGGGGCAGACTAGCATGTACTTTAGAATTTTTCAGGACCTAGTAAAATTATCTTTATTCTTTTGGTAGCTTCTATTTAAAACACAATTTTAAAGCTCCACTATTATGACCCTAACTTTATTTAACCAACCTCTAAATAAGTAAAATAGCTTTGCAAGACTCTTCTGCTGTGGAGAAGTATACAGAAAGATCAAAGTATTTCCAAATGTATTATGGAGAATTACTTATGTCTTCTAAAAGATTATATGCCTGTGCAGTTTCATACGATAAGGACCTGGATTAACTTTGTTCTACAAAGAAGGAAAACCTGATGTATTATGTGCTTTCCTATTGCCTCTGTAAGTGGAGTCAAAAGAACAAAGCATTTTCCAGAAGGAATGAAGTCGTATCTGTCCTCAGTGCTTCCTAGAGATCAAAAGAGTCTTTTAGCAGTTTTATTGGCAATCTTCTGAGGGCTTCAGCTAATATTTCATTTCATAAATGATGAGTACTAGAGGGGGGAAACCCTACTGTATACACGTGAGTGGTTGTCAATCATGATTTTTGAAAAATATTTCTTAACACGAATGAATAAAAATATTTCTGGTTTCACCTAGTTTGTATAATGGTTTTCGGTTTGTTTACAAGTAATCTCTCAAACCATTGCTTTCTTACTCAACCTAAAGGTAAATAAACAGTGGTAAAGTGGCATTCCATTTTTTTTTGTTTTGATGAGAAAATGTACAAATAAACTTTATTGGTGTACTTGTTTCCTGAGGCTGCTGTAACAAAGTACCACACATTGGGTGGGTTAAACAAGAGAAATTTGTTGTCTCAGAATTCTGGTAGCTAGGAGTCCTACATCAAGTGTCAGCAGAGTTAGTTGCCGCTGAGCCTGGGAGGGAGAATGGGTTCTAGGCTTCTAACTTCTGGTAGTTTGGGCAATCTTTGGTGTTCCTTAGCTTGCAGACACTTTGCCCCAATCTCTGTCTACAGCTTCACATGGTGTGCCCTCCCTGTTTGCAGGTCTGTGTCCACATTTCCCCTTTTTATAAGGACACCAGTCATACTAGATTACAGGCCCAAACTAATGACCTCATTTAACTAATTACAACTGCAAACGCCCTATTTTCCAAATAATGTCAACATTCTGAGGCACTAGGGGTTAGAACTTCAACATATGAATTTTAAGAGGACAAGATTTAACCAATAACAATCGGGTAACTATTTTTAAGGGTATGCTTTTATTTTATTTTTTTAAATCAAGAACCCCCAGTTGCAGTTGATGGTTTCCTTGTGACTCTTGGCTCCCCCAGTTTTCAGAGCCCCATTTAGTTCTGGATCATCCACAAAAGGTCAGGTCCAGGCAAGGAAGTCTTTGATGGCAGAAGATCTAACCTCTCAGAGCCACTATGTCCGGACGGTTCAGGATGTCATGATCCTTGTACTTCTTGGACCTGCTCCTTCATTGGAGCTCTGCTCTAACTTGGTGAGGCCACCATCACCCCTTGGTGAGGTTATCCAGTGCTTTCCTCCGGAGAGGCAAGATGGGAGAATTCCCAGTCAGTCCTGCACCATGACAACTGTCCATCTTTTTATTTCCAGGTCTTTGTTCAAAATCAAAAAGATGATTCTGTCTTGAACCAGGTGAATGTAAACACATCAAATACACAAAGGAAAAATATTTCTTCAGAGTAACTCCACAAAAAATGAAAACTCCCCAAGTACAAAGTACATATGTGTCTTTATTAGTCAGCCTAACTATAATCATTTCCACATGTTTTTCACAGGTTTCCTTCATAACTTGAGAAGATAAGCCCCCACCCCTGGAAATGTTTGGCGTATTGAGGATGCCAGCTTTCTTTCTTCCCAGGAGAGATTTTCTGGCTCTTTCCTGAACACAGCAAGACCCTATAACTCTCCAGAGTTTCTTTTACTAAACTAGAATATTTTCTAGCTGCACTTCCTACTCCACCTTGAGCCACCTGAGTCTTTTTTAGTAACCATTTGATTATCTAGGAGTGACCATCTCACCTCCTCCTGTTTCTTCTCAGCCTGTTAGGGTACCCATCTATCTCATCCTCAACTGCCCAGACTCTCCCAGTTTTAGCTGAAATTCTCAAGTGCTGGGAACCCCCCAGTCTCAGGAAAATCTGAAGGTCAGTCTCCTACTGTTACTTTACTCTTCATGTAATATATCTTAGTCCATAAATTGCCTAAATATTCCTGGCTTGCAGCTAAAGCAGAATTTAAAAGGATACTACCCTTAAAACAAATAAACAAAAAAGTAAACTACATAGAAAATTAACCTTATTGTTATTCCTTTCTTACAATTTTTCTGGAACAGCAGGAAGCATAAATCATGTTTTATCCTACCTGGACTTCACTAGGGCTTCAGTCCTGATTCTGCAACTCTCCTGTGCATGTCTTCACTTGTGTCTGCCATAACCCTGTTCAAATCCAGACTGTTTATACCACCCCCTAATCTCCAAAGGTCCCTTTTTTTCCACCCAGAGCTCACTTGCTCTTGGGAGAAAGCCAAGAGTCATTTTTGACAGTTTTCTTTCTTCTCTCCTTATTAGTCACCCAACCACACTGATTCCACCTTTCATAATAACAATAACTCATGTTACGTGATGCCTCCTGGGTTGCAAAGTGTTCTTATAAACCTTCATTACTGGAGTATCATGGCTACCCAGGACAGTGGGGTGGTGAAGGAGTATTATCTTTTCATTTTACAGATGCAAAAGCCAACTGAGCAACACCAAGAGACATCAAGGTCACACCATTAGTAAGTGGCAAATTCTGGCACTTGAACTTGGATCCCCTTCCCCATACTGCTGCTTCTTTTGAAAAGACTCTGATATCCACTCCTTGAGTGTGTGTGTTCTCACTAGACTAGGCTGTCACCACCTGCCACCCAGATTATTTGACCCCTAGCCTGTTTCTCTGCCTCTAGGCTATCTCCATTTAGGCAATCCTACACAGGAGAACCACAAGACTCCTAAAACACTGATCTCATCATGTCCCTGCTCTGTGATAAGCCTCCAGTCGCTCCTCACCACACACTGGATGAAGTCCCAAATCTTCTGGTACCCAAACTCTTTCCAAATGTTTGCCTCATTTTCTCTGTTTGGCCTCACCCATGATGACTCTCAAATATGAACTCTCAGTCCATCTCTGCCACGGCAGCTCTGAGAGCGCCACTGATAGACAAAGTCACATCCACTTTTAATGTCAAGTCTACTTTCCATGGACTGTCCATGTCCCTCCTCCGAACAACCCAAATCCTTTTAGTTCAACTCAGGGTCCACTTCCTCACAAGGTCTCACCCAACAACTCCAGTCCCCTTTCACGTCCACTTTCAACCAAGTCCTGTAACATTTTTGCAAATACAGATGGGATCAGTCAATACCCACTCACATCCCTTCTAGTGTGCTTTTATCTGCAAAGCTAAGAACCACATCCCCCAGACTCCCTAGCAACATGGGTTCTTCCTGTGGATGAGCTATGCTCTGCCCAGCAGATGCACCCAGCGGGGACTGAGAAGTGAACACCAGGAGCATCCACAGGTGGAGACATGGATCTCCTCGGTCATCTGTGGCAGTAATGGTAGCAGCAATGAGGTTTCCGCTAGAACAGCCCCAGGGCGTGAGTGGGTTTCTCCTGGCATGTGTAGAGGCATGATTCTCTGAACTTCTTAGAATTTCCACAAATTACCCAGTACCATGTCGCTTATGTTGCTACAGTTAGCTAGACTGAATTCTGTTGTCCATCACGAAGAACTTTGGGACACACCCTACAATGTTGCCCTCATTTTGGTGCTCCATCAAACACCACCTGTGTCATGACTCTTTCATGTAAATCTTTTGTTGGCTAGACACTCTCACTCCCAGGAGATGGTTGTAGCTCACATCCACAAGGAAGAACACGAGAATCGTCCCATGCCAAGAATGCTACTGGGCCATGGCTGCTGAGGGAGAGATTTTGGAGAAGGGAAGAGTAAACCCTAAGACATCAACCTGGAATACTCTCCCAGGAATCTGCTTTTTAGTTCCTCTCTTGAATTTCCTTCTGAATTATCTCCTTTGGCAAACCATGTGGCTGGGGAGTGAGAAGGGCCTGGAGACGACTTCTGTTTGGTAGGAGTTTCCAGAATGAGAAAGAACCAAGTAGAAAATGGGGCAGGACCCAGGCTACCTTAGGGAAGTCATAGGACCAGCTTCTGTCCAGAGAAAAGGTGACCCCTCTCCTCGGTCACCTCTAGTCCAGTTTAAGTCACCAGGGATAGAACCTCCTTAGAGAGGTTTACTCCCCAAACCCTGGAAAACACACCCTGTGATTTCCTCTGCTTCCCTTCTTAGTGACTGTCTCTCTGGGGACCTCACAGTGTTGTAGAAAGTAGAGAAGGGAGTCAAGGATTCTGCCCCTGGTCACCCACAGTCATAACTAACATAACTGGCCCTTGCCTCTCCAACTACAGTATAGACCACCAAAGGGCAGGAAATATGTCCTGGGCATCCATCATATCACCTTCTGCTATCCACTAATTGTCTCAATACTTGCTAAATAAAGGTATGAAGATTTTACACCTTGAAAACTTCTCCCGGAGTCAGTTTTTCTTTCTCACCTGCCGAGAAGACCCCTCCTGGCATCATGTACTTTAGAAACTAGGAATGCATTCAATGCATTCCATCTTCACTCCATCCCATGGCCTGTAAGAACTCTGTCACAAAATCTGTGACATCCAAAGTTTTGCATGTATCTTGTGGTACACATATGCTGAGATTCCAAGCTAAGAAGAAAAACTAAAACGGATTTTTTTCTAGTTAAAAAACAAGACATCCAAACCATATATAAATAACTAATGGGAAAACAGCCTTTTTAACTAATCTACATCAGAGCAAAAAATAAAGTATTTGCATAAATCCAGTGTTATTTTACTATTTTTACTTAATTATGATTATTTAATTACTATGCATTCTATGAATTATTAGTAATTCACTGAATTACTGTAAATGAAAATACTATTGCAAGAAAAGCCTTTTTTGTCATATGAGTCCATTGACTGATAGCCTCCATTGAATGTTTAACAGTACACAGAACATTTTAAAAGAGAAAAAAAAGCCAAGAACAAAGAACACACATTCCAGATGGTTGGTTTCAGTTGTAGCTCTCAATACTGATGGAAAACCTGCTTCATGTCACAGAAAACTACTCTCTAAGCACTTGTGCTGCACTAATTGATCTTTTAATTGGTTCAGTCAACACTCAAGTCTTTGCACACAACACATTCTAATTGATACAAGCAGCTGTAGCGGCACTCAGATCGTTGAGGAGAAGACAGGAACATCCAATCAACCTCTGCTCGGACCAGTCACTGGCAAGAGGTATGTGGGTCTACACCAGCGTGTTGAGAAGCTGGCACACATGAAAACAAAAACACTTTATTCTCCCATCAATGCAAGGATTTATACAGAAATGCATCGCAGGAATCATTTCATGACGTACATGCATATCAAATCATCATGTCGTATGCCTTAAATGTATACCATTTTAATTTACAAATAAACAAGTAAAACTTCAAAGTCGAGGGAGGGGGAAATAGTACTAATTGGTACAGAGGAAATGTACATCATCCAAACTAATTTACATCTATTTTTTGATGAAATAAAGTTCATTTGCCCTTCCTCCCTTTGTCCCTCACTGTCTTTTGTACCCATAAGACTTTAGTCCATTTACTTGTTATCAGGCTACAGGTAATTGCAGGCTGGAAACTTTTTCTTTATTGTGCTGTAACTCGGGGTTTGGGACACATTACTCATCTATACTGTGGATGAGTTTACGTCTAAGAGTCACCCCTATCTGATGAATATCTTTTCAAATTAAACAATAGGAAGCAATCAGAGTGATGTTAGAATAAAGCGAGATTTCTCAACCTGGCATTATTGATGTTTTAGGCCACATAATTCTTTGCTGTGGGAGCTGTCCTGTGCATTATAGGATGGTTGGCAGCATCTCTGGCCTCTACCCACTGGAAATACCAGTAGTTCAGAAATACCCCCTACCCGCCAGCCAAGAAAAGATGACTTCAGACCTTGCTAAATGTCTGGAGGAAAATTGCTTCTGCTGAGAACCACTGGAATAAAGATGCCGTATGTACACAGATCAGATACCTCCCTACAAATCCACACAACTGAGGCTCATTCATTTATTTATTGAAAAGCATCTATTCATTAATCCTACACTTTGGTCTCAGAAACCAAACAGAAAAGAAAACAAAAAAGTTGATCTAAAGTGATCATAAAGGCAATGAAAACAAATACCTACTCCTAACTCATGTGACTCTGAAGGGATTCTCTGAGACTATTTCACCAAACTTTCCATATGTCACTCACCATCCATCATTGAAGGCTACTTACTCTGCTAAGGAACTTGAACTTGTAATTTTATGAATGAAGCCTATGAGAATTTGCAGGAGTCAGTCTCTCACCAATAACAAATTATGCAGGTGTGAAGCATCGTCTCCAATTTACAGATACAAGTCACTGAGAAGAAACTTCCTTCCTCCCTCCCTCCCTCCTTCCCTCCCTCTCTCCCTTTCTTCTTTCTAGCTTCTTTCGTTCCTTTGAATAAACATCAGTTTCCTATCTAAACACTGAATTTAATAATTCTTTTAAAACTTGAGTTTAGCAATTGATCATGGATTGTTTTTTATTTAATATAGTCAAGGCAACAATCTTAAAAGTCTATTGTTAAACCTCTTCAGTTTTGTTTATAAGAATGCAGTACTTGATAAAAAAGACAGACTTTCATTTTTGGCTCTTTAAATAACTAGATACATTCACATATACACACACATGGAAAAAAAAAATCCTGGGCCATCCCAGTACCTTTAAAATATTTTAAACTCATACACCAAACACCCCAACATCAAAATTACTGTTCTGAACGTCACAAATATTGTGGAGTACCGCTCTATTAAATTGAAAATCACGTCTTTAGAGTTCCTCATGAATCGACCCACCATGCCTCCACAGGTGCAAGCTCCCTGACAGGTGTTCGGCTGCACCCCTTCCGAGGCCTGCCCAAAGCATCACCTAATTCCATTCTGTTGACCTTGCTTGGTTAGAATCCAGTTCTGCCCGTGCAGCCTGACAGATCCTCCTGGGCTCCATTTCACTGACTGTAATATGGGAATTCCCTCCTTCAAGCCCTCCCCAAAGGGTACCCAGGGGAACTCAGGTGACAATGCACACAAAGCACTCAGCACAGGGCTGGGCGCATGGCTGGCACTCAGAAAATGTTAGCTGCTGTTGAACATTAATTTACTTTAAAGCTGTGTCCTGCTGTTCATTGAGTGTTCTCAGCACCATTAGTACCGCTGCCATCCTGGGCACTTGACACTCCCATGGCTGCCACCTTTGTGACACTAAACCTCCGCCACCTCACCTCATCCTTTGTATTTACAGAACTTGCTTTGTGTTACTAACTTTATCATAAGTGACTTCAGGATGGGATGGGAATCATGCCTGGTAGATGCAAAATAAACCTTAGAGTCAGTGCAGGGTGTGAAAAGAATGCCCCAAATATGTATATTGTTTGGGTCTCTGTGCAGAGAAACTTTGCTCACCCTGACATTTCCAACAAAAGGGGGCTCACTCTCTGTGTACGCTGCATGTGTGGGAGCTTCCACTCCTGATCTCGTGTAGTCCTGGCATACACTTTTTTCTCCCCATTTTACAGAGGGGACAGGGGCTGACTGAGGACAGGGGCCTGTGAGTCAGAGAGTAAGAGACGGAAGTGGTGATTGGACCTGCTTGGTCTTCCTCACTCTTTGCCTTGTTCCAGGAACTGTTCTAAATAATCCACATTTCACTTTTTTAATTTCACATCTACTCCATGAGGAGTTTTATCCATTTTACAGATGAGGAAACTGAGGCCAAGAAGTTAAGCACAAGGCCCAGGCTCTTCGTCCCTGCTGACTTTGTCCATCCCAGGTGCTGCCTTTGTCCATCCCAGGACCCGTGTTCTTTCTGTTCGGTACCTCACATCCTCCCCTGGAATCTAGTGTACAGGACGGTGGCTGCAGTGCCTCACCTGTGCTTTGCACCAACAAAAACAACTAAAAGGGAACTAAAGATTTTGCTCCTCAACCCGGTAGAGAGTAGAACAAGCAGATTGGCATCGTTTACCTTTCCGTCACTCTTGAGCTGACTGTTTCCAACATTCATGAGTTCTCTTGCTGGAAATAACAAGGAAAGAGGGATGCAGGGAACAGAAAGAGAAGTGGCGTGGATGTCAGAGACAGAGAGAAGGCTTAAACATGAAGCTGCTTCCAGGAAAAAGAAAGGAACCTGAGGGAAGAGGCAGCCAAGGCGAGAGCTGCACCCAGCCTCATCCGTTAGTCCTTAGTGGGTGGGGCTGCTCAGAAGGACAGCTTGGCTGCCGGTGGTCAAGATGCAGCAAAGGCAGGCACCTGGGGGGTGAAAGGGGAGCTTAAGGAATAACGATAGCTATACCATACTGGTTAGTGGGATATTAATTCAAGTCTTTTTTCCCCCTTTCCTTTATTTTAAAGGTCAATCGAAGTTACTCTAGCTCTTTGGGTCCAGCAGTGACCAGCTCTGGGTAATAAAGTCAGTAAGTGCTGACCACACTAGGTTGGAGAATCAGGCTGGAGGATGCTAAATGCCAGGAGGAGTCATCCTCTGGGCAACAAGGCAAAGGGGATCTACAGTCATCTCATGGAAACTGCAGGAAAAAGCAGACTGGGAAAGATTCATTAGAACAAGGAATTATGAAGACGAACTAACATCGCACGTATAAAATGTCATGAATACCGTGTTTAATGCACCACATACATCATACAGATGAACTCAAGATATCTAAAATACGTGTGCGTGTCTAGGTATATTTGCAGGTGTATTTCCTTGCATGTGTACATATAGGTGTGTATACATGCTTATATTTCCCCTGTGGTCTTTCCTTGTCCACAGCAAAGACCAAGAACAAAAGTCACCCCAGTAACAATGAACACACTTAGTACTCAGATCTTGTTTCTAATACCATTCCCTGGATTCATTCCCTAAAATGAACCAAGTCTTCAGAGAAACAGTTAATTCTAAAGCAGGGGAAGGAAAGGGTCAAAGTAAGAAAGTGCTGGGAAGTAAGAAAGTGCTCAAAAAATAATGGGAGACAAGAGTCTCTACAAGGACACAAGAGTCACTTGAAGAGGCTCCACTGGCCAAACCTGGGAGAATTTGAACACAAAAATAATGAGGTAGAGTAAGGAACGATTGCTAAATAGGAATTCACCATACATACTGATAATAAATAGATGAATGGGGGAGTAGGGATGGTGCTCACTCACGGTAGAAGGACTGGTAAATGGAGAGGGAGTACAGGAGACGGAAAAATCAGGACTTTGCAATCATCACAGTAAAGACTGGATCAAGCAAAAATCATCAATAGACGTTAAATCTAGGGGAAGTTATTTTAATTTTTATTTTATATTAGAGTATAGTTGATTTACAATCTTGTGTAACTAAATGATTCAGTTATACATATACATATATCCATTCTTTTTCAGATTCTTTTCCCATATAGGTTATTACAGAGTATTGGGTAGATTTCCCTTTGCCCTACAGTAGGTCCTTGTTGATTATCTGTTTTCTATATAGCAGTGTGTGTATGTTAATCCCAAACTCCTAATTTATCCCTCCCCCTCCACGTTTCCCCTTTGGTAACCATCAGTTTGTTTTTGATGTCTGTGAGTCTGTTTCTGTTTTTTAATAGGGAAAATTTTTGATGAGGAACAGGATATAGGCATGGTCTTAAAATGTCATCCCACTGACTGCTTATTAGTTACAAGGAAGAAAAAAATAGTACTTGAAGAGTGGAGATGTCAAATGCTACATTAACCAGGTAACCAATATGAACATCATCAGTGAGGCTAGATGACCACTGCGTGTCCCCACATTTGGTACCCTGAGAAGGACACTACATCCCCTACACAGTCCTTCAGCATGGAATGCATCATCACCTAAATCTAATCACAAGAAAACATCAGAGAGGGCCCAAATAAGAAACGTTCAAAAAAAGAAGTGGGGCTGCAGGGCAACTGTATTCTTCAAAATGTTGATGTCCTCAAGCACAAAGAAAGCCTACGGAAATATTGCAGATTAAATAGCGAGGCTTTAGAGACAGGACAACTAAATGCAATTCCTGACCCTAGAGGGATCCTGTACTGGAGGGAAAATGCTCTAAAGGACATCGCTGGGTCAACTGACAAAACTGGAACACAAATGGCAGATTAGATAAAATATTTTATCAATGTTAAAATTACCAAAGTTGATAACTGTATGGTGGTTATGTAAGAGAATGTCCCTATTCTGAGGAAATACACAGTGAAGAGCTTAGGAAGGAGAAAAGAGCTGTGATATACAGAACTTAGCCTCAAATAGCTCAGAAAAAAATGGTATGTGTGTGTGTGTATGTGCACGCATGTGCGCATGTGTGTGTGGAGACAGAGCACAAAATAATAAAGCAAAAGGGGTTAAATAAGGTGGTAAAGAATACCTGTATCCTTTTTATTTTTGCAACTTGTCTAAGTATGAAATTATTTTCAAATAAAGTTTGAAAATGAGTCTTATGCCGAGTGTATCTAGAAATGGCTGTAATGAAACAACACAGCAAGTATTGCTGAGGACCCTCATCCATAAGTATGTGTTTATCAACCTGTCATTTTTTATTTTCAGGACACATTTTAGTTCCACACCAGAATTTTGATTTCCAAACCTTGCTTCCTGATGGGCTGCATTGGAATCTGCTGGGGTGCATGTAAATAATGCAAATTCCAGCCCCCCAAAATCTGATATAGAAGATCTGATTTGGGCGTAGGAATCTCCATTTTTCAAACGAACACTGAAAAGAGAAACATCCACCCATGCTTGTATTTATAAGCAACAGTTTCTTTAAATTGTAACCATTTTTTTGTGTGTGTTTGTGAAACAGCGTCTAAGTGGAGTCAATCCCTCACACTCATGCCCTGTCCTTGTTCCTCATACACACAGACCCTCACCTCACCACGGGCTGCCAACGCCTCATCCCCAGCACATCCAAGGTGGCCGGGGGAAACCCGGGTCCAGGGCATCTTGGGACCAGCATCTGTCCTCCAGGCTTCCTGCTCTAACTGTCCTATGGATCGTTATTCCACCTGGGCTCCTAATTACCCCGGGAGTCAAATCTGAGCTATAATCATAGTGTCCAAGTTTCCCAAGTAAATAAACTAGCCTCACCCAGGAGCTCATATTATCCTTCTAGACGTCCCAGTGATTCTAAGCACACCAGTTTGCCTCCCTGTTTGTTCTTTCTCTTTTATTAAACCATCTTGATGTGTTGAAGAGAGATGCTACCTCGGTTTCATTTTAGCAATTTGTTCATCTCATCCATCTATCTGAAACATCTGTCAAGTATGGGGCAAAGGTGGTTTCGCAAGGGCAACTATCATCTCTTCTTGTAATTTTACCCTCTGCCCCCTGGGCTTGCTTGATAAACACTGTTATTCTAAGATGCAAAATCACCTTGGTGTGTTTTTTCTCCCCACCAAATAGCTTGTAGCCATTCTACCAAAAAAAAAAAAAAAAAAAAAAGAAGGATGTTATTTCCTTTATTTGAAGTCTTCATTAATTGGTTACATCCTAGGCTCATGTGATTTCAATGTTGGTATTTCTAAATTCAATCCTTAAAGGGACAAAGAAGCATCCAAGTCATTACTAAAGCATCAACTCAAAGGGCATTGCCCTAAGTCGCTTTGATGGCTGTGAGCACGTCACTCACAGGTATGCCAGGCTGCTTGGCCTCACAGTCACTGAATCTTCTGTCTTGTAGTGCAGAAGTTTTCATCTAAACTAATCAGAAAGTCAATAGGCTGGCTTTAGAAGAATCTAAACTAAAAGGAAGTTTCCTGATTCGTGCATACATTTGATATCTAATACCTGTTTGAAAAAAACCAAAAAACTTCACTTCTTACCTGTGGTGTCAAAATCTCCCAGAATCCATAAAAATTCAAAATGCCCATGTTTCACGGATGAACACCCAACCACTCCTCTACCCAGGGGTCCCCAGAGTGTGAGAACCACTGACTAAAGCACATCCCTGCCCACTTGCTGGAAACTGGAAAGTTTATATTTGCTTCAGAAGTCCTTTGATCAATGAAATCAAATAGGAAAAGAGAGCTTGCATTACTTTTCTAAAGCTTCCTTAGGTCTACACAGTGTACTTAATTATCGAGTTGAAGTTGAATATTCCATAATTGCTCCTATTTTCAAAATAGATTATTATGGAGAATATTTGCTACCTTTTTTATTTGACTAGAAGCAGTTATGGAATTACTCATGTCTTGTTGGCTTGCAGACTGGGTTTGTTGAGTCTGCGGGGTTTCTAAAGGGAGACTCAAGGATATCTCAGAAGGAGGAAAGGAACTTATCTGAGGAGCTGGGAACCCACCCCTCACCTACCTTCTAGCCAGAAGCTCTTGTGACAGTCATTGTCTTAAACGCTCTATGTGCATTAACCCACTTGCTCTTATAATAACACTGTGAGTTAGGTACAGTGTTTTCCCCACTTCGGGGACTAGGAAACTGAGGTACCAGTAAATTGACCTTGCACACACAGCTGATAAATGGAGAAGCCAGCATTGAAGCTTAGTTGGTTAGACTCAGGGCCCACGTTTGGCTGTCCACTCACATCTGAAGAAAGGGTTCAATGGCCAGAAATATACAAAAACTACTACACTAAATGAGGTGTAGTAGACTCCAAATTTGAGGGAAAGTCCCAAGATAACATGCTGTGTGCACATGCCCTTGCACACATACACACGTGTGAACATAGAAGGAAGGGTTGCTAAGAGAGAAACGGAGCACTAGAAGAAGGTGTAAAGATAAATATCACCACGTTACATAGTGTTCAGACTCGTCTGAGGACGTCTAGCACAATGGTGGGGGTGGGGCTGCCTAAAGGGGACTTGCATGCAGGACGTAGGGAAGTGCTGGAAAAGAGCCTGTGCTGACGGAACACAAAGGCAAGCAGGCAAGGCTGGCTTGACCCCGGGGCCTGAGTCCTCAGCAGGCTCAAGTCACTCTGAGTGTAGCTTGGTGTCTGTTTTCACTAAAAGCTTTGTGACATAATCAGCCAGTGTGCAGGCTGAACTGCTTCAGTGACCCTCTAATGGCATGTACCCTGTAAGGACAACGGGGGAAAGAAGTTGCTCTGAACCTCACGAAGCCCCTTGGATGAAGAGGGCTCCAGAGCTGTGGGGATGCTGGCCTGCCAAGTGGTCCTAGACTGAAGGACCCATGGCACAGGTGCTGGTACCCAGGAGAGTCAGCTGTGCCCAAGGAAAGTGGCAGACCTGTGGGTGACAGCAGAGAGCAAGCGGCATCTGACAGGTGTATCTGAGAACACCACCATTCACTCAGAAATACCTAGGGGAATTTTAGCAGGGTACTAGGGATGAGAGCACTAGGAAATCTCACCTGTGGTAGGGCAAGGAGGCGAGAGCATACTATAGGGGTTTATTATCATTATGGGCAGAATATATATGTTGTCCCCCAATTTCATATGTTGAAGTCCTAACCCTCAGGACCTTAGAATGTGACCTTATTTGGACATAGGGTTGATACACATGTAATTAGTTAAGATGAGGTTATACCAGAGTAAGGTGGGCCCTAATCCAACATGACTGGTATCCTCATAAAAGGGGTAAATTTGGACACAGACATGCACACAGGGAGAAGCATGAGACACTGAAGTGACACGTCTACAAACCAAAGGATGCCAAAGATTGCCAGCAAACCACCAGAAGCTAGGGGAGAGGCAGTCTTCCTCACAGCCACAGAAGGAATCAATCCAGCCAACATCTTGATATTGGACTTCCAGACTGCAGAGCTGTGAGACAATACATTTCTGTTGGGTAAGTTTCCCAGTCTGGGGGACCTTGTTACAGGAGTGCTAGGAAACTAACACAACTCTAACGTAGCCTCATGTTTACCCTCAAGCTGATGTGACCTGGGTCCTCCAACATCTGCAATTACACGCCCATCTTGAAAATCGAGGCTCCTTAAATTCATCACCAGGGCCTGAATGTAATACAGTAGCAAGTAGTCAACCAAGTAATTCCTGCCAGGAGTAGGAATATAGGTTTCCTGTTTTCACCAGAGTGAGAAGGTCCTGCTGTTCCTTCAGGGGCGATGCCATAATCCAGTTTTGAAGAGTTAGGTTTTTCCTGTTGAGCTGGGTCTTTCCTCTAGGGACACACATGTTTTTCACAACCAAGGAAGTCTTATCCTTCATTTACTTGGGACACGATCAGCGCCCCTTTGCTTGTCCCTTTTCCCACTTAGATTGTAAACTTCTCAGTCTCATATTTATACCTCCTTAGAAGCTCATTATATGGTAGGCACTCAAAAATATGTATTACTGAGCATGTTGATGAGATGATTGTCAAAGTCACAATAATGATAGAAATTAGCCATTTCTTCAGTCATCTACACTTCACTGTGGGGTTGGGAAGAGGGCTGACTCCTCCACTGGAAGTTGCTCCTGTCTCCTTATCCAACTTCCAAAATCATTCATAAAATCTACTCAGAGACTGGTATAGTGTTTGTTGGAATGAGACATTTAAATTATCTGGTATTAATTAAAAATATGAACATCTTTCAATTAGTCACGGGAAGACTTGCTGGCCTTCAAACATTGGTTTGAACTACTTTTTGATATGTGAGAAAATTGAACAATCCCAGCTCTTGCTATGTAACTTTCACTAGTGTTTTAGGGAATGTTATTCCAATTTTCAAAAATTATGTAACCAAGAATTTATTTGGTGTCTTTTGTATGCCAAGCAGTGTGTAATGGAGAATAAAGAAACTCAATACATGGTTTCCACTCTAAAGGACCTTTCTTGGTAAGCAGGGCAAGATCTCAAGATTAGAAGCAATAATGGCTGAATAAGGCGAGGTGTTGAATTTTTCAACACTAAGAGCTCAAAGGAAGCATGCAATCCTCAGAGACAGAGAACCCAAAGCGACCTTACAAAATTAGTCTTGTTTTGGCTGGAGATTCAGCTTTGCCCAGACAATTCCTTTCACCTCTGTGTTTCTAGTTCAGAAAAGGAAAATGTCATTGATACTCCAAAGTGCACTCATGAGAAATGCTCAAAAAAAAAAATCTTTAAAACATGTGCATTTATTGCTGGTCAGCAAATGTTAAGTAAATAGTGACCAAACTTTTACTGACCAAGTGGACATCTGTTGGCTTTGCTTACTCTTCATCTATCAGTCTGCTCAGGCTGCCATAAAAAATACCATAGACTGGGGGCCTTGGACAACCGTATGTCTCACAGTTCTGGAGGCTGAGAAGTCCATCAAGGTGCCAGCAGATCCAGTGTCTGGTGGGGCCTTTTCCTGCTTTGCAGATGGCCACTTTTTTGCTGTATCCTCACATGGTGGAGAAAGAGGTCATCTCTATCATGTATCTTCTTATAAGACTCTAATCCCATTTATGAGGGCTCCACCCTCATGACCTAATCACTTCCCAAAGGCATCACACACCTAATACCATCACATCAGAAGTTAGAGATTCAACATATGAATTTTAGAGGGACACATATTTTCAACTGTGTGCAGCATGTATTTACAGGCTCTCTTCATCTGCCAACCAATTTATAATAAGGTATTGAACTCGTAGTAAAGTATGAATTAACATAATAATATTTAAAATAAATTAATATAGTGATATTCAAAATGATTGTATTGATGACTTGGGAGGGTTTAAAGAAGTATTTTATTTTATTTTATTTCATTTTATTTTATTTTATTTTATACAGCGGTTCTTATTAGTTATCTATTTTATACAAATTGTGTATATCTGTCAATCCCAGTCTCCCAATTCATCACACCACCACTCCCACCCCTGCTTTCCCCCCTTGGTGTCCATACTTTTGTTCTCTACATCTGTGTCTCTATTTCTGCCTTGCAAACCAGTTCATCTGTACCATTTTTCTAGATTCCACATATATGCGTTAATATACGATATTTGTTTTTCTCTTTCTGACTGACTTCACTCTGTATGACCGTCTCTAGGTCCATCCACGTCTCTACAAATGACCCAGTTTCGTTCCTTTTTATGGCTGAGTAATATTCCATTGTATATGTGTACCACATCTTCTTTACCTATTTGTCTGTCGATGGGCATTTAGGTTGCTTCCATTACGTGGCTATTGTAAATAGTGCTGCAATGAACATTGGGGTGCATATGTCATTTTGAATTATGGTTTTCTCTGGCTATATGCCTAGTAATGGGATAAAGAAGCATTTTAGAATTGCTTTGAATGTAGTACCTTATAGACTGATTTGTAAAGATTTTAGATCTAGCAATCGTAAATCACAGGGCTATTTCAGCTTGTTTAGAAGGTCACTGAAAGCTTTCAGTAGATGTAATTAGTAACGCTTGTGTTCATTTTCTACATACTGAAATCACTGGAAGCTCTTTCTATATCAAGTGCCAAATCATTGAAATATTTTGAAGAATTTGTCAAGCTTCATTATATTTTATAAAATACTGTCGTTAAATATAATTAAAATAAAAGGTCCAAACTGTATTAAAACTTCAAGTGTCAGTATTTCAGCAAAATATTGTATAATTTTCTCAAAACCCAGAAATCCATCCCATCTATATTTATTTTCCTTGGGCTATACAGTATATTTCCTATATGTAAACAAATAAAAGCAGTATCGACAATACTGTGATGATGTTCGTGTTAACGTTATTAGAAAACACCAGCCATCTTTCTACCCTCCCAGGCTTTTAAAATGAAATTCGATCAATTAAATAAATCAGATTTAAAAATGCTTTTTTAAAAAAAAGTTAAATTATATGTTTTAAAATCAAGGCTAAAAAATTATATTGTGTATGTGAGCACTGTTGCCATGTTGAAAGCATTGCTATTTCTTGACAATAAAGAAAAAAAGGCAAATGTTATGCCCAGGTTAGGGGAAAAAAAGAATAGATTCTGATGGTGATGTTGACTTAAAGTAAATAATCATAGTAGCCACACAATTGCAGCACACCCACTGCTAGACTTCCCCCCTATGAAAGCCCTTGGGACTGGGGCCATTTTTAAAGGCTCTGAAGTGACCAGAACATTAGCTAATTTCAGAGAGTACAAAATAAAACACTATCTACGAATTCCAATAAGTATCGTCTCTGAAGATGACTTCTCAGAACTGCGGAACTCTTTATGGAGATTTTAGCTGGGATGCTGGTGCTGGCCCCAAAGCAGTTCATTTTCAAGAATACACTTACATCACTAATTGTTCTCACTCAGAGAGCTATTTAGTGCTCTCAGAACCTCCAGCCCCTCCCCTCTCCTCCCCTGCTTCCCGGTGTCCATCTTGTTTTCTAATAAGAAGGCTCTGAGGCAGCACTAAAAGGCAGCCCTGCCCTCACGTCTCTCGAAAGGAGACATGGAACTGCAGATGGGGCTCTCTCTTGGTGAGAAACAAGGTTGACTAAGACTTCATGGTAAATCTCTGAAAGGGTAGACAGAGCATCTTAAAACATTGTGACCAATCATAATTCAATACAGATATAAGTGATAGCAGTTATCCAGTGCTAATGCAGAATGATGAACCATTATTCTTTTTTTAAAAAAAAAAGTTCTAAAAGGAAAAATTGAATTATCTGAATAAACTCTCTAGCAATTTTTAAAAAATCAACTCTAAACCAGATGAAAGTGTTCTACCCCAAAGAAAGGACAGCCATTGATATTGGAGAGTTTATATGCTCTTAGAGATCTCTAAGGTTAAAAATTCCCAAAGATGATTGATTTTGGCCACCTCAAGTTTGGTGAGAAAGGAAAAAAAACTACTTGAGTATCCAAGGAAATGTGCTTGGGGAGTCCCTTCAAAGACTGTTTTAAGTAGCTAATATTACAGACTTTAAAATTTTTAAGCTTCTTAGCATTTAAAGGAAAAAAAAATGATAAATTGGGTGGGGACTAAAACAAAGAACTTTTGAGAATTTTCTTACTGAGAAAAGAGGAAAAAAGATATCTTGCTTGGGATCATGGAAAGGTATCAAACTGGTAAAAACTGGGTGTTAATTCCTTTTTTGCCCTTTAAATTGCATACTAATGTGTTACTTATCCTCTTTGTGGTTCAGAGCTGAGTTTGGGGAATGAAACTGCTTTAAGCATGCTTTGTTCTCCACGCAGGAGTTATATACATTCTAGCACTGAGCCTCCATAAAGAGATGTGTGAATGAACCCTACCCTGAAATGGAGGGGGCTGGCCTGGAGTACACAGACACACACACACACACACACACACACACACACACACACACACACACGTGAATTTAGATAATGCTGTTAGCCATACCTTGCCTAGAAATTTCTGCTTTCCATCAGCCAATCACAACTAAAAGAAAGGTTGATCGAGCATCATCAGAAAAATGAATGTTTATTGTCTAAAGCAGTTTATGTTCAGTTCTAAGACTCCAAGAGATAGCCCCTGCCCCCAGGCTTTACCAGTCAGCAGGGGAACAATGACGCAAAGCCTTGGGGACGTCCCCAAGGGACAGCCAGCCTCAGCACTAACTGCAAAACAAGTTCATGCTCCAGGAATTCAAGGGAGGAGCCAGTGCAAGGGGCTGGGTTAGGCAGCATCATTCTAAGGAGATCTTTTTAGTAAAACTTTTCATTTTGATATAATTGCAAACTTAGGGAAAAAATTACAAAAACAGTGCAAAGGACTCCTTTATACCATCACTAGATTTCCCAACTCTCAACATTTTATCATTTTTGTTTTGTCATTTTCTATGTTAAGAATCATATAAGTTGCAGACAAGATGCCTCTTTATCAAATATTTCAGCACGTATTTCCTAAGAAGAAGGATATTCTCTTGCATAAGTTCAGTGCAATTAGCAAAATCAGGAAATGATCATTGATCTAATACTAGTATCTAACTTTGGAGATGAT
This sequence comes from Eubalaena glacialis, assembly GCF_028564815.1. NCBI lineage: Eukaryota > Metazoa > Chordata > Mammalia > Artiodactyla > Balaenidae > Eubalaena > Eubalaena glacialis. The sequence continues at coordinate 9,888,475 of NC_083721.1, read as the reverse complement.
TTTTTAACCTCCCCTTTTGCATATTTTCACCTATTCCATGAGTTTCTGTGCCTTCAAAAGAATGCAAGAGAAGACCCTTATTCTTAGGTCTTGGGGGATTCCCAAAAGGCAAAATCAAACCATCTACACCTCCAGCCTAAGGAGTCTCTAAAGAGATGGCATTCAATTTTCTCAAAGGAAACACATTTTCAACTCATTCTTTAGCAGACACCATTTCTTAAAATTCCCTCTGACAGCAAAAGTTTAAACAGTTAAGCTTCTGCCAGAAAAGTTGTCTAGCAGTTTTTCCCGTCCTCCTGCCCCTCCTAGCAAGCTTCCTCCCCCTCCCTGTCTGCCCCATGTCTGACACAGAAGCCACATCAGACACCAGGAGAAGAAGCAGACTCACAGCCTGTCAACACATCCCTTGCCGCCTGACTCTCAGCAGAGTAGCTGCAGGGGGTCAGGAGCAGACAGGAGGCTTCCAACACGGGAAAATCCATCACTGTTTGCACCCAGGGAAGGCACAAAGCCCTCTCCTTGGTGGCCAGGTGATGGGACTTAGGCATGAGCCCCCTCCTGATTGACAAGCATCACCCCTCCTTAATTTGGGTTTTGCCACTGGAAGGCTCAAAATACCTGGCAACAAATATCTTCAGCTGTTAATCTGGGATTTTCATTTTCAAAGGACTTCTGAGTCTTTATATGCAGATGTTGAAATCATTTCAACATGCTTTCCCCTAATAGAGTTCAGTGTTATGAAAAAAACCCATAACTTCCAGCAGGTTTTTCATGCTTAGTAACAGACACATTCTGGAACTTGGCTCCTGGCATGGCCTGTTAACCAAGTACAATCATGTGATTTTTCTAATGACACTTCTGATTCTTCCAGAAATATGAACGGATGAACAATCTAATGACCAATTCCTGGAACATGTGCTTTTCCAGAACTTTCTCACAGCCTAATAAAGTTTACTTCCATTAACCAAAGGCATAACATTTGGCATTTTCTGTCTTAAGAAAAAAAAAGAAAGAAACAGAATAAAGAATTCACAAAATGGAAGAAGTAAGGGTAAATAAAACATTTAAATGATGGTTTTGTTCCTGTTTAGTTGAAAATGAGAACTGAAGGCAAGATACTTCATTGAAGTGTGGACCAGCAACCCAGGCATTACCTGGAAGTTGTTAAAATGCAGGATCTCGGGCACCACCCTAGACCTGCCCAACCAGAACTTGGATTTTAACACAGTGCCTGAGTGATTTGCAGCCACATTACAGTCTGAGAAGCAGTGTGATACACAGGTGTGCCACCCGAACAAGGGTGGTTAATAGGTTAAAAGAAATCCTTGCAGAGTGATCACATCACAAAGAGAGGGTTAATGGAACAGGCTGGAGCACGTACTCTCTGAAGGGCTAAATAACTAATATCTCACTTGATTTTTCCAATCAAGGGTAGCCTTGATTTAGCAAATAAAAATTCAGGACACTAAGTTAAATTTAAATTTTAGATCAATATTGAATAATTGTTTTGTATGTCTCATGCAATATTTTGGACATACTTATAATAACTAATTGTTTATTTATCAGAACTCCAAATTTAACTGGGCATCCTATATTTTGTCTGGTAACCCTACTGAAGAGTCTTTAGATTTTTAAAAAAATGTATAATATTTCCATATGGCTTATTTGTAAACCAGGCTAATGATAAAGGTCCACAAGGAGTTGGATTTGTCAATGAATCCTGGCAATTTCCAAAATCCTTGAAAGCATTTTTAGTTATATAAACACACTCAAAACTTTTTAAAGAAATAAAGTTTAAAATCCTGCTAAACTAAATAATAGTTTTCTTCAAGAAAATGAAAATCGCTGATTCTAACATTGTTACTTTCGAATTAATCATTTTTATCAGAACCAAGGAGGATAATCTTCTTTTCAACGTCTGACATTCTCACTTCCTCATTCTGATTAAAATGGCCACCAAGTCAGCCTCAAGAGTTGGTGTCCTTTCTTTACTTGGTGTAGTTTATAGTTTGTTTGCTGGTTCAAAACTGCAGGTTCTGTTTCTGGGAACTAGCAGAGTTTGTAGTTCTGTGGCTTCAAAATTGTACAAGAGGATAAACCAGCACTTATGCCCATCTGGTTCACTCCTAAACTACTGCTTATCAGAAACGAGGTCCACACGGAATTGCCTCAAGTTCTTCCTTCTGCCCTCTTTTCATAGTTAACTCTTCACATCGACTGGAAATAAAAAGAAGAAACATTTTAACCCCAGAAAGCCAAATGAAGACAATAGTTACTCTCCTTCGCCTCCATTTTTTGAAAAATAATTTTTAAAAATAAGATCCCTTCTGAATGAAGGTTTTCCTAATAGACTTTGATTAACCTCACTAATAAAACAATAAACTTTTCTCTCCTTAGTGATTTGTATTTAGTTAATTTTCTCCTTTTCTTCCTCCCTTCCTCCTTTCCTTCCTCCTTCCCTCCCTCCCTCCCTCTCTCTCTTTTTCTTTTTCTTTCTTTCTTTCCTCTCTCTTGCTCTCTCTTTCTCTCTCTCACTCTGTTTCTTTTCTTTCTTTCTTTCTTTCTCTTTCTTTCTTTCTTTCTTTCTTTCTTTCTTTCTTTCTTTCTTTCTTTCTTTCTTTCTTTCTTTCTTTCTTTCTTTCTTTCTTTCTTTCTTTCTTTCTTTCTTTCTTTCTTTCTTTCCCTTTCCTTTTCTTCCTTCTTTCTTTCCTTCTTTTCGTCCTTCCATGCTTCCTCTTTGTCTTTCTATTTTTTTTTTGATCTTCTTTCCTTCCTTGATTTCTTTGTATCTAAGATTAATCTGTTTCTCCCACGTGCCTGAGACCAGAGCTCATCTATTTGATCTCACCAGAACTCAGGCAGTTAAGTGCTAATTTGGAACAGTCCTACTTCCTGTGACATGAAGGCTGCTCACAACCAGAGGAAACATTTGTAACTTACTGGGGTGAGAGCGGGGTGCCTCTCAGCTAAATTTGTAATCCACCCACCCACCCACACCCAGTATATTAACTGTTAATTTTTCCCTCTGTTGAAGACTAGGCAGTGACTCAGTGAATCTCTTGAGAGGTCTCCCCATGCCCTTTCTACCCTCACTCCAGGCTGCCCTAAGGAAGTTGAGTGGTTTATAAAATTTATTCAATCTGACATTCTCATAACCTATCAGTTTTGGTTAGATTCTTCCTAGGTAAGAAGGTGATTCTTTGTTTGTTTTGTGTCTTAAACACAGAGCAATTAATTCTGTGCTTGTGTTTATGATCAACTAGGGTTTCCATTTCTGAAACATAATATTTTATTTTGATTTATTCACCAAACACTTAGATGGCACTCACTTGTTTCAGGCACAGGCAGATAACTACAGATTCATTTAATTGTATAATAACCCAATCAGGTGGGTACTATTATTGTCCCATTGTACTGATGAAGAAACTGAGGTCTAGAGAGGTGAAGCAGCTTGCCCAACATCATCTATCCGCAGGTGATGGACGTGGAATATTGAACCCTAGTCCCATGATGCTTTGCTCCCTTTCCCCACATCACAATAGACAAACTCATTTCACACAGGCACCCAAGCCATCATCAGATTTCCAGGATCTTTCTATTTCTAATCACTCTAAATTCTCTCAAACAAACCTCCACCCTAAAACACACCGTTGCAGCTGCTGATGAGACTTTTTCACATATCTTTTTTTTAGCTCATACCGTCGTGTGAACACATCTGTAACAAGGCAGTCTCTCTCCCCATCACCAAAAATGAATGGTCGGAGACTATAACATCCAAATAGCTATCTTCCAATATTCTCAAGTACTTTAATTGTTAATGACATTTACAAGTAAGAAATCTTAAATTAATAAAATGTAGAAACTATTATACAGTTCAAAAACAAGCTTTTTCCTTTTAAGGACAGAATGAAAACAAACAGAATCTCTAAGGTCTAATGATTTCACTCACATGGGAAACATAATAAATGCCCATGGCCAATGACTGAGGTAAAATGCACATAACATTCATAGAAAAGGAAAGAATTCAAGCATGTGTTCAAAAAGCAATAAAATAAAATTGAGAAAAAATGTAAAAGAATAGTAAGCCACAAAAATGTCTTTCTTTCGATGTTTATTTTTGTATTAAGTAGCACAACAATAATACCATCAATTGACTGTGGATTTTCAGAACAAAACAAAAGATTTTAAAGAAAAAAAATCTTGAAAGACCCAGCCTTTAGTTCCCATGCAACATTCTAAAATCATTGGAACAAGTAGACAGCTAATTTTCTCTCTATTACAACAACAGAAATAAAATCTGGCAGAGAACAAAATGGTTCCCCACATCCAGCATCTACTCATCTTTTTTGCCAGCTGCTATTAAGATCAAGTTTAAGAAGCCATCCTTTTGAGTCTCCTAGAAGTCTCTGAAAAATAAAAATAGGCAGAAAAGGATGATTATGGAGGACTGTGGGTGGGAAAATCATGTACCCAATTTGTTCCTGAAGTTTTGAGAGAAAGCAAGATGGTTATAATAACATCTTTTGGCTCATTCATCTAAAAGGAGCATACCCAGCACCAAGCGCTGAGTAGCTGAGCTGGTGGTGACAATTGGGTTAGCATTCTTGAAGCCAGATGTTCTGGACCAGTGTCAGCTCTGAGCTCCCTAATGCACTGTATGCTCTTAAGATGATGGTTTAGAAGATTTTTTGCAGAGTGATGGATAAGGGGGAAAGTTGCACAGAATGGCACTGAAAACTCAAGGCTGTCTTAGTTTGGTCAGTTGACCATCAAAGGAACTGAGTTTTTCAGAGAAAAGAGGTTTTTCCTACAATATTGAGAAAACCTTGTCTATTCCTGATCACCAGATGAGTGACACAAGGTTGTAAAATATCTCCAAGTTAATTTCACTCATGTTAAGACTTAATAAAGTGGTTTTATTTTAGACCACTATCAACCATGGAACTCTTCCTTCTCAGTGCAGCCATGAGACACTTGAGAAGACATCCGGGAATTAGGACCTTATCATAGGAAGAAAAGGTAGACAACTACCCACAACTGCTGCCTTCCCAGAAGCCAGGGATACATCTTAGAATTTCCCCACCTCTGACTTGGCATGAGCTGCATCTTCACGGATAGTTGCAGAAGATAAATAGATTAATGCAATGGGTAGGTCTCCCAGCCCCAAACCTACCACCTCCTCTTGTTCCCTGTAATTTCCATAGTAGAAGACAATGGCTTTTCGTTTCACAATTATTGATAGCAATCACAAAACTAATACCTGTGAGAAAGGTTACATTAACACTTGCAATCCCGCACTGGTTTCAGAGATCCATTATTTCAATAGGGGTTGCAAAGTGGTGGTATGTTAACTCTTAATTGTTTCTTCATTTATTAACTGGAATTATTCTAGGAAAAGAAGAACTTTGCTTTCTCAACTCTTTCATTATCACGAGGTACAGCCCTATACAGAAAGGGAAGTTAAATGTTTGAATCTATTCCTTTATTTGTCAGTTTTCAGAATAATGAATTGGTTCTTTAGCATCCTATAAAGGGAGCACATATACTTTTTGAATATTGTTATGAAGGCATGGATTTTAACAGATCCTCTGTGTTTCAATACTTTGCGATACTGTTCTTTTGTCAGCCATCTTTGGACATGGCTGTTTTATCTTTGGCTAGTAAGAGCCTTTGACTGTTTTCCCCTCTGCCTTTGAATCTTTTGTCCCAGCCCCATGGTCTTTGACAGCTTCCTTACTTTCTGGTGTGACAAGATGTCACAAGCTCATCTTGAGCTCCCCCGCAACCTCCCCCAGACTGGATTCAACCAATTATTCTTAGGCGCCCTAGTTCCTTTTACCAGGAAAGGTATTTGGAGACTATGGTATGAATGCTAGGAGCTCCTTACTTCTGTACTGGTTATGGTTCTAAGCCCTTTTCAGTGGACACAGTCAGAAAATATATTTAAGAGAAATACTTCAGATTTCATACAAATATTTCCAACTCAAGTTTTGGGTTATAGGTTTTTACATAATTTTATTTGATTTTTCTATTTGATTCTCTTTTTCTCTTACGTCAAAAAAACTTAGTTCTTTATGACATTAATATAGTATTATGTATTTTATCCTAATTTATGGATAAAAAGTTTCAGAATAAACCTACCAACATATTACTAACAATATAATTACTGAAAGTAATTTAAGATTTTTTTGTAGTTCTTTTTGTCTTAGGATATATCCAACTGCAGATATGCATCCAAATAAATGAAGGTTAAAACCATTTGAAATAATTCCTTTCCATATTGTTAATACTCAGGTTGGTTTATTTAGCTTTGCCTTTGAATTAAGGGATTTCTTTCTTTCATTTTGTTTTATAATTTTGTAAAATATTTTTGTGTTACAAAATGTACAAAACAAGGTACATTAAGAAAAATCTAGCTTCCAAAGCTGTTGCTTCCAATCTGTTTCCCCCTTGTCCTATAATTAACCATTTTTAATAATTATTGTTTCTTGTCCTATTGTTTTTAATGTATGAAATACTAAAAAATTCTCCCTTTTCTTAGAGAAAAGGTACCATATCATATATTCTGATCTTCACCTTGCTTTTTGCACTTAGCAATATTTCCTAGAGATCACTCCACAGCAATGTATAAGTTAGTCTTTTATCTCTGTTAGCAGCTATACAATACTCTATTCTGTGGATATAGCATGGTTTATTCAACTTGTGCCCTCCTGATGAACATTTAAGTTATTGCAAGTCTTTCTCTACTGTGATTTGTGTCACATGAATAGGCTTTTGTGTTCATTTTTTCATACTTTGCTAGCTTCTCCTTGGAACAGATTCCTAGAAGTGGAATTGTTTGGTTAAAAAGTATAGCTACATAATATTGCTAAATTTTCTCCATAGGGGCCATGCCATTAGCATTTCCACCAGCAGTGTATAAGAAGGTCTGTTTTCCCACACCCTCTACAGCAGAGAGTATTTTCAAACTTCGAAAACAATTACAACATGTACCAAGAAAGACCTTTACAAGGGGAGCCAAAATAAAGCTGTCAGTACTTGAGAGGAGCCTCAGTGAAAATTTGTAAGGCCTTTGATTTATACTTCTCAGGCATTTAGATCTAAATTTGACTTGGAAATAATAGAGAAGTAGAAGAACTGGAAAGAAAACTAGACAGAGGAGAATCGCTTTAACTTATTGAACAGCAGAACTGACAATGGAAATGGTTATGCCTGACCCTCACTTCCTGTAACCTCAACTATTCTTAGTCAAGTGTTATCCCCATTTTACAGGTAAGGAAACTAACACAGGGAGAATTGGTGTCTTGCTCAAGGTAGGGCCATCCAGCTACTTGAAATCAAGAGAATGTTCTTTTTATCCACTTCCGTGAGGCCCAGTGGAAGAGCAAGAAAGAAAAGGGTCATTGGCTTAAAGAGTTGGAGAAGTGCATTCTTAGCTCAGCCCTCTTACTGAGCTGGGTGTGTAATCTACACGTATCACTTGACTCTCTGTGTTTCAGTTCCTTCAGCCACAAATCAAGAGTTTAGGTAAGAGGTTGCCAGTTGCCTTCCAGGGACCTGATCTACATTCATAATGTTGAGGGAACACTGCACTGGAGCTGGCAGACATGGGTGGGAAAAGCTGGGGAAATCCTGCTTCCACATTATGCCAAACCCAGATCAGAAGAGCCCAAGACACTCCCATGGTGGGTGTTGTCTCCAAAGGCATTACTGTTCATGGGACCTGATACCAAGGTCGAGGAGAGGCAGGAGTCTTTGATATTTGTCTGCTCTTGTCGCATGCCGGACATTTTGTAGGTGCTTTACGTTCACCGTGGCAAATTATCATCACTGCACACCTGCTTTTCAGAGGAAGAAACAGGGTATCAGAGAGGTTAAGTCACTTGTCCCAAATGGTACAGCCAGCAGCAGAGCTGGGCTCTACACTGCAGCAGAAAATAACATCATGTATCTCACAGAAGACAGAGAACTTTTATGGAAGGTTTTTAAACAAACCCTGCCCCAAACTGGAACTTCCAGGTGTGATTGAGGAACTTCCAGTTTTCTTTGAATTCTCTCCCAGGAAAGCTGTCACAGGACTGCCCTACAAGGAATTAGAAAGCCATAACAATAATCCCATCAATCTAGTAGTTAAAGCTGGAAGAAGTTCATTTGTCACCAAGCAAAAGAGGTGTGCAAAGGGGTAATTGACACAATTGATCAATAACACTGCAGTGAGCATTGTACTGGGTGATTGACACACACTACTTAATTTAGTCTTCATAACAACCTTCTTTTTCTTTTTTTTTTTTAATTTTTGAATTTTATTTTATTTTTTATACAGCAGGTTCTTATTAGTCATCAATTTTATACACGTCAGTGTATACATGTCAATCCCAATCACCCAATTCATCACACCACCACCACCATCTCCCTGCCGCTTTCCCCCCTTGGTGTCCATACGTTTGTTCTCTACATCTGTGTCTCAATTTCTGCCCTACAAGCTGGTTCATCTGTACCATTTTTCTAGGTTCCACATATATGCGTTAATATATGATATTTATTTTTCTCTTTCTGACTTACTTCACTCTGAATGATGGATCCCTAATTCCATCCACGTCTCAACAAATGACCCAATTTCGTTCCTTTTTATGGCTGAGTAATATTCCATTGTATATATGTACCACATCTTCTTTATCCGTTCGTCTGTCGATGGGCATTTAGGTTGCTTCCATGACCTGGCTATTGTAAATAGTGCTGCAATGAACATTGGGGTGCATGTGTGTTTTTGAATTATGGTTTTCTCTGGTTATATGCCCAGTAGTGGGATTGCTGGATCATATAGTAATTCTATTTTTAGCTTTTTAAGGAACCTCCATACTGTTCTCCACAGTGGCTGTATCAATTTACATTCCCACCAACAGTGCAAGAGGGTTCCCTTTTCTCCACACCCTCTCCAGCATTTGTTGTTTGTAGATTTTCTGATAATGCCCATTCAAACTGGTGTGAGGTGACACCTCATTGTAGTTTTGATTTGCATTTCTCTAATAATTAGTGATGTTGAGCAGCTTTTCATGTGCTTCTTGGTCATCTGTATGTCTTCTTTAGAGAAATGTCTATTTAGGTCTTCTGCCCAGTTTTGGATTGGGTTGTTTGTTTCTTTAATATTGAGCTGCATGAGCTGTTTATATACTTTGGAGATTAATCCTTTGTCCATTGATTCATTTGCAACATTTTCTCCCATTCTGAGGGTTGTCTTTCGTCTTGTTTATGGTTTCCTTTGCTGTGCAAAAGCTTTGAAGTTTCATTAGGTCCCATTTGTTTATTTTTGTTTTTATTTCCATTACTCTAGGAGGTGGATCAAAAAAGATCTTGCTGTGATTTATGTCAAAGAGTGTTCTTCCTATGTTTTCCTCTAAGAGTTTTATAGTGTCCTGTCTTACATTTAGGTCTCTAATTCATTTTGAGTTTATTTTTGTGTATGGTGTTAGGGAGTGTTCTAATTTCATTCTTTTACATGTAGCTGTCCAGTTTTCCCATCACCACTTATTGAAGGGGCTGTCTTTTCTCCATTGTATATCCTTGCCTCCTTTGTCATAGATTAGTTGACCATAGGTGCATGGGTTTATCTCTGGGCTTTCTATCTTGTTCCATTGATCTATGTTTCTGTTTTTGTGCCGGTACCATATTGTCTTGATTACTGTAGCTTTGTAGTATAGTCTGAAGTCAGGGAGTTTGATTCCTCCAGCTGCGTTTTTTTCCCTCAAGACTGCTTTGGCTATTCGGGATCTTTTGTTTCTCCATACAAATTTTAAGACTTTTTGTTCTAGTTCCATAAAAAATGCCATTGGTAACTTGATAGGGATTGCATTGAATCTGTAGATTGCTTTGGGTAGTATAGTCATTTTCACAATATTGATTCTTCCAATCCAAGAACATGGTATATCTCTCCATCTGTTGGTATCATCTTTAATTTCTTTCATCAGTGTCTTATAGTTTTCTGCATACAGGTCTTTTGTCTCCTTATGTAGGTTTATTCCTAAGTATTTTATTCTTTTTGTTGCAATGGTAAATGGGAGTGTTTCCATAATTTCTCTTTCAGATTTTTCATCATTAGTGTATAGGAATGCAAGAGATTTCTGTGCATTAATTTTGTATCTTGCAACTTTACCAAATTCATTGATTAGCTCTAGTAGTTTTCTGGTGGCATCTTTAGGATTCTCTATGTACAGTATCATGTCATCTGCAAACAGTGACAGTTTTATTTCTTCTTTTCTGATTTGGATTCCTTTTATTTCTTTTTCTTCTCTGATTGCCGTGGCTAGGACTTCCAAAACTATGTTGAATAAGAGTGGTGAGAGTGCACATCCTTGTCTTGTTCCTGATATTAGAGGAAATGCTTTCAGTTTTTCACCATTGAAAATGATGTTTGCTGTGAGTTTGTCATATATGGCCTTTGTGATGTTGAGGCAGGTTCCCTCTATGGCCACTTTCTGGAGAGTTTTTATCATAAATGGGTGTTGAATTTTGTCAAAAGCTTTTTCTGCACCTACTGAGATGATCATATGGTTTTTATTCTTCCATTTGTTAATATGGTGTATCACATTGATTGATTTACATATATTGAAGAATTCTTGCATCCCTGGGATAAATCCCACTTGATCACGGTGTATGATCCTTTTAATGTGTTGTTGGATTCTGTTTGCTAGTATTTTGTTGAGGATTTTTGCGTCTATATTCATCATTGATATTGGTCTGTAATTTTCTTTTTTTGTAGTATCTTTGTCTGGTTTTGGTATCAGGGTGATGGTGGCCTCATAGAATGAGTTTGGGAGTGTTCCTTCTTCCACAATTTTTTGGAAGAGTTTGAGAAGGATGGAACTCTTCAAAGAGGAGTTAGGTCTTCTCTAAGAGAAGGTTAGCTCGTCTCTAAATGTTTGATAGAATTCACCTGTGAAGCCATCTGGTCCTGGACTTTTGTTTGTTGGAAGATTTTTAATCACAGTTTCAATTTCATTACTTGTTATTGGTCTGTTCATATTTTCTATTTCTTCCTGGTTCAGTCTTGGAAGGTTATACTTTTCTAAGAATTTGTCCATTTCTTCCAGTTTGCCCATTTTATTGGCATAGAGTTGCTTGTAGTAGTCTCTTAGGATGCTTTGTATTTCTGTGGTGTCTGTTATAACTTCTCCTTTTTCATTTCTAATTTTATTGATTTGAGTCCTCTCCCTCTTTTTCTTGATGAGTCTGGCTAATGGTTTATCAATTTTGTTTATCTTCTCAAATAACCAGATTTTAGTTTTATTGATCTTTGCTATTGTTTTCTTTGTTTCTATTTCATTTATTTCTGCTCTGATCTTTATAATTTCTTTCCTTCCACTAACTTTGGGTTTTGTTCTTTCTCTAGTTCCTTTAGGTGTAAGGTTAGATTGGTTTTTTTTGAGATTTATCTTGTTTCTTGAGGTAGGCTTGTATAGCTATAAACTTCCCTCTTAGAACTGCTTTTGCTGCATCCCATAGGTTTTGGATCGTCGTGTTTTCATTGTCATTTGTGTCTAGGTATTTTTTGATTTCCTCTTTGATTTCTTCAGTGATCTCTTGGTTATTAGTAACGTATTGTTTAGCCTCCATGTGTTTGTGTTTTTTACGTTTTTTTTCCCTGTAATTCATTTCTAATCTCATAGCATTGTGGTCAGAAAAGATGCTTGATATGATTTCAATTTTCTTAAATTTAATGAGGCTTGATTTGTGACCCAAGATGTGATCTATCCTGTAGAATGTTCCATGCACACTTGAGAAGAGAGTGTAATCTGCTGTTTTGGGATGGAATGTCCTATAAATATCAATTAAATCTATCTGGTCTATTGTGTCATTTAAAGCTTCTGTTTCCTTATTTATTGTCATTTTGGATGACCTGTCCATTTGTGTAAGTGAGGTGTTAAAGTCCCCCACTATTATTGTGTTACTGTCGATTTCCTCTTCTATAGCTGTTAGCAGTTGCCTTATGTATTGAGGTGCTCTTATGTTGGGTGCATATATATTTATAATTGTTATACCTTCTTCTTGGATTGATCCCTTGATCATTATGTAGTGTCCTTCCTTATCTCTTGTAACGGTCTTTATTTTAAAGTCTATTTTATCTGATATGAGTATTGCTACTCCAGCTTTCTTTTGATTTCCATTTGCATGGAATACCTTTTTCCATCCCCTCGCTTTCAGTCTCTATGTGTCCCTAGGTCTGAAGTGGGTCTCTTGTAGACAGCATATAGATGGGTCTTGTTTTTGTATCCATTCAGCAAGCCTGTGTCTTTTGGTTGGAGCATTTAATCCATTCACGTTTAAGGTAATTATCAATATGTATGCTCCTGTGACCATTTTTTTAATTGTTTGGCGTTTGTTTTTGTAGGTCCATTTCTTCTCTTGTGTTTCCCACTTAGAGAAGTTCCTTTAGCATTTGTTGTAGAGCTGGTTTGGTGGTGCTGAATTCTCTTAGCTTTTGCTTGTCTGTAAAGCTTTTGATTTCTCCATCAAATCTGAATGAGATCCTTGCCGGGTAGAGTAATTTTGGTTGTAGGTTCTTCCCTTTCATCACTTTAAATATGTTATGCCACTCCCTTCTGGCTTGTAGAGTTTCTGCTGAGAAATCAGCTGTTAACCTTATGGGAGTTCCCTTGTATGTTATTTGTCCTTTTTCCCTTGCTGCTTTCAATAATTTTTCTTTGGCTTTAATTTTTGCCAATTTGATTACTATGTGTCTCGGCGTGTTTCTCCTTGGGTTTATCCTGTGTGGAACTCTCTGCGCTTCCTGGACTTGGGTGGCTATTTCCTTTCTCATGTTATGGAAGTTTTCGACTATAATCTCTTCAAATATTTTCTTGGGTCCTTTCTCTCTCTCTTCTCCTTCTGGGACCCCTATAATGCAAATGTTGTTGCATTTAATGTTGTCCCAGAGGTCTCATAGGCTGTCTTCATTTCTTTTCATTCTTTTTTCTTTATTCTGTTCCGCAGCAGTGAATTCCACCATTCTGTCTTCCAGGTCACTTATCCGTTCTTCTTCCTCAGTTATTCTGATATTGATTCCTTCTAGTGTATTTTTCATTTCAGTTATTTTATTGTTCATCTCTGTTTGTTTGTTCTTTCATTCTTCTAGGTCTTTGTTAAACATTTCTTGCATCTTCTCGATCTTTGCCTCCATTCTTTTTCCGAGGTCCTGGATCATCTTCAATTAGTTGTTTTTCTGGGGTTTTATCTTGTTCCTTCATCTGGTACAAAGCTCTCTGCCTTTTCATCTTGTCTATCTTTCTGTGAATGTGGTTTTTGTTCCACAGGCTGCAGGATTGTAGTTCTTCTTGCTTCTGCTGTCTGCCCTCTGGTGGATGAGGCTGTCTAAGAGGCTTGTGCAAGTTTCCTGATGGGAGGGACTGGTGGTGGGTAGAGCTGACTGTTGCTCTGGTGGGCAGAGCTCAGTAAAACTTTAATCTGCTTGACTGCTGATGGGTGGGGCTGGGTTCCCTCCCTGTTGGTTCCCTGGACTGAGGCAACCCAACACTGGAGCCTACCTGGGCTCTTTGTTGGGGCTAATGGCAGACTCTGGGAGGGCTCATGCCAAGGAGTACTTCCCAGAACTTCTGCTACCAGTGTCCTTGTCCCCATGGTGAGCCACAGCCACCCCCCGCCTCTGCAGGAGACCCTCCAACACTAGCAGGTAAGTCTGGGTCAGTCTCCCCTGTGGTCACTGCTCCTTCCCCCGGGTCCCGATGGGCATACTACTTTGTGTGTGCCCTCCTAGAGTGGAGTCTCTGTTTCCCCCAGTCCTGTCGATGTCCTGCAATCAAATCCCACTAGCCTTCAAAGTCTGATTCTCTAGGAATTCCTCCTCCCATTGCCAGACCCCCAGGTTGGGAAGTCTGATGTGGGGCTCAGAACCTTCACTCCAGTGGGTGGACTTCTGTGGTATAAGTGTTCTCCAGTCTGTGAGTCACCCACCCAGCAGTTATGGGATTTGATTTTACTGTGATTGCGCCCCTCCTACTGTTTCATTGTGGCTTCTCCTTTGTCTTTGGATGTGGGGTATCTTTTTTGGTGAGTTCCAGTGTCTTCCTGTCGATGATTGTCCAGCAGCTAGTTGTGATTCTGGTGTTCTCCCATAACAACCTTCTAAGATAAGATCACCCTTCCCATTTTACAGATGAAACAACTGAGGCTCAGAGATATAAAATAAATTTCCCTAATTCTCACTAATAGTGTGGTAGAACCACAATTTTACCAAGGTTCTTTGTTATTCCAAAGTCCACTCCAGTTCCCCCAGTTGTGTTAAGCCAACGCTACAGGACCAAGGGAACCCTCGAGTGGGCAGAGAGCAGGACAAGTTCTGCCTTGGTTCTTCTCTAACCAGCTGTGTCTTGAGAACATCTTTTAATGACTTTGGAATTCAGTTTATTCCTCCTCAAAATGAGAGTGTTGAAGTAGCTGCTCTCTAAAACCTTTCAGTGTCTTCTCATTGCTCTGGGGGAAAGTTCACATCCTCAGCATGGCCACCACGCCCTATTTGCCTTGTCCCTCCCTTCCTGACACGTCACCCCCACCCATCACACTGTAACTCTCGGAGACCTCACTCAGTTCCTCCAGAGGATGACGTCATCACTTTTTTAGGGCTGATGGGCATACTCTTCCTTCTGGCTAGAGGTCAGTCCTTCTTCTCTCAGCACCATCTCACTCCCTGGGTAAATCCTCAGGTATTGGCTTCACCAAATCTTGCTCGGAGAAGTCTGCCTTGACCACTAGACCAAGTAAGATTGCTCCGCTCTTCAGCCCCCTAGAGTCCTGTCCTCCTGTTCTCAAGTCCACCTGCCAGGCCAGCCATACTGCTTTCAAAAGTCTATTCTTGTCTTGCACTATTCTAGTTGATGAAAACTGTAAACTTTTAGGAGAAATGTTTCCTAGTACTCATCCACTCCCATCCAATATGCCGGTATGTGAAGATACTATGTATAAACTACTGGAGTCAATCAAAATGTCCATCCATAGGCAATTGGTTAAATCTATTATATAGTCTTTAAAAAGAACGAAGCAGGTCTGAATGTGCTGATGTGGAAAGACATCTATGAAATATGATTGTTTTGTAAAATACATGCAGTAGAAGAATATGTATAGTGTAATCCCATTTGTGGTTTTTTTCATGAAAAATATTTATGCTTCTATATGGAGAGTACACTTCTAGAATGACACCCAAACTCCTGGGAGTGGAACTGGGGAGTGAGAAAATGACTTTTTAAGTACACCTTCTTCTACTGTTTGAAGTTTTTACTATGAGTATAAATTTTATAATTATGTTTTTTAAATAAAGAGGGAAAAATCACTCAAAAATAGCATTTGTTATGTTTTTTTTGTAAATAACATTTGTTACACTTGACATGATTTATTTATTTGTCATATTTTTGTTTTAACATTCATCTTCCCTATAATTTCTACAATGATAAGAAACAGGTGCCCCCCCCCACTTGCTCAGTGATATTTCCCCAAAGCTTCACTCTGCTCCTGGCACACAGGAGGACCACTCCTTCCCTCTCTTGTCCCCTCCAACTCTGGTAGCCCCACCCTGACGTGAGATTCTCAAACAGATGCTCTGGAATGGACACACTTCATCTACCATAGGCATTAAAAAAAAAAAAAAAATCAATTGGAGACCAAAGTAACAAGTATGTACTGTATTTATAAGCCTTGATTAACTGATGAAAATATCAGATGTTAAAAACAAAGATTAGACCTCCAGACTACCTTGGTTGCATATGGATTTGGCAAATTTGAAAACCACTCACAGTAAGGGTTTCTGCCTCACTCTTTTATTTTGGATCATTTTAATCAGGAAGGGAGTCAGAATATGCCACCCCAAAATATGCCACTTTGGCATAAGGATTATTTTGAGCTAAAGGCAATTGAGAAATGGCAGACACATGAAGAGCTCTCTGCCCTCCCCTTTTCTGCATAAAAGCAAGGCTTACATCTCTCTTGGTAAGGGTGACATAAAGTTCCATTCGTAAATGTGTGTGTCCCCTCTAGTTTTTTGAAAAGGAGAGCAGACTCTTATCACCAGAGACTACACTGTGATGAGTCTGTATTACAAACCTTACTAAAAAACCCTCATTTACCTTATATTTCCTAGTTACCTCCCACAGTTTATCACCCCTAGGACCCCCAAAACCCTTATCCTTTGTCTGGTCATTTTCCCACAATGTATCACCCTTTGTTAAAATGGTATATAAATGCTGGAGTCCAATTGCTCCATGGGAGAGGGTAGAGGAAAAGGTTTTCCTCTTCTACAATCCCATATGCACATGAAATTTAACTTTGGGTAGGAGGTATCCCCAACTATAAGGTCTGGAGTATAGAGAGAATTCACTCACTGTAATTTTTTATTGTGGTAAAATACATAACATAAAATTTACCATTTTAATTATTTTTCAGTTTACAACTCAGTGGTATTAAGTGCATTCACATTGTCGTGCAACCATCACCACCATCCATCTCCAGAACTCTTTCATCATCCCAAACTGAAATTCTGTACCCTGTTAAACACTAATAACCACCATTCCACTTTCTGTCTCTATGAATTTGACAATTCTAGGTAGAAGAATTGTACCAAGAATTGTACCACATATTGTACAATTCTTTGGAATTATACAATATGTGGCCTTTTGTGTCTGGTTTATTTCACTTAAGATAATGTTTTCAAGGTTTATTCATGTTATAGCCTGTGAATTTCCCTCCTTTTCTAGGCTGAATAATATCTTATTGTATAGCTATAACTCATTGCAATTTTAATGTGTGGCCATTTGGACTCTTCACGGAAATCACTGAACAATGAGCCAGCAATGGGATGAGTGATGGGCAACAGAGGGGGGCAGGAGTGTCACAAGAGGCACTAGGTTGAAAATGAAGTCCAATAACGGGGCCCTCAAATTCAAACCGGTGTCTCCGGAGTAAACGGACCATGCTCCCTGGGGAGAGAAATCTCTGGAAAAGCTTCCCCTGTGGCCAAGTCATTGGTGAAACATACAGAAGCCCCGCCAGGAACCAGGAAGCAAAGTTGGCAGCAACAGCATCTTTACACATTCACACACACTCATTTTTTAAAACTTATTTTATTGAAGTATAGCTGATTTACAATGTTAATTTCTGCTGTACAGCAAAGTGATTCAGTAATATATATATTCAGTTATATATATATATATATATATATATATATATATGAATATATTATATATTCTTCTTTTTCATCCCCTTTTCCATTATGGTTTATTACAGGATATTGAATATAGTTCCCTGTGCTATACAGTAGACACGCACTCATTTTTATTTTTACTTAGCTATTATTTGCTGGATAAAAATGCAAAATAATCCTCCATGCTACATTACAAAAATTCCCATTTAATATTACGGTTCACCCGTATTCCTGATCTCCACACTGTGGCTCTCGGGCTATGTGCTTTGCTTTGCACACACTATCAGTTGATTCCCAGAGGACTTCACGGGCGTGGGTACTATGGTCCTCCTTGTTGATGGCTAAGAAAGTGAAGGACAGAGAAGTTAAAAACTGGCCTCATTCCACATGGGCAGAATCCAAACCCAGGTGGGAGACTCCATACTCACAAGAATTCTGCCACTTTGTGAAAGTGCTTTGCAGTAGAGCCACCACCTGCAGACACACTGATACAGTCCAGCAACATAGAGCACATCCTCTGCACTACAATTGAACAATTGTTCTCGGGAACAAGTATTCATTGGGAAAATTCTTACACATAAAGAAAGTAGCTATCGTCTAAGTCCAAAAGCTATCTGAAGAAATCTTCTATTATCATCCAATTAAGTAAAAGTTAGTGCTCAGCAGTTCAAAAGTGAGGGATGTTCCATTTTAGGGGAAAGATGATATATTCAAATGCCGCTAGCACAGAGCATCCAACTTCCAGCCTCCCAATTTCCAGTCTTCCTCTAGCAGGTTGGGAGTCTCTGCCCAGATGTCATCACTAGGAGGGAAGAAGAGAAATATACCCTCTGTGAGGATGACGAGAAAGCTGGAAGCAAGCAGGACACAGATAAGAGGCACTGCTGCTCGGGCGTGGGCTGACGTCAGAGTCCCCCGGAGGGCTTGTGAAACCCCAGGTTGCTCCACCCTCAGAATCCCTGATTTGGTGGGTCTCAGCTGGGGGCTGAGATTTTGCATTTCTAGCAAGTTCCTTGGATATGCTGCTGCTTCTGGGTGCAGAGACCACACTTGAGAACCATGCCATCCAGTATACGATGTTTCCACCTGATGCCTGCAGCAAAGAGAACACCTCTAAACGAGGCACGCCTGCACACACCTGCACACCACATACCTGCACCACACACTTGCACTCCCACAGGCACCACATGCACACCCACCACACACACACACACACAACCTGTGTATATGTGCCCCAGACACACTAAACCCCTGCACTACCCATCAGACACACACACACCACACACCTGCACCACATACTTACATGCACAGACCCTTGTGTGCACACACATCTGCATCACAATGTGCACACACACGCACGCATCTGTAACCCCTGTAGACAGGCACTCACACACACACACCCACGCATACGTGCTGTCCATCTGCACCATACACACACACCCCACCTCCACAACTGTGCACCATTCATCGGTACCACACCCCCTCTTTTGCAGATTCCAAGTTGCCTGCAGCTACCACCTTGCTCTTGAGACACCACCCCACCCTTCTCCTCTTTCTTCCTGGTGTATTCTCTATACTCCAGACCTTATAGTGGGTAACATCTCCCACCTCATGTTAAATTTTATATGCATATGGGATTGTAGGGGAGAAGAACATTTTCCTCTACCCTCTTAGGTTCTGTACCTAGAACTGCAAATTAAACTGACCAAAAATAGATTAACAGGAGAAAAGCCAGACAACTTTTATTGATGTGAAAATTTTTATGTGTGTGGGGGCTTTCCAAGTACTGCAGGGGGCACACATTCCAGTTTCCTGTGTGGCTGGCCCAGATGCCTTTCCCAAAGTGTCCACCCAAAAGGTCCCCTGTGTTCTAGGCATCTCTCTATTTTCTTCCCCACTCCCCCTATGACTTTCCAACTCTCATGACCCAAGTCCTTATGAATTCTACTTTCCATTCCAGTGCAAACATTTTCCATTCAACTTAAATACATGCAGCAAGCAGTTATAGATCACTTCCTGTGCAAAGCCTTAGCCTAAGCATGTTTGAGAGGAAAAGTGATGATGACGATAACCTTGACCCTCATTCATTCATTCCATGCATACACTAGGTCCTGCATGAGCAACGCATATAAGACAGACATGCCCTGTACTGTCTCACACTTTACAGTCTGGTGGTCTTAACCATCCTCCCCAGCTCCCACCCCAGATTGAAGCAGGTCACTCCAGTGCTAACTTGAAAGATGGTAGGAAGGATTCCAGGGGCCAAGAAACCAGCATGGCTAGGAGGTATTTGAGGAACTTCTTTCCAGCACTCTCCCAACCCCCCAGAGTGGGGGGCAGCCTCCTCCTGCCTCCTCTGACGTGAATTCTGGTCTCAGCTGCAATTCCAGATAGTTCTCCACAAATGGGGAAACCATCCAGACTAGCAGGTGAAAATGAAAATTATTATAGTATTAGCAATAATAAAAGAATAATATTTTTCCCCAGGGAAAAATAATAGCCACTTTTAATGAGGACATATTATATGCTATACATTTTAACTGCTAATTCTTACTCCAGGTATTATCACCCCGTTTTCCAGATGAAAAAATAACGTCCCTGAAACACTAGTCCGAGGTCTTGCGCATGGTCAGTGGGGGTTTCAATCCAAGTGACTGACGTCAGCAGCTGCTTCCTGTCCTGTGGAATCGGCAGGCAGCACCGATGCTATTCACAGAGATGGCAAGCATCTCTCTGCCCGCCTGCTCCATGTCCACGCCAGCACGCGGAAAGCACTGGACCATAAGAACAAAGGTGTTAGCGCAGACCTCCGAGATGAGTAGATGAAATGACAGTGTTATTTTGATCTTTTTATTTGAAACAAAACCATAACTTAAAGAAAAGAAGCTTTGAGAATAAGAGAGAACTTTAGCCTTCCAAACCATGAATTACGTTCTTCTATAACAGCCTCCTTGTTTTAACGATCCACACACATCCGTGTGGCTGGCTAAGCAGTGGGTAGCGAGCTAGTGAAGCTTGATTTAATTTCTCCATGATTCAGACTTGTCCAGACATGTGTCCTCAAACCGTATTTGAGGGCAACAAGGGTAAATAGTCCCCAGACCAGAAGATGTTCCCTCGGTCACCTCCCACTCACCCTGTCTGCTGACCTCCAAGGAAATTCAGCCCTGCGGTCAACATCTGTGGTCCAATCAGCCAGGCTGGAATAAAAGGTACTTAACCGCTCAGCTCGTTTTGCAAGGTTAGAAAGAATCAATAGGAGATGTGTTTAATGCCGTATTGTATCAGGTCTCATCACACTTTTAAAACTGAAATATCCACAGTGGTGTATCATCCTAGTCTCACAGTAAAGAGAATGGGTTTAGCGTGGTCTAAGATGGATATCACGGCTTTATTACACATATGAAAAAAAAAAACAAAAACTGTGGCGTGTCCTCTGGAATTTCACTCTTGGCTATTTTTCTTTTTCTCTCTTTTTTCCCCTCCTTCTCTCCCTTTCAAATGTTCATTCTTTCTCTCTTCTTCCCTCTGGTCTTTCTGTCCCTTTTTCTTTCTTTGTGCCTTCTTTCATCCTTCCCTTTAATTTCAGGTGCTTGATTAGCTCCCATGGAAAATAGCCAGGGCCTCAGCAAACCACCAAAGAAGCTGAGTGATTTCCTCTCCAGTTCCCGTGAGCACACATGTCGACTTTGAAATCCAGACTCGGAAACTCTCTCAAGGTGGGAGGCGCTGGTTGGAACCTATCTGCTTAGCAAAGCAGACTTTTCCATAAGCTTCAATGAAGTTATTTTGAAAGAGAAACCTGTCTAGACAGAGCATAATTAAACATAGCATCTTGTTCTTTTGTTAAGTAGACCACAAGGTAAAATTCTTTGTTGAGTCTAATACGTAATGTATAATACTATTGGAAAATTAGAGATAGGAAGGTCAAAGTCATAGCATGGGTTTGTGGGTCAGTGGGAGTGCTGGTTAATTTCGTAATGAAGCATGTAGGGGAAACCGTAGTCTATAATGGAATGAAGTGTCAGAAAAGATGAAAGAAACCAAACCTCAGTTCACCAATCTCTATCAGCGTTTGCACGAGCAGCCTTAAGGACATTCACCTCTGTAAGAACTCGCCTGTAGAATTCTTAGTATTTTGGTTTAAGAGTAACTCAGCAATGCTGTCTGGTCCTATCCCCCCGGAGTGACTGCTGGCACAGGACCTCAATTGTCCGGCTTGAAAACTTACTGATAATTACCACTGTTAAAATTTTCAAAGCAAATGGTTGAACTGGGAATAAAGCAGCTGTATTAGTTTGCTGGGGCTGCTGTAACAAGTACTGCACACCGGAGACCTGAAACAACAGAAATGTACCGTCTCATGGTTCTGGAGGCCAGAAGTCTGAGGTCAAGGCATCAGCAGGGTGGGTTCCATCTGAGGGCTGAGAGGGAGACTCTGTTCCAGGCCTTTCTCCTGGTTTCTGGCAGTTTCGGGCTTTCCTTGACTTGTAGATGGCATGTCTCCTGTGTCTTCACATTTTTTTCTCTCTGTGTTTTCTGTCTCTGTGTCCAAATGTCCCTCTTTTTTATAAGGACAACAGCTATATTGGATCAGGAGCCACCCTAATGACCACATCCTAACTTGATCATCTGCAAGGACCCCGTTGCCAAGTAAGGTCACATCATAGGTACAAGGGACTAGGACTTCAGTGTCCTTTGGGGGAACATAATGAAGCCTATAACAATAGCCATTTGTTTTCATACTCACATGTTCACCACTTGTTATCCTACTTTGAGGTGGAAATGCTCACTGTGTGTCCATTTCAAAATTCTCACTAAATTCTATTTAATAGTGCCTTAACTACCTCAGAATTGAGGAGCTTACATGTCAAAAAGGAGACACAATTTCCCTTCTTTGACCACTTGGAGAATGAGCCTTTCTAAGGGTGCGACCCAGGCCATATGGAAAAGACTGAGGTCCCAGCCCATTCTCTCATCATGGAACGAGCGTATGGGTTGCGGCCTAGCCACTGTCCTTCCTTTGGAAATTCACCAAAAGCTGGGGATGAAACCTGACTGGCTTGAGCTCTGTTCTATTAAAGCAGTGCTTTGTCTTTCACATAAGTGATAGGATAGTTCAGTATCCCATGAAATGAATAAGCTAGCGGTAAAATTGAATCTAGTGTAAGTTATGGCGTTATGTAAAATCCAACACAACCTATCATAGTGTTGGTCCTATCCTACTAATATCAAAAAAGTAGGATTCTACTTTTACAGTGAAGGATTTTTTTCTCTAATTTTTGTCCACAGGTTTATAACGTTAAATATGCAAAAAAAAAAAAAAAAGTTATTTTCCTATTGCCTTTAAACTAAGGTCTTCATGATTTAAATATAAGTCCCAGTCTCCATGTCAAAAATGTGGTGAACATATAAATGTGTTCATCAAAAATATCAAATAAAATCAGGGGCAAATCCTATGACCATGGACCCAAAAAGTAACAGTAGTTTTCCCTTCAGGGCATCAGCATTCTGCCGCCTTTGACCACCACTTAGAAAGTCATGCTTCTGAAATATAGTAGCTAAAGGTTAGAGCTTCCTTGATTTGATTAACCTAAATAAGGAGGCTATGTGAAGCCAGAGCTGATTATACTCAATCTTATTACTTTATTTTAAAATGAGGAGTTTATATAAATGTTCCCAGTTGAATAACTGGACGTGCCCACTGCTGAGTGTCTTAGATCTGAGAAACAAGAACTTTTTACAAGGGAAAATTCTAAACTAAAGCATGAGTGGAGGAAGGTTGAAGAAGGGAACTCTATGCCTGTGAAAGGAAGAATATTTTCCTCCCTTGCCTTTATAATGAATTCCTCTTTTCTGTACTAAAGGACATAGAATTGAACTTTTAATTTAATGTTATTTGCAAATAAAGAACTTAAAAGCCTTTGAAACCGTGAAGGTGATTCTGATTCCCACCCGTAACATCCATCCCTCATTGCCTGCAGTGGGCACTCTGAGGATGTGAGTGTGTGCGATTTTTCTCCATCTCTTATTATAGACATGCAAAAAAAGTATCAAATCCCCATGAAACGTTTTCATACAATTCACTATATGTAGTGTGGCCATGGTGAAAACTGGTAAAATTCTAAAGTTTGTTCATACTCAGATAATCCACGTAAATCTAAAGCACAGGTGTGCACATGACCGGGGGTCTGTCTCACTGCCTGGTGTCACACTGATGAAGAATGTCAGCAGGGACATTTGTCCTCTCTCCAGTCCCACCCCTACCCTAAGTTGTTCTTTAATTCAGATTCACTGAGCCCTGTAATTCAGGGCCTTCCTTCTTTAAGGATTCATCCTGGTTTGCTCTTGAACTGTTGATTTCTATCCTAGGAACCTAGTTGTCCATGCCCTCTACCTCAAATTGTTCATATTCACTGAGGGCAGCAAAGCAGAGCAATTGAATGCACTGACATAGGGTCCCAAAAGACCACAGTCTGAAACCAGGCTCTGCCGGGAGCTCGTTATGTGACTTGGACAAAGACCTGCCTCTCAAGCCTTAGTCTCCTCATCTGTAAGATGGAGAAACTACGACCATCATCACAGTGTGGTTGTGAGGATTCAAGCATCTAGTGAACCTGGCACATGGCAAGTGCTTAGAAAATGTTAGCTATTATTATTATTAATATTATTATTAATTGCTGTCAATACTTTACCATTTAGATGTCTATTATCCACTGTTTGTTTATAATCATATCACAACTGTATTTCTTTTTCTGTAACTAATGAGGCATTAGGGCTCATTTAGTTTACCATTCTCACTTTTATTTTCAATTTAATTTAATTTTTATTTTATTTTAGAGTATAGTTGATTTACAATGTCATTTTAATATCAGGTGTACTGCAAAGTGATTCAGTTATACATATACATATATCCATTTTTTTCAGGTTCTTTTCCCATATAAGTTATTACAGAGTATTGACTAGAGTTCCCTCTGCAGAGGTTAATGTGTCCACACAGCTGGCTACCAGCAGAGCCAGGCCTAGGACCCAGGACTTGGGCTCCATAAATCTCTAACCCCTAACTTGACCCCAGTACCAGGATGCCTCTCTCTCAAGTCCTGAGAATCAGAGAATTGATGTTCACCTTGATAAAATAAGATTGTAGACTCAGCAAGGATGGAAACCATTTCATAGTTGGAGCCCCTGTTCTCTCCATCACTGTTGGCACTGGGGTGAATGAGGACCCTTCCTGTTTTTCTAAAGCTTTGAAATACCCTTATGGGAATGTAGAAGCCCCCCCCCCCCCAACCCAGGGCTTTTTGATGTCAACACTGCACCAGTAAAAATGGAAATGTCACAAAAAAACACCATCATTTAACATTTTCTGGAATCAATTTCTTCCCTAAGAGTCCTTATAAATCTTTAAAAATGTAAAATAGCATGATCTTCTCTTCTGGTAGAGTAGACGCTGTCAGTCTATTCTTATACTGTATAGAGTACAGCCCTGACTTTCTTCTCCAGAAACTCAATATATAGATTGTGATATGTTTGCTAGTTCTAAGTCACCAAGCATTTAACGTACAGGTCAAGATCCCACCAGAGACAGCTCACATCCCTGTGACCTGAGGTCTTGGTGAACAAGCACTCTCCCACTTGCTAAAGGCTTTTCTGTTTGCTCACCATGCTGGCGCCTCTCCTGGGGTTTTGTATTCCTCTTTCCCTCATTGATTCCCAATGTACCCTCAGCCTCCCCATTTCCAAGAGGCAGCAGCCCTACTGCGTGCTGCCAAAGTGACTCCAGGTCGGATGAGTGAAGGAGGCCGTGGGTGCTGGTACTCATACGGAGCCCGCGATGCCTTTACACGCAAAGTCCAATCTGAAAACCAGAACAACCCTGCCTTTAAAGACGGGATGTTGAAGTTGAGCCTGGTAGGCAGCCCTTCCTGGTCCTGTATTACCTGGACTGATGGACACTCTGTGAATTCTGAAACCAGCTTGCTCCATTTTGCAAGACCGTCCTTGTTGTGTTTTTCCCGATGGTACTTTACGTTAAGGAAAGGGCCTCCGTTTCATCTGGAGAACGATGTCAAGGTTAATCTTACCAATGCCATCTGATGTTCATGACAAAGTTCCAGGGTAATCCTTTGATACACAGAAAATTGTGTTTCTATGAAGTGAGGCATGATGACAAAATGAAATTAAATCAGAAGTTGAAATCCCAAGTGTTGTAAGCATTCTCGTGCTTAAGGACAACCAGAGCATTACATGCTGAATTAGGTATATCAGAAGATGTACCTTTACAGGAGACTACAAGGGGATATTCTTGCTAAATCTTTTTTTTTTTCCCCAAATAATTTCCTAGAAAATAGTGTAGAAACACTATGGTGGGTTTTAGAATGGGTTGATTCTGTGGTTAATTCCTGAATGAATCCTGCCTTGTCTGGGACATCTTGAAAAAGTTGCTTAAACTTTCCAATTCTCCATTTTTTTTTTCATCTGCAAAGTGAGGTAACACGACCTATATATACCAAAGAGTTGTTGTGAGGATGAAAAAAGTAATATATGTGTATTAGTTTCTAATTGTTGTTATAACAAATTACCACAAATGTAGTGGCTTAAAACAACACAAATTTATTTTCTTACAATTCTGAAGGTGGGAAGTCTGCAGTGGGTCTCTCTGGGTTAAAGACAGGGTTCCGGCAGGGCTGTGTTACTTTCTGAAGGTGCTAGAGGAGAATGTGTTTCCTTGACTTCTCCATCTTCTAGAAGCTGCTAACATTTCCTTGGCTTGTGGCCCCTTCCTCAATCTTGAAAGCCAGTAATTGGCTGAGTACTTCTCACATCCCTCACATCACATCAGTCTGACCTCCTCTTCTGCCTTTTTCTTCCACTGTTAAGGACCCTTCTGATTACACTGGACCCACCAGGATAACCCAGGATAATCTCCCTATCAAGGTCAACTGATCAGCAACTTTAACTCCACCTGCAACCTTCATCCTCCATTGCCATGTAAGGTAATATACTCACAGGTGGGGATTAGGATGTGGACATCTTTGGGGAGACATTATCTTGCCTGCCACAATATGTAAAGTATGGTTTAGTTCTACAACTTTTCTGTCATAGAGCTTTTCTTTTTCACTCAAAACAGTAAGCTCAATTTTAAAAAGTGATTTCAATGCTAATACAGCAAATAAGTTTACCTCTTTGTGTTGAATGCCTTCATCAATTCTGGAATCTGGGAAACTTCTCCAACACCCCCATTTCACAGATGTGCACCTGGGGTCCAGTGGCTCACACGGCATTTAGTGACAAAGCCAAAATTCGATTCTGATGTCCTGCTCCGAGTGAACTGGTGTCTCTCCACCCCATTCTACCTTCCTGAAGGCCTTAAGAATTATGCTGCAAAAGTGGTGACTCCCCCCTAATTCTACAGAGTGGGCTGATCTGCAGCAAGGCCTGGGCTGGCTAATCAAAACACGTACATTTCAGGCAAAATCAATAGAAAAGACCAATACTTAAAAAAAATTTCCAGGGTAGAAAAAGAGTTTGATCAGAATTCAGAATATTTAATAAAAATTCTGTCATGTATAGAAAAGTGCTTTGGATTTCTCCCCTGTATCTTCAAAGGCCTTCATACAATGAAACCTTATCCATCAAGTTTTGGGGTTTTTTTTAACATCTTTATTGGAGTATAATTGCTTTACAATGGTGTGTTAATTTCTGCTATATAACAAAGTGAATCAGCTATACATATACATATATCCCCATATGTCCTCCCTCTTGCATCTCCCTCCCACCATCCCTAACCCACCTCTCTAGGTGGTCACAAAGCACCGAGCTGATCTCCCTGTGGGTAAGCTGGGACGAAGTGAGAGAGTGGCATGGACATATATACACTACCAAATGTGAAATAGATAGCTAGTGGGAAGCAGCCGCATCCATCAAGTTTTGAAGGAAAAATATGTTATCCAAGGATCCTATGGCCCCAGAAGTTGCCATTTGTATATGAGGTACCTGAATGATGTTTTCAAAAACCACAGAACTATCCCTGAATATATTTGTTGAGGATATACTTCAACTTAATGAGAGGAAAACATTGTAACAATTTAATAAAACTCATTAAAAATAATAACCAACTCTAAAATCACAGATGACACCAAGAAAAACTGGGTAGTGGGTCTGGATAAAATGTGGAACAAAAGACTACTTATATCCTCATTTTATTGATACATAGAAGCTAATGAGTAAATAGTGCTTCGTTTTTTATGTTGATAGTTTCAGAAATATTGATATGAGCATTTTAACAACTTAAGGCAAATTATTAGTAGAATGTAAAACAGAATCACTAGAGGAAAAAAAGCAAAGAAAACATACCTATATTTTAAAAAAAAACTTGCTAGGGAAAACACAGGAAGACTTTTTTTTTTTTAAATAAGCATAAAACAAGATAAAGGCAATAAGCACAATTACATCAGTAATAATAACATACACTCTTCGCCTAAACCAACATAGTAAAAAATACCTTCCCTCAAATAGTGAACTAATCAAATTCAACCTAATGTTATCTAAAAGCTTTAACACTTTAAAGAAACTGAGAGGTGAGTATTATTAAATGATTAGGCAAAGATATAGCAGCTAATGTCAAAAAAAATTAAAATGAATATAAAGAAAGAAAACAGGGGTTGCCATATTCTTTTCAGGCAATGAAGAATTAAAAGAAAGAGTTATTTCTTGGAATAAAGAGTTACATTATTTTGGTAATAATAATAAAATCCAGACAAAAAGCATAAAAGCCATATAGTTTGTTTTTTTGTTTTTTTGTTTTTTTAAAAGAGGTAATTCTTTTTTTTTTTTTTTTTAAACTTTGGGTTTATTTATTTATTTATGGCTGTGTTGGGTCTTCGTTTCTGTGCGAGGGCTTTCTCTAGTTGCGGCGAGTGGGGGCCACTCTTCATCGCGGTGCGCGGGCCTCTCACCATCGCGGCCTCTCTTGTTGCGGAGCACAGGCTCCAGACGCGCAGGCTCAGTAATTGTGGCTCATGGGCCTAGTTGCTCCACGGCATGTGGCATCTTCCCACACCAGGGCTCGAACCCGTGTCCCCTGCATTGGCAGGCAGATTCTCAACCACTGCGCCACCAGGGAAGCCCAGCCATATAGTTTTATGCTGCAAATAATATTCTTTAAAATACAGCAATCACACACTATCAGAGGCACAAAGAGAAGTTAACAGAAACACAGGGTTAGTTAAAGACTTTACTACACCTTCCTCCATCTCTTACAAATATACACAAATATAGATGCCCCATGGGAAAAAGGGGGAAAGAGAGAAAGAGGTTCCAAATAACAGTATGATTGATTTACAGCAAAAGCTGTGTAGTAAGAAGAACAGGAAAATATATTTCCTATAAGTTTACTATGAATTTTCAAAGTAGTACTTATACATTATGCTATATATGCTCATAAACTCAAAAAAATACAGGTCCAGATTCTCACACCAAAAATGATTGCAGTGAAAATCAAACTCATCATTAAGGATTATTTAGAAAATAATGAGAGTGAAAACAGAATCTGTCAAAATATCTGGAATACTGACAAAGTTATACACTAAAGCAAATTCATAGCATGTAAGCCTTTTATTAGGAAACCATAAAGAATGAAAATTACTTGTTCAGTTAAAAAATGGAAATACAAAAACAAAAAACAAGTAAAACAAAAGGAGCGAAAAAATAACAGCAGAAATTAAGGAATTAGAAAACATATAAATACTAGAATAAACACTTCTAAGATCTGGTTTTGTGTAGAAAAAAAATTACCCATCAAACGGTTTGCAGGTCTAGTCAAATAGAAAACAGAAAATATAAATATATAAAATTAGAAATAAAAAATGGACATGACCAAATATGTAAGTAAAATTGTATAAAATCTTATTCTGACAAATTAGCAAACTGAGTAAGTGTGATGATTTTTGAAGAAAATATAAAGGATGTAAAAAGCTGGGGGGGGGGAGACAAAGCATCTTACTAAAAGGCAATTAAAATGTGCCATTCTTTGTTGAAAAAGTGCATCTCCCTGAGTAATTAGCATCTATTGTGCATTGAACAATGGTTTGTTGGCAGAATTCTATTACATCGGTTGTAGGTGGCCATCCTGTAAAGTGAATGAACATAATGGGGAGCTCCCTGCTTTAAAATAAATGTTCACTTTCACGGGCATCTGTCTAATTTAATGCTGTGACAATATTAATGATTAAAATTTTAAGCAATTTTCAAAGTCTTTCCACTGAATTCATCACAGACTTGCTGAAGACTAAAGAACGATCAAGGCATGGTAAGGGGTTCCTGCAACCATTTTTACTGTCAGAGGTCATTCACTTGCCTTGAAACCCAACACTGTGCCTTACTTAGGGTTGGTCCTCCATAAACAGGAGCTGAGCTGAAGTGTATGAGTGAGATGCTGAATGAGAGGCTCTGACAATAAAAAGCTGGACGTCATTTCATCCCGATGAGACTCAGTTTCCTCATCTGTAACCTGGATAACATGAAACCTGTTTTAATGTGGAAAATCCTGTGAACTGTAATGGACCGTGAAGAACATGGAAGGAATCCTTCTTTAGTGCATTTAGAACTTTCCTGAGCCAGCTCCTTCTGACATCTTCTTCATCACAGAATATCTGTGACATCACCTAATGTACTTAACAGTTGGTCCCTAAAACTGAACTGAAACTCATTACTAATATTCTTATTTTGTTTTCCCTGCTGATTGCACTCACCTACTTAGCTACTCCTTGTTCACTATTCACCAGGGGATGGACCATCTGGACTGATTATTTTATCTCTTATATACCCAACAGGAGGGTAGTTAAAGCTCAAAACTTTATGTGATGATTCCTTCATCCTTAGTCATAACCCTTCTACAATTGCTCGGGAGTGATGGCTATAGAGCCCATGAGTGTGACATCACTCCAGGCCACTCTTCTAACCTCTAAATGGAGTCAGTCCTGAGGGATGGATAGAATTTCACTGTTTTCCCATTTCGTTTGTATAATGAAATCATTGTTTGGCCTTCGTTCTGTACTTTTGCCCTTTTCGGTCTTAAGGTGGACCATTCAGTAGCCCCCTCCGATGTCTCTAGGAAAACTAGGAATTTTAAATGGACTCTCATCAAATTTCAAGAACTTGATTTTTTCCCCTGAATATAGCATACCAAATAAATTCCCTCCCTCACAGATAACATATTATACATTTGTTATTTGTTTGCTTGTATTTATATGCACATAGAAGTGAATGGATGTATAAATCTGTAATGTGTGAACTTGACAAAATTCAAATCATCACCTGAAAATGAATCACTTATTGTCACTAATCGGGTCATATTATCATATTATTGTATTGTGATCACATTTACGCCAAAGAGCACCAGAACTTTAGCCTTACCTGGAATCAGCTGGGGCCCTTGTTAAAATAGATATTAGCAAACCTCACCCCAGAATTACTGAATCAGACTCTGGTTATGAGGCTCAGAATTGGCGTTCTTAGAAAATGTTGAGAAAGCATTGAAGTGGAGAACTTGTTCAGCCTGGTTCCTGAATGACACCTGTATTTCCAACTCTTTTATGGGGAATCTAATGTTTATCCCAGAGTCCCTAAAGAGGACAAGCTCCCTCCTAGACTTTGTTAACGTAGTTCCAAATGGCAGCTTCCGGACACAATCTGGCTTCATAGCCCACCCTCAGAAGTTGGAACCTATAGGATCTCAGGATGGTTGGGATCTTCTCTGTGATGGAGCAAAATGTTGGGGTTTTCCAGCAACTCTATTTACCATCGGCTTTGTGCCCTCCTTTTTCCCTAAAAAAAACACCTTTATTTGATCACCATTACATTTTATTTCCCTGAAACAAGTTTTACTGACATCTCATCTCATGAAATTTAAGGCAATTCTCCAGTTTGAGATATCATTGACTATCCTAGAAATGGTGGTCTAAAATCACAAAGATTGGCTGTGATAACTAGAAAACTCCCACATAGAGTCAACAAGTAGTTGCTGGATCACCACGTCCTCTATTTCTCTCCTTCATCTATCAACCCTTTGGAAGAAGAATATAGCATATTCACGGGAGTGAAGAAGGCAATGCATTTTTTCTGAATTTAGCCAAAACGTTGATCCTGGCCTGAGGCAGAAAGAAAGTGGGAGACCTCTATCTAACCAGTCATTCGTTATTATTTATTCTCTACATTTTTAAAAATTTTAGGATGAGAAGTAATTTAAACAGTCATATGCAATCATACTCTCTGGAGTCCACTGAGTCCATGAGATGATTTATAACGATTACCTCACCAACACAAGACATTTCTTTAGAGTGGTGACATTATCTTACTGACCCATCACTTCTTTTCCCCAGCAGTGACTTGCCATATGACCTTGGCATACTACCTGTGGCCAGGAGCTCATATCTATCCCAGTGTAAGAAGATGAATGACTTACAACCAGTGAGGATTTGGGGACTCATACAAAGAACCCAAATTTCACTTAAGTAACAAATAGAGACACTACTTAATGCCTATAGAGGAAGCTTTCCTCTAAGATATGTACAGATAGAGATGAAGTTATCAATCTGTCTGGCTCCAGATGTATCCATCCCTAACCAGTGAAACAAACTTAAGTCCAGGAAAAAGGAATTTGTTTCTGAGTTGGAACTTCATTTCAGTGGCTATGGAAAGGAATAGCTAATAACACTATTCTCTCTCTTAATACAAATCAATAGAATCTCTTGTATGATGAATAAAAATTAGAACAGCTCTAGGAAGCACATACATGTCAGTGTTGTCCTCTAGGGAATACAACACACACACACACACACACACACACACACACACACGCACATTCACACCCCACATATTTTTATACACACCTGCACACTTACAAATTTGGCACCATGATGGCTCAACCAATGTATCTGAATCATCCGCACAAAAAATTGATTTTAGTGCAAGTACATTCTTATGAAAATAGTCATATAGCCAGCTATTTTCAACCAGTGCTTGGAACTGAGTATAACATTTGTCTTTAAGTTTTAGATGTCCTAATTCAAAAGAAAAGGGTAAAGATCCAACAGATTTTTCTTTTCCATTTCATGGCAGCTGCTTGGTTGTTGAAGGATTTTTTGTCAGCCTTTTCTTACCAACTCACTTAGAGGGCTAACTCTTGTTTAGATGAGAA
Source organism: Eubalaena glacialis (assembly GCF_028564815.1). Lineage (NCBI taxonomy): Eukaryota > Metazoa > Chordata > Mammalia > Artiodactyla > Balaenidae > Eubalaena > Eubalaena glacialis. Next base: position 9,856,076 of record NC_083721.1, on the reverse strand, counting down.
AATGTTCACCTGTGATGTGGAAGACAGAATGCTGGACTCTTGAAATGTCCATCAGCAGGTATAGTGGCCAGATAATGCCAGGTTAAGAGAGTAGCCTGCACAACTGGTTATTTATGGAATAAATAGAGGTAAAGTTTTGGAAATCAATTTGTTGGTTCAAAACCAAAATTCCCCCAATATTAAATGTTGGGCAACAAGAAGGAGAGTTGTTGAGTAAATTACAGGATGGTCGCTTGACGTAAATACCACGGTGATAAGCAAGAAGCCTGATTAACAAACAGAAAGATGCACATGGCATCATGTTAAGTGAAAAAGTCAACATACAAATCAATGGATCAGAGGAGAAAAGTCTGAAATAAATTAACATATTTATGGAAATTTAGTTTGAGGCAAAGATGACAATTCAGATTAATGGAAAAATAAGGTATTATCTAACAAATAGTGTTGAGACAACTGAGAAACTCCCTGAAAAAGTGTAATCCTCCCTCATACTTATACCAGTATAAAGTCCAGAAGAATGATAGAAAATTATACTGTAAAAGCACTAGGACAAAGCATAGATAAATATTATATTCTCAAAATGAAAAATTGTTTCTAACTATAACATAAAACCTGGAAGACAATAAAAAATTGATCAATCCAACTATGTAAAAGCATGCATTTATATACCCTTCTCCCCTGAACAAACATTATAAACAAAGTCAAAAGACAATATGTAGAGAAAATATTTGCAGCTCTTAATGTAAAGGGCTAATTAATATATGAGCCCTTTAAAATCAATATTTAAGAAAACTCTATTGAAAATGGGCAGACATTAGCCAAAAAATTATAGAAAATAAGTATGATGGCTTTTAATTGTGTACAAAGTTTCTCAACTTCACTTATACTAAGAAACAGACAAGTTCAAATTTTAAGAAGATACAGTACTGTATTTTACCTATCAGGTTAACAAAGACCAAAAACGATGACACACCATGTTATGGGATAATGACATATTCATTGTTGGTTGGAGCATAAATTCGTAAACCTCTTGGAAGTCAATCAAAATACACTATGCAAGTACTGTTTGACCCAGCAATTCCATTCCCATGAATTTCTCATGAAGATGGCAATTTAAAGTTTCTATACTCTAAATTCAAGAAAGGAAAAAGATGACTGTTCTTTGGCCATAGTCCTAAGACATAAACAAGTCACCACTACAACTTTTTTCAAAGCCATTTCAATCAGTGAAAATTCAATTTAGTAACTGCACTTCTTCAAGGCACATGGCAAATGCCAAGGTTCCGCAGCTGAAGGTCAACCAATCCTTAAACACTCTTGCTTCTGGAACTCTGTCAATCCCTGGACTCAGTGCTCCCCAAACCCTATGTAAGATCAGCTTTTGCTTTGTTCTGATAGAACTGTATCCCATAAGCACTCTTTTCCCTTGTTTAACAAGCAATAAACAGTTTATTGCTGCATATATTGAGTGGTAGCCTTTTCTTTCAATCCAAATACTCACACATATGAGAAACAACATATGCGTAAGAATGTTCATTAAAATGTTGCTTAATAGAGAAAGAGATTATAAAGAACAAAAGTAATCTGAAAGGTGCAGTAAATTAGAAAACCAGAAGTATCAGATGTCTCTGTGAAAGAGAATTATTTGTCATGGGGCAAAGGAGGGAGGAAGAGATTTATACATTTCATTTAGTCACTTTTAACTTTTAAAAAAAATTTTGCATGTATTACACATTAAAGGTAAGTTATTTAAAGTCAGAATTTCAAACTGTATGTATAATATGAAAAGAAACCATATGAAATTGGTAGCAAAACAATAATATTTGCTATTTCTAAATAATTGGGTGATAGTCTTTAAAGTGTCTTTTCCCTAAATATTTCATAATTTTGTGACATACTTATTTTAAATTAAAGCTATTTATAAATGTCATGCCAGAGATCACACAAAAATACAACAAACGCAATTACTCCATTGCAGGTTGGCATATAACAAAACTTGGAGTGACATAAAGAGAATCTTACTTATTAAGAGAAATGATCTAAATCTAAAAGAAAGGAGGAATCCAAGAAGTCCAAGTACATCACAAAAGCAAAACTGACAGAACAGGACCTTCCTATCATATCAAAAGGCTTCAGGCAAAAGCCCAAAGTTCAGCAGACTTGGACCTCCAGAGTTCACACGCCTTCTCCCAACAGCTTCTAGTACATCACTTTTGATGCATTGTAACCAAGAAGTTCAGCACAAAGCTTAAAGTTTGCAAAACAGATGCATTACTTGTCTACTTTTTTAAGTAAACCTAATAAAGAGGAGAGAAACACTATGCTTAATTTTAAATTAGTACTATCCTTCCCCCGATACACTAACCAATACAGGAAAGAACCCAGCAGTGTCCACTTACAGAAGATAATATCTACTTACAGCACAACACCCGTCAGAAATACTTCTCCACCGCTAGATTGCTGAGTCCGTCAAGTTCACCAAAAAACAACTTCTAATTTCCTTACCATTAGGCGGTGTGATCTTGGAATTCAGAAGCCAGGTTTAGCTTTTTTCTTTCACCAGATAACTCTCTAAAGGGGGCAGGGTGGAGGGGGGAGAGAAATGTGGAACAAATCAAATAATGTTGCTCAAAAGCTATCCTGACCTGTTGACTTGGGAATAAAATAGTATATTAAAATGTCCAACATATCAAGCAGAGAACTACTTTTATCAATCATTTAATTACTCAGACAATGCTGACTCCATTAATGAGGTTAGTTGCAGAGTTTCAGGTAACCATTAATGCTGAAGAAACTCACAAGGCATATTTTATTATTATATTACCTAATTCAACTTTAGTCCCCTTATTGCATTTTCATGGATGGACTTGAAATACTTACCATGGGTTATACTGATTATGGAAAAAGTAGCACTCTGGGCATACAAGTTCTCTTTCATGTTTTGTTCATTGTAATTGATGTCTTCACTCAAACTAGACGTTTGAAAGACCCGATAACTGGTCATCTGAACTTCTTCCTGAACAAAGACTTGTAATTCTTAGAGCTATAAAAAGGAAATTTTACAATTTACCCACATTTCTTTTCAGGCTAAAAATAATCATTGAAATAATCATTTCTATCTAGACTTGTCTATGAAAGTTTTAGAATAATATCAGTCTTACATAATCTATAGTTTTTAAAGTTTTCCCCAAATGCCATCATCACGCATTCTGGCAATATCTATTACAATTAAAAATATATGTGCCACAATTCCATCTCTGGGAATCTGGAAAAGCACATATATCAGTGTTTATTGAAGCAGTGCTTTTAGGAGGCCAAGACCTGAAAAGCATGTTAATAATCATTGATAACAGAATGGTGGAGTAGGCCTATGGGACAATGCTATATGCATCCACAGAATATTAACCAATCATTAGAAATAATTAAATAGGAGAAATTTTGGAAAGGCTATTATTGGTTTAAAGCAAATCAACTCTGTTTGAACAACAAACAAAAAGAAAAAGAAATAATTAAATAGCGTTATAACAGTTGACTTGTGAGAAATTTGTCAATGATTTTTGATTGGGAAAAGCAAGATGCAAAAAAGTGTGCAAAATGATTCCTTTTATGAAAAAATAAGTTGTATAAATAGCCTTCATATCAATGGTTTCCAGCCAAGAGTAATTTTGCTCCCTGTGGGACATTTGGCAACGCCTGGGGGTATTTTTTGACTGTCAAATCTGGGGGGGAGAGTGCTACTGGCGTTTAGTGGGTAGACGTGAGAGATGCTACTCAACATCCTGCAATGGACCAGAGAGCCCCATGACAAAGAGTTACCTGGCCCCAAATGTTGATACTGCCACAATTGACATACCCTCCTGTATATGGAGATTATATAATTTTAAATTTGAATTATATAAGTATGGAAAACACATGGAAACTCACACAGTAGGTTGTCAGTGTAGCTCATTCAGGAGAATGGGAGGAGGGTGAGATGCTGATGGAGGGGAAAAGGCAGCATATGAAGGCGCTCTTGATAAGACCAGCATCATGATATGATCATATTTCTCATGCCTGTATCAAATAAAGGAAAAGTGTCACCTTCAAATCATCTTTGCCATGTTTATTCTTGCTCCTTAGACACAGCTAAGTAAAGGCATCACGTTCAAAAGTCACTGAAACTACACTCTTCAGATGAAAAAGTAAAATAATAAATTCAATTTAGAAGAAAAACCCAACTTAAGATCATCAAGGCTAGATAAATGGTGACTTCGCCAGTCTGGTCTTGACAAATCACGGTGCGACATTGCTTGGAGTCCCATGAATAATCTTGTTGGTCTCAATTGATTTGAATTAACCTCACCCTCTCCCACTCTTCGTATCAGTAGTTTGGTATTTTTATTACACTCTACACTCTAGGGAATTCAATATAAAATAGAGCAAGAACATCAAAAATAGGATGAGTGGCAGTCACTTTGTCTAGATGAGTTTGGTTGTTTTGCTGTCCTTTTCCTGTGGTTAGCACTTGAACTTGTATCCTGCTCACAAATACACATCGAAATAGGTATTCTGTATGATGCCAAGTGTGACTCACACAGAGTAGATGCCTTTGTGAATTAAGAAACAGTATATTTTGTCATCTGTCCTAAACTCTTAATCTTCAGGTATTCTGTGTAGATTTTTGCAAACACATAAAGCAGTGATGTACTCTGGCTAACCCCCTCTCTGATGGAAGCCCTTCTGCAGTCTGTATATGCCCCCGGCATTGCTGCCCAAGCAGGGGAGGGCACAGAACACACCTTGAAGTGAACGCTGCTGCAGCAGGTACGGCAAATACTAGGGACAGTACCTCTTCCTGCCGCATGTCACATGCTAGGTCACTGCACACCAGCAAGGTAAGTGGGCCAAGTGGAATGGCAGACTGATGCTCAGTATCCATCTGAAAATACACTTTTTGTAATCCTACATCTACCTCTTCCCAGACTCTAACCCTCACCTTGATTCCATTTCACACTGCTCCTCCTCTGACGTCTTTGAGTAGCCACTCCACTGGGGGAGCTAAGGGCTCTTTCTATTCCAGTCCCCCTTTCTCACCCCACACATTCGTACCCAAGTACAAGCCCTGTTTGTTTCCTAATGTCCAGTGAAAATTACCACTCCTCTGACTAGACTACACTCAAATCCTTTGACACCCACTCTGTTCTGATTTGCAAGGTCCATTTCAATTTTTTGTCAATGTCACAAAATATGCTTACAAGAGCATCCAAGTGAGTCCAGAGCACTGGACCATGGGGGCCAGAAGGGTCCACCTCCCCTCTGACGCCATCTGTGGGGCGATCTGATGGTGTTGGCATCAGTGCAAGAATGGTAGGTGTGGCAGACGTGGTTGGCATCTTTTTATCTCCCCAACACTGGTCATAAGGGACTTACAATGGGGGAAACCCTAGGACACTTGTGCCTGTTCCATGTGCCTGCTGTGTAGTTAAGTAAAGGATATGGATAGATACTGAATTGTAGATTTTTTTTAAATTTTCTGTATATAATGATGTTTTGGCATTCTAAAATAAACCTTTCTGGCTCTGGTCCTTAGGGATCACCAAGGGCCTAGCCAGGAGCATGTCTTTGACACGCAAACTAACAAATCCAGAGCCACATCTCTTCTCCCTGGCCCTTACACCCCAGGGGAAAGTATTCCTCTGCCTTAAGCACTAGGGACCAACCCAATAGCCTAAAGCCAATGGAAATTATTCCAACTATCCTATCCTAAGCTCTGCATCCACCCTGCCTTGCCTCTCCCGAGGAAACCCCAATAAAGGCTGTGGCCTGAGCGTTGCCACCCCCTTCCTGCCTTCTGCAGCTTGACCTCCCCGGTGTCTTTCCCACATGGCCCTGCTCCTGTCCCAGGACCTGTGAATATAATAAACTTTGCTTTGTTTTGATTTTTCCTGAGAATCTCCTTCGTCTCTTCTTGTGGCCACACCTGAATGATCATCTCATAAAAGAATACAGTACACACACACACACACACACACACACACACACACACACGACATATAATGTGGAGGATACAGAAGGTGTTTGTAAGCTGAAGACGAAGACCCCAGTAAAGGCATCTTCTTGTAGCTTTCATATTTTCCAACAAAGTCCAAATTCCTCCCTGCCTTGACTTCCTTCCCTAGCATTCTGTTAAGGAGACTCTCCCTAAAGAGCCACCCTGTAACATGCTTCTTGCCAGGTTCCTTTACCATATGCAAATATGGGCCCAAATGTCACCTCCTCCGAGAAGCCTTCCATGATATGTCTGGTCCTGCTTCCTGGCTGTCCCCATCACGCTCTCCTCTGCTGCCTGGCATTATTTTCTTCACAGCACATGCACCATCTGGTGCAGCACTACTCACGTATACTGGTTTATGTGATTCCTATCGCCACACTCACCCCCCCTACCCACTGTGATGGGGAGGCCTTGGCTGTCCCATGGATAGGTGTCCAGCACAGGGCAAGGCATGAAACAGATGCTCCACGTAAGTTCATGGAATTCCTTAGTTAATCCGTTTCCTGTACAGATGGGATAGAAAGGCCCAGAGAAGTGGCACAGCCCAGCCAAGGTTGCTCAGAGAATTGTAATAACTGAACATTTTATTCAAGCCCAGAAATCTTTGCCTTTAAGTATTGGCTCAGATTGTTTTGTTTGGTTTGGTTTGGTTTTTCAGGAAAAAAAAAAATTAAAAGTAGTCGATAGGGTCTGTTTTTCCCCCAAGAGAAGCTCAGAAAAGCAACTGTATATTCTATGAAGAACATAAATATTTCTTAGTCATGAGCCAGAGATTTTTAAGTAATTCTCAGGAATTCTGAGCCTTGACCTTCCTCTTCCCATGGTGAATTTAAAAGCCACAGAGGCTGTTGCACACAAAGATTCCATATACGAATCCTAGGGCCAGGCATGTCCCTCTCAAAGCTATCATCGCTCCTGTGCAAAGCTTCCAAAAGCCTCACACTGAAAAATCAGGCTTGGTGTAACACGGCCCCATCCCAGGTCCCTGGCAAAATTAACCTCTTTCCCCAACCCCACGTTGTTCTGGTTTTTTTTTTTCTTCTCTTCTCTCTTTTGTTTCTTTCTTCATTTCATCATCCCAATAAACTTACACAGGCACTATTTGTATCCCAATTATAAAGATTAGGAAAACTGAGTCTCAGAGAGATTCAATAACCTGCCCCCGAATAGGACAGCTCACGGAGACAGCCTGACCCCAAAACCCAGGGAATCGCTTCATTTCATAGTAAGTCCTTATGATCCCTTTTTGATTTACAGGAGATACAGAATGGGGGGTGGGGCATGAAGGGAGAATGGAAGAGAGAGACCCTATAGAAAAGGTAAGAGCTTGGGCTGTAGAGCAGGTGTTCCATTTGAATTTTTATGAACTATGGGCAAGTTACCTAATCCTTCTAAGTCTTAACTATCTGATTCAAAATATATAGAGAAAATACTATTGTCCTCATAAGGCTAATGCAGGATTAAATGAGACAATATACAAAAAGTATATGAAGCCCAATGTTCCTAGCAGCACTCTTCACAATAGCCAAGACATGGAAGCAACCTAAGTATCCATTGACAGAGGAATGGATAAAGAAGATGTGGTACATACATACAATGGAATATTACTCAGCCATAAAAAAAGAATGAAATAATGCCTTTTGCAGCAACATGGATGGACCTAGAGATCACCATACTAAATGAAGTAATTGAGACAAAGAAAGACAAATATTATATGATATCACTTATATGTGGAATCTTAAAAATAGTACAAATGAACTTATTTACAAAATAGAAACAGACTCACAGACATAGAAAACAAACTTATGGTTATCAAAGGGGAAGGGGGGGATAAATTTGGAGTAGGAGATTAACAGATATACACTACTATATATAAAATAAACAACAAGGATCTATTATTTAGTATAGTAAGTATATAGGGAACTATATTCAATATCTTGTAATAAACTATAATGGAATAGAACCAAAAAAAAAAAAGTATATATATATATATATATATATGTATGACCAAATCACTTTGCTGTATACCTGAAACTAACACAATATTGTGATCAACTATACTTCAATTTTTTAAAAAGTGTATTGGCCCCGTGTTGAATCAGTAAGTCATAAGTAAATACATTATCTATGAAATGAGACAGAGGGGAGTGTGTGTACATTTGCAGGTGTGTGTAAGTATACGTAGGCCTGGGGTCAGCCCGTGAGCCTCCGTGTGAAGAAGCTCTTAAAGTATAAAGAGGGGGGAACCCTGAGCTGACTTGACTCTGGAGATATAGGCTCACATGCAAGTGCTGTAACCCTGGATCTTTTCACAAAGGCCAATTCCCAGCCACTGATAAGCTGGAACGCCTAAGAAAGCCATACTACCAGGAACAGCTGTGAAGGCAGCAGCCTCTGATGGCCAAGGATGGCAACCCAGGGCACTTCCATAAACAGTGAAGGTGTTTGTAGTAACTCCAGTAGTAATAATGAGAAACAAATGCTCTCAGTATCCTGGTTTTCTTAAAATGCTTCTATTACTTTTTTCCAGTGAGTGGGGTTAACAGATTTAGCAAATAAACAAAACTAAAAAGTATGGCCACTTCAACTTGAATTTGAGATAAACAAGGAATGTATTTTTCCTGTAAGTATGTTTCATGCAGTATTTGGTAATCCTCACGGTGAGCAATACTGATTTCTCTCTACCCCTTCTCCAGTTTAACCATCAGACAAGTGACTGTGTTTGAAACCACTGGTCCCCAGATGTTGTAGGAACAATTACCAAATCAAAGAAAGATTCATGAACCCTGTCGGGAAACCAAAACAGCATTGCTATTAGTATTCTTAATTTACCCTGCAGTGGCAATGAAAATCTCTCGTTCTGCCCATGTAAAATAGCTCAAACATAAATTTTTAGATTTTTTAAAAAAATTCTCAGAATACCTATTCTTCCTATTAAAATACCAGACATTTAGGGAGATTGTATTTCTTTCTTCTAAATGAATAAAATAAACAACACTTCAATTTATGCTTTTAATCACTCCATCTCCATAGGAGATAACTATTAATCTTGGTGGAAATTTCCTGCAAGGTAAGTGCTATTTCAGAAGCGTGTGCTACCAAAAGTTACCCATATGGTCTGCAAGGATTTACAAATATTTACGGTTTTGTAAGCACTGCGATTTCTTTAAAAGTTTGGAAACCCCAGATTTGTATTAAAGACTATTTTGAAAGATTTTAAGTAAGTGTCTGTGAGTCAAATTCTGTGAAAGGGGAAAAGGATGATTTATCTGATAAGGGAAATACTAGTTCAAAAATCCTATCTCCCACACTTTGGAGATACAGTTAGAAAAGGCCAGTGAGAGAATCTGTCTTGTTTGAGTTTAGTTCACCTCTTTATTTCAGGCATATGTGAATTTCATTTGATGAACTTGGACCCCACTCATGGCAGGAGCAGTTGGTCATCAATGCACACGGCCCCGGTATTGACCTCTCACAGCAGTACTGGAGCAGAAACTCATTTAATAATTGTTAGCTGAGAAGATTATCTCCATGAACTAGCAAACCCATCAAGGGATGATCTGCAAGCGACCTTGTGCAAAGAATCCTCTGAGGTGCTCCATTTAGAGCAGGCACACTCCCAACCTCTTCCTCTGCTTGCTGATTCAGCGGATGGGGGAAGGGCCTGGGGTCCTGCATTTTAACCACTACCCCGTCTGTCCGGACGGCTGCTGTTTGCTCTGGACACATTTCACACACTCTGAAGAATGGTGTTCTACACTTTATAAGCCACTCATTGATCTATAAAGATTTCAGCAAAACTGCGGGGACAATTTCAGGGATGACTTACAGATCTCAGATCTCGGTAGAACTTCAGTTCAGGGTTAAAGAGAAAAGTAAAACTAAGTCAGACATCAGAAGGATGCCGCAGGTACAACAAGCTTCCAAGGGTTCCTTCTGATTTCTCCCCAATTCCTGGGCTTGGTATTAAATGGGGAAATGTCAAGCTAGAGAATTAAATGCAGAACCTTTCAGAAAGGCTGCCTGGAGGAAGGTGCGGGGGCAGAACGGGGGGGCCTCATGGGCCACCACACCCGGCCCTGCAGCCCCAAGTTGCCTGATCTAGACTCTGTTACATTATTTAATGCCACACAGTCCTCCTTTGCATTCAAACAGTCTTTCCATCTCAGACACCTCCCACGATAACAGTTTTTTTTCTACCCCTCCTCTCTTCTGACTTAGAGAAGTGACCTAAAATAGCAAACACAATTTTCCATTTGTTACTCACTAAAGACAGGGGCTGTTTCTATCTTTAAACACCCACAATGTCTTAACGCGGTTACCCCGAGTCCTCCCAGTATGACTTCTTCTATGACATGGGTCATTGTTATGATGCAAATAAAAAACCGTTGCCAAGGACAATAAAAGTCTCAGCTTCCTGCAAACAGCAAAATTGAAATAAGAAATTAGAGCTCAAGGCAACCACAGCTTGGTGACAGGAGCTCAGCATGGGAGCCTGACTGCATGGGTTTGAATCCTGGTTCAACCTCGCTAGCTGACTATTGTTGGGTTTCTGTTGCCTCATCTTTAGATCAAAAATTCCAGTACAGGAATTGGGAAAGAATGAGAAGGAAACTGCTAAGGATGCAATGAGGTCTAAATGAGTCAATTGATATCAAGTGGTTAGTATCAAGTATGTATGAAGTGCTCAATAAATATTCATCAGAAGAAGAAGAAGAAGAAGAAGAGAAAGCTCACAGAGTATCAATGCTCCCCATCAATTCCATGGACAATCATAACAGTCTTCTTGCATCCCGCTGAATAAGAAACAGCTATTGCTAATTGCTAGTTGCATCTGTCCACTGGCCATGCTAAGTGACCTCAGCTCCCTTCTCCCTCGAACGTGAGCATATATGCAGTGTCTAAACGGACACCCTGTTAACCTTACACTTTTTAGATATGTCAGTTTATTAACCATATTTTTTGCTACAACTTTGAAATCAATTTCTTTCCCTGAAATGAAACAAGGATTCTTTCTTCTCTCTCTTTATCTGTCTGTCTTCCTCTCTGAGTCTCCCACCTTCTGTCTACTTTCCCAGTCTCTCTCCCGTTCTTTAACTCTCTCAGTCTGTCTATCTGTCTGTCTCTCTCTCTCTCTCACACACACACACACACACATACACACACACACACACATATCATCATCATCACCATCATCATCATCATAACCATCACCCATCACCATCATCCTCCTAAAACAGAAGTATAATATCAAGGAGAAAATACTCACCTGCCTAATTTCCTAACATAAATATTTTCATTTTATTTCCTATGGTTTCTCCATGCACCCATGTGAACAGAATTGAGAAATTATATAACCTTGGTAAATTAAATGATTAGAAATGTGCTTACAATAGCCAGTCTTTGAAATTCTCTTATTCCTTCCTTCCCCTTTCTCTCCCCTAGCTGTGTTACAGACACACGGAAGGCTGAAGGTCCTGGAAAATAAATGAACAAATAGATTTGCCCACATAGAAGCCATGTGTTCTCTGCATTTCAATTGTTATTAAATACTTTGGGTCAAGGTTCAGTAAGAGGAGCTAAAAATCACCCTGTATCATAGCTCCTTCAGTTTGGTACCCTTGAAGACACAGAAGGAAAGCATAAAGTCCCAAATACTTTCACTGGGGCTGCATTTGTAGGTGTCACACATCTAAGGAACCTCAAAGGACCATATGATGGAATAAAAGGAAATGATGCAGAAAAAGTCATTCATTTTTTTCCAGCTTTATTGAGATATTATTGACATATGTGTACACTGCAAAGTGTTTACCACAATAAGCTTAGTTAACACCTCCATAATTTCACATAATTACCATTTTTCTGTGTGTGGTGATAACATTTAACATCCACTCAACAACTCGCAAGTCATTTGAAGACCTCATGAGCAGAGCTGTATAGCTTTAGGACCTTGTGGAGATTTTTAGGGGAACAAGGCAGTTGGGAAAGAGAAAGTAGAAAAGAGATGGGCTGAGATCACAAAGTCTTATTCTGATGAAGCAAAAACACTTCCTAGAAATCAGGATGGGAAGTCAGTTTTTACAGGTTCTAGCATTTCACAACTTCTGAGGATGTGCAGGTGGTTAAAACGGACCTTTTATTTCTTCAATCTCTCTGGCCTCTGCTTTTCTGGGTCAGGATAGTTATAGCCCCAAAAGTTCACAGCACTGTTTTCCCATAAGAATGCACGATGGCCAGGCACTCTGGAAATTAAAAAGATCTCAGAATGCACAATATCTTTGTTTAATCAAAATCTCCTTAAAAGGTGTTGTTGTTTTTACAATGTTAATTCCTAGAATTAACAGAAAAAAGCAACCCTGAAACTTTACGTTCATGCAGAAGAAATTAACCACAGTAGTTTGTACTTTCCAATATTGTATTGCATGACTCAGATGCAAGAATATCAGCAGATATAAAATACTTTTCTTACTTTTCTACAACTAGGGCTTCAAAAAGGAACCACCCAAATATAATGTTTTGCCTAGGAAAGCACAACCATATTCATATCTACAAATTCAAGCTGGTTATCCAACGCAAATTAGGATTTCTTTCCTAAAGTGTTGATAACACCCGTAAAGAATGATGCACAATGAAAGCTTGACACAATACATCTCTTTTAGTAAAAATCTGAGTTAAAAATGAAGCACGTAACTGAAAGAAATAAAATGCAACATAAGGAGAGATTTATTTATATATTGTTTTCCTAAAACAATTTCTATTAGAAACTTCTAAAAATGTAATAGCTTTATTAATGTATTTATTAATTTAATGGTTTATTAACTTCTACTGCCAGAATGCACTGTACTGAAAATGCTAAGTCAATGAGATCTCTGCTTCACTTAGTTACTCTCAAATTGCATGGCTGGTTATCGAAAGCCTTCTCAAAATCTTCCTCTACATATTGCAAAGCCCTAAGACAATTTAGAGACACTAGGGGGTCAATGAGAATGCAATGAGTTGGACTTCAAATCCGGCTGGGCTGATTTTCAGCTGTGTTTATTTCTGAAATGAAAAGCATTTCCCAAGCTCGCTGAGGAAGTTGGGCTGCTGAATGATTTAAGTGACATGTGGTGAGTTCCCCATCTTAGTCATCACACTAGCATCAGGGATGTGACAATAGCTGTACTGTCCTAAATGCATACTTTCCAAAGCACTGATCTTGTTTGTTGCTTTCCAAAAAGGAAGTGCCTGGTGCACGTCTTTCTTCTTTAGGTGGGGACGGGGGTGCCTCTGTTATATGATCATCCATAGCTTCAGTAACATCTCCTTTGGTTTGATTTCCCACTCTTCAGATAATTTATTATAATTTTCAGGCTTTTAAAAATAAAATCTAAATATATTACTCTTTTGTTTTCTTTTATTTTCTACATTATACAGGAAATCAATGTCACCAGAATCAGCAGAATTATAGAACAAAGAAAACCAGCAACTGTACCCACCCTGAAAATTAACAATTAAAGAATACCAAACTAATTAGCTAGATATTAAAGCAGAAATGCCAAGTGATATGTGAATGGTTTATCACCCATAAAGACCAAGAGGAATTGGTGCAAAGCAAAGAAGAGTTTAGATAAATACATTCATTTTAAGAGTAAATGGATTATATTTTCCCCTACACAATTAGAAAGTGACAATGGAGAAAGTGAGAAAATGTTGCAGAGATCACAGACGGGTTCAGGTTCTTCTGTTCCAGACTTACCCAAGAGAAAGAGACTGAGGGTTGCCCAATCCTGGTATCATGTTTCCGGCTATGACAGGAAGATATAGATCATCATAGATAAAAATGGAAAATGTTGTGAAAAAAATCAAATACTTCTAAAGAAAGACAAAACGCAAGATGCAGCTGTGGTGAATGTTAAAGGAAATGAGTGTCGCAACTAGTTGAAGCTCAAGACACATATTTCAACATGGTCTAATGGTGGAACAGTGGAAAACACGAAGAGTGCCTAAGAAAGTCAAAGAACCCCAGGGCTTGGGACCCCTCTCCTTACCCTTGGCAACACCCTCGCCCTCAAATCCCATGACTCATCTCTGCAGCATTGTGCCCACACCTCCTTGGATGAGGTCCAAAATTTCTCACCATTTCTCGATATTCTTTCCCCAGGTCTAAGCTCAATCCTCTCTGATATTTAAACTAAATTCTTTCTTACCTGGCTCTCAACAGAAAAAATACAGATACTTGCCACTTTCAATTCTCTTCCCCAAAACCAAACACAATTTAGCTTACTTACTCTTCTCCCCATGAAATAGCTACAACTCTTTCAGCCTTGAGCAATAGAATAACTCTCCAAATAGTAAAAGATTTTTTGTCTTGCACACTAACTCCCATAATAAGGCCTCCAGCAAATACTCAATTATGCCCTCTATTTCTTCCCAAGCGGTTGCAAGTACCTGATACTGCAATTGGCTTAAGAAAGTTCCTAATGAAAGAATAAACGATGCAAGTGATTGTCTGTTTCACTCTTCCTTTCCACTGGAATATAAGGTCCATAAAAGCAGACCTATAGTTAAGTACTGAATATGTATTGGTGACTTGAACGAATGAATAGATGAATACTATTCAGGGCAGAATTTGTCTTTTCTCAGAATCCCAGATTTTTCCCATCTATTTTGTTAACATGGGACATAATACTTCCCAGCAAAGTGGATGAGTTAATACTGGGGTCTGAGAGACCTTCGGAGAGGTTCTTGGAAAAACATGATAGTGGTAAGAGGAAAAGGAAATGCATTGGTTCCAAGGGAACTAAGCTTAAATCAGACATGTCTGACCACTCAGTTGGACTCCAAAAACAAATACAGAAATATTTATTACCCGAGTTGTTGGGCAGATTTAGGACAAGCAGACTTGTTTGCGTCCACTTTTATAAATAAACTCAAGTACAATATGCTTCTTTAAAATTCTGTTTTTATTTGTAAAGAATCTTGAGACTGCCTGATGGGGAGAAAAACAATAAAAATACATAACATTCCTTGAAAATTAACCTTCCCATTGACAAAAGACTCACACATTCTCATCAAAACATTTTGGAGTAAAAGATAATAGTATTTACTTTAAAAGTATGACAAGCAAATCCAGGCTAGAGCTGGATTTAGGCTGAAGAAATCTCCCAGTCTGTTCTCGGACTGAAACAGGGATGGAAAGTTCTGTCACATCGCTGACACCCTGGAGCATCTGAAAGTCAGTAGCCACCCCACACCTTTAACCCAGGCACACTAGGCTACCCTGTCCTTTGCTAGGATCATGGCCTTCACTTGGATTCACATCAGAAGTAAAAAAGGAAACAAAGCTATGTTCCATTAACAGTGATAGTGGACTTATATGTTGCACAGGACTTTACAAAGAACTTCCATATGTATTACACTTAATCACCCTGACACCCTAGGAGGTAGATGTTGCCAAATATTATAACTACTTTTTAACAGAGGAAAATGGATCTAAGAAGGTGAAGTTTTGCGCAGCCTCATGTGGTCGCCAAAAGTCTAGACCTAAGACATCTAACCTCAGAAGAGTGGGTATCTACTAACCAACTGTGGTTAGATGACAGCTTCCATCTTGCTCTGTACTCAAGACAGATACCAAAATGCCTTAGATTCAGAGCCTCAAAGTCAGCATTTATCTTTAAAACCTTGGTTTCCATAATGAAAAGCCAGTTGAAATAAAGCAGTAGAGAGGGAGGTGGCATGTGGTGCCTCTGTGTCTCAGTTTTCTCATCTGTAAAATGGAGCCAACTATAGCATCAACTTCACAGACCTGTTTTGAGGTTTACACACCATTTAGAGTGCTAGAACTGCACTTGGAAAGCAGTCAGTATTCAATAGACATTAGCTACTGTATGAAAGAGGTAGTCATGACAATCACAATAGAAAACATTTATTTTTCATCTCTTCTCTCGTAGGATACCTGACCTGAGATGAATTCAAAATTTAAAAGGTGTATTGATTGTCAATAAGTCACTATCATGTAGATCACAGGAGTGTTTTCCTTACATCATAACTAAACTAAATAGAGTTCCTGCTAAATGGACAGCACATGCTTGAAACCGAACCAATGAGGCAGCCTTAAAAAAATCAATCTCTGCTGCTTTCTGGAGCTGGATTCAGAGATACTCTGACTTCTGATTCCTGTCCCATGTCTCCATCCACTGCTCATTTAGACATGATCCTTTTCTACTTCCTTTTACATTCAGGAATGAGGCTAAAGGCAGCTGCTTCCCTCTTCTTTTCTGAGAAATACCACAGTACAAAAACTTGGTTTAAATTGGTTTAACCCATCATTTCCCAAACCTATGTAAACATAAAATCTTTCTTTAAAAAGTATTAATATCCTGCAAGCACATTCCCAGAAACACTCTCTTAGAGAATGTCAGTGAAAGTCAGGACCCTCAAGGATACCATCCAAAACTGACTCTATTAGAAGAGGTTTTGTCACTTATAAGTGATCCTGTGACTTGAATCCAGAGAATAATCTTTTAGTTGGCTGGGTTAGCTCCCAAGAACATGGGAAAACTCTACTCCCAAGCTTTACCCAAGGTATACTCAATCCTTCCAGATACTTATAGTTTTGACAATAGAGTAGACCAAGGTATTATGGAAATTCTAATGCTATAAAGCAATAGAAACTCTAAGTTAATAACAATGGTGAATTAAATATATAACTGTATATGAAAGAAAGAAAGGAAGAACAAAAGAATGAAAAATCAGTTTCCAGAAATGAAGAGGGAACTGAAAGCCTTGTCTGTGAGTGCTGGAACTGAAACTGTATCTGGCCTGGCAACAGAATGAGAGGAAAGGAGGAGGGAGATACTAATGACTTGGGGATTGTGCCTCTCAGAGCTTAGGAACTAGGTTTTCGGCCCACCCAAGGTGGGATGTTGATACTGAGACATTTTGTATAAAGTCAGAATTCTCAAATGACTCCACCCCAATTCTCCCATACCTGGTTAGTCAAGATTGTAAGGAAGATTATCTATACTCAGAGATCTTTGTGGGGAAAAAAAGATCCCCATGAAAAATTGAAACCCTACAGCATGATATATAGGTTGAGAGACTGCATTCCACCACCTCTGTGCTTTACAAATGTGCTGAATGAGAATTTAACATAAAGTTTTCCCCAGCCTGGTGAGATGCTGAGGTACCCAACATAAACAAATGGAAAATTAACCTTCCTTAACCTAGGCCAAAAAGGACATTATTCTCACTGAAAATGAGTGCACAGTAAGGAATTTTTAAACACACCAATGAATTTTCCATTCTAAACAACATAGAAGACTCAACAGAAATAATGGACACTTAAAGACATTCAGAAATAAAAATCTGAAAAGAAGTGTAAATTCAAGATTCTAAAATAGAAATATGAAAGAATAAAACTCAATAAGTAAAAGATTTCATAGGTCAAAAAAAGTAAATTTTAATAATAATCAAATAGATCTTCTAAAAATGATAAAATAAGACATAAAAATTAAAGCTCAATGAATGGGTTAATCAACAAATTAGACAAAGCTGAAGAAAGAACTAATGAGCTGAAAGTCAATGTGGAGGAAATTATACAGAATGAATCACAGAAAGATAAAGACATGGAAAATTGGTAAGTTAAGAGATGTGATAGATAGAATGAGAACAGCTAGAATGAATCTAATAGGAATTCAAGAAGGAGGGAATGGAATGAGGAAGAAGTAATATTTGAAGAGAAATGGTGTATAACTTTTCAGAATTGATGACAGATGAGTTGTTAGATTAAATGACTCCAAGTCAAATGAAAAGGATATCTACGTCTAGACTAAACAGAGTGAAACTGGAGAACATCAAGTACAAAGAGAATATGTTTAAACAAAAAACAAACAAGTAAAATACCTACAAACTAACAGCAGTTAGATTATGAAGAGCCCTGATCAGCAACAATATAGGCAAGAAGAGAATGGAACATTGTACACTGTAAACTAACATAAAATTGTACATCAACTATGCTTCAATTTAAAAAAAGAGAATGGAATGATGTCTTCAAATGACAGAGCTATTTTCGGACAAGAATATTGAGAGAGTTTATACACCTAGAGCATCACTGAAAGAACTATTAAAACATGCTCTTCATGAAGAAGGAAATTGAATCCAGAAGGATGTGGTGAGATAAAAAAAATAGTGAACAAAGACATGTGTAAGCATACAGATATCTCTAATAAACATGGGCTATAGATACAACAACAACAGTGACTAATTCTTATTTATATAAAAGCAAGAAAAAAGAATTATACCACAGCAGCATAGACTATTGGGGGTTATTGCAGTTAAAACCTTCTAAAGAAGTCCTTATATTTGGGGAGATAAGGGTAGAGATGCAGACAAAACTTAGACTTTGTTAAGTTTACTTGTTAAAATTATAAGTGTGACCACTAAAAATAAAAATAAAATACCTACTTTCCAAATCAGGAAATGGAGCAAATTGCGGTGGGGTGGGGGTGGGGGGGGGTGGGGGGTGGGTCAGGAAATTTTTTTAAAGTCAATCAAAAAGAAGTAGGGAAAATAAATGTTTTTTTTAAAAGAAAGAAAAAGTACAGTAAATACCACAAGTTTCAAAAGCTGTCCATATGGAAAGAAAAAAAATTAGACCCTATCTAACACAATGTAGAGAAATATGTCTCCTATAAACTAAAGTCTTAAGTATAAGACTTAATGGGGTAGAATAATGAAGTCCTAGAAAAGCAACAAAAAAGTACAAACCAAAAGGGAAAAG
Organism: Eubalaena glacialis; assembly: GCF_028564815.1. NCBI lineage: Eukaryota > Metazoa > Chordata > Mammalia > Artiodactyla > Balaenidae > Eubalaena > Eubalaena glacialis. The sequence continues at coordinate 9,837,279 of NC_083721.1, read as the reverse complement.
AGTGTTAAAACTGACTCTATTATAATTAAAACTGTATTAAAAGAAACTATGAAAAACTTGAAAACAACAAGCGAAGATTTGGTGGAATTATTATTACTCTCTGCGGATGAAGGAGTTTTCCAAAGACAGCTGCCGTGATACATCCCATCTCAAACATTCTATTTACAGTGATACTGACTCTTTTCCCATGGAGTGGCAGAGCTTGCGACCCCTCCCTTTGAAGCTGGGTGAAGCTTAGTGTCTGCCTTGACCAATAGAGAAGGCTGAAAGTGAAGCTATGTCAGTTCTGAGACAAGGTCATAAAAAACACCATGCCCTTCTGCTTTGACCTCTTGTGAGGCTTGTTCTTGGAACCCTACCACTGTGCTTCAAGTAAGTCCAGGCCACATGGAAGCCTGTGGGTGGATGTCCCACCAACCTCCACAGCTGAGATCCCAATCAACAACCAGCAGTAGAGTGAATGAGTAGAGTATGAGTAGAGTATGAGTGAATGAATGAGCATTCAGTTGATTCCACCCCAAGCACTGTCTAACAGCAACTGCATGAGAGGCCCCAGGTGAGTGTTACCTGATTGAGCCCAGTCAACACTCAGAACCATGAGACATGATAATAAAGTTACTGGTGTTGTTTTAAGCTACCAAGTTTGGGGTGATTCATTATGTGGCAATACCTAACTGACACACTACCCAAAATCAAACAGAAAAAGACAACCCACTAGGAAAATTGGCAAAGATTATGAATAAGCAATGTGTGGACGAAGAAACCTCAGTAGACAATAAACATACAAAAAGATGCTCATTGGGCTTCCCTGGTAGCGCGGTGGTTGAGAATCTGCCTGCCAATGCAGGGGACACGGGTTCGAGCCCTGGTCTGGGAAGATCCCACATGCCGCGGAGCAACTAGGCCCGTGAGCCACAACTACTGAGCCTGCGCGTCTGGAGCCTGTGCTCTGCAACAAGAGAGGCCGCGATAGTGAGAGGCCCGTGCACCGCGATGAAGAGTGGCCCCCGCTTGCCGCAACTAGAGAAAGCCCTCGCCCAGAAACGAAGACCCAACACAGCCAAAAATAAATAAATTAATTAATTAATTAAAAAAAAAAAAAGATGCTCATCTTCATTTATACATACCAGAAATCAGGCATATACAAATTAAAACAACAATGAAAGAACATTTTACACCCATCTTTTTGTCAAAAGTTTAAAGAGCTTTTAATACTAGATGTTGATAGAAATAACCTATAATAATGGTTAAGAGGGCAGGCTTAGGGGCCAGACTACTAGGCATCTAATTCCAACTCGATTCATAAATTGTGCAGCCTTGGGCAAACAATCTAAACTTTGTGTGCCTCAATCTCCTCATCTGCAAAATGGGTTTTTGCCTAGGACTGTTGTGAGAATTGAGTGAGTTAACACATTTAACATACTTAGAATAGTGCCTGCCAGAGGAAGCAGTGAATAAGTGTTCATGAGGACAGTAATGTTGACAACAATGGTGGAAAACCAGACATATTGGGCAGTTCTAGTTAAATTGCTGTAACCAAGGTTTAGAGAACCATTTGTGAATTCTCTTATTAACTTGCAGATGTCAATACTATTCAACTGATTTGCTCCACTTGTAGGCCCACAACATGGAAAAGTGCCAGTACATAAGCACTAGAAGACTAAGAGAAGTATCTTCATTGCAGTATCATTTTCTAATTGCAAAAACCAGGCTCCACCCGGGAGTGCTAAGAGTGATTCAGAAAAGTATAGCAAAAATACACACTAGTGCAGCATCTAAGCCAGAGAACCTCCCGCTTGAGGATACCATTCCATTCCTAGAGCCGAGGACTCCTCACGCATGGGAGAATATGTGGTGAGAACAGAATGAAACATGTATCATCCAGCCTTCTACTAGAAAAGTCGACTATAGTCAGGAGGAAGCGCATAGCGTACAATAGTAGCAGGGCCCCCAGGACCCAGTGCAGGAAGCAGAGCCGACAGGTGGAGCTAAGACAAGGTTGGTGGTGGCAGGACAGTTGTTCCTGTCCTACAGTGCTTACACACCTGCCCTACCCTAGCCTTTCTGCATATGTACGTATTTTCCCATTTGCACAGAAGGACAGATAAACCGTCAAGGACTGGTTCTTAAAATGTCCAACTTTAAACCTGTTCTCTACTCCAAGGGACATGGGGGATGGCCCTGGCCAGGGTGATGGGTCCAGATTTAGTTCTGGTTTCATCAGTAACTGGCAGTACAGTCACTTAGCTTCTCTGAGTCTCAGTTTCCTTTCAGAAAGAAAGAAAAGAAAGAAGAAAGGAAGGGAGGAAGGAAGGAAGGAAGGAAGGAAGGGAGGGAGGGAGCGAGGGAGGGAGGGAGGGAGGAAGGAAAGAAGGGGAAAGAAAGAAAAAGAAAGAAAGAAAGAAAGAAAGAGAAAGAAAGAAAGAAAGAAAGAAAAAAGAAAGAAAGAGAGAGAAAGAAAGGGAGAAAGAAAGAAAGAAAGAAAGAAAAAGAAAGAAAGAGAGAAAGAAAGGGAGAAAGAAAGAAAGAAAGAGAAAGGAAGGAAGGAAGAGAAAGAACAAGAGAGAAATAAGGAAAAGAAAATGGGAAAAAATCAAACAAGCTCTCAGTGAGTTTGGGACACAGCGGCAGAAGAATTGGACTTAAAATTAAAAGTGTTGACCTGAGTATCCTTGGACAGGAAGCAGAATCTTAATGAAGCAGCATCTGTAAATCGGGACGAGTCATATCTCGTTTCAGGGATGTTGTGAGACTCAAATGTCACAATTTTTGTTAAAACACATTACAAATTCTAAGCTCAGTGGCAAGATTTACTATTCTACTTGTGAAAGAATCCTTGGATCTCTACGATCCAATAATTCTATATAGTGTAGCTTGGATGCCAGAAATATTAACAAAACTGGAGATAATTTAATACAGCTCTAGAGCTCCCATTATAAAATTTACACAGCCAATGTTTTGTTGTTCGCATAATAAATCCTGGTATTAGTCGCTGGTCTTTGAAGACAAGCTATTAAAGCAATAGAATTCTTAATTAATTTAGTGCAGAGTTTATCAGTTCTGTGTACGCAGCTTACTCAGAGCCCACTACATCACTCGAGTGTGGGGTTGGATAAAGTCAGCTCCCATGGACTAAACCTTATCTCATGCTCTGCAGTTTCCAGAAGCAATTCTTCCTAAGTTGGAGATCTGTTATCTGCTGGCTCCTTCATAATGCATTTCCTGGAATAGGTTGTGAGTAGCTGAGTCAAAAGCTTCTGCAGAATTAGCTCAGTTCAGATAGAAAAGGGTCACTCTGGTACCATGAGATTCACAAGTGGGTCACTCTGGTATCATGAGATTCACAAGTATCTGCATACATATGTCAAAATTAAAATTCAAATGTGCAGAAAGAGACAGTAAATGTTATAATTAAAAGAGCAATTTTTAAAGCATTCTCTATGTTTAAGAAACTATAGAGCCAGTAACATTACATATGCTTTGTAAATACAGAAATTATTTAATAATTATTATTCCCATATAATTACTGTTAATTGTGTATGTTTTCTTCCAGTTTCGGTCCATATGCAAATCTACCCTACGTAATAGACTTGGAATATAAAATACACATATCCTCATCACATATCATTTTACAAAGCAAAGTGGATACTTTATTAATTTCTTATTGCAAAGGAATTGAGGTGAGGAGGACCCTCAATCCACTGTAAACACAATTTGTTAAATTGTGTGAAAACACCTGTGTCCCATCCTTTGCTCTGCCCTTTCTCCTCTGCCTTCTTGAACCCTCTGCAACAGAAAGTTCTTTATAGAAAAAAGGCAAGCTAGGATTCTTAGGGGAAGGGTGTTTCCCATGGCTGGTTTTGTCAGGAATAAACAAAAGGCAGAGTGCGATGCATTCATTTTGACAGCTGCTCCACATCACCGCCCTCAGGCCCCCATCCACCCTCTCCTTGGCCCCCATGCTCTTCAGATGACTTCATCTCCCTCTTTACCAAAAACTACAGGGTATCAAGGGCAATTCCCTCCCTTGCTTTTCCCTACCCCTCTAAACTGATCTTAATCACCCTTCCCTCCCTTCTCTTCCTCCAGAAGACATATCATTTTAGCAGATAACCCTTTCCTCTGGACCCTTGATTCTACCTCTCCCATCTCCTTTGGGCCTTTTCCCAGCAATCACTCTCTCTTGCCCTGTATCTCCATTCTATGTCTGAAGCTTCTACTGGCTCCTTATCTTCAACTTGTGATTTTGTAAATGTAAAAAAATGTGAAGTACATTATATACATATTTTAGATGTATTATTTGTGTGTGTGTATATATATATCCATACCCTCACGTTATCCTCTTCTTTTCTTATTGCTTCCACATTTTCCAACAAGGTCCAAATCCCTTCCAGTGTTGGCCCCCTTCCCTAGCATTCTATCAAGAGGATTTTCTAAAGGACCGTCTGAAACATGACTCTTGCCAAGTCCCAAGGCCCATTTTCAGTCTTCATTTGCCTGACACCCCTCTGGGACATTTTCTCATCCACGTTGCAAAGCCATTGTCTTCCTACTATTCATGAACTCCTGCTCAGAAAATTTCTTCTTCTTTGGTCTCCTAAGCTCAGAACACTCTAGCCTGTCCTCCTATCTCTCTGACCATTACTCTTAACTTTCTTTGGCTCATTTATCTTCTTGATTCCATTTTCAAAGTGTTCAAGGGCCTTATCTGACTTCCTCTCTTTTCTTTTTCCCTCATAAGTAATACACAAGTTCTTGACTTCAGCTACTGTCTCCCTATGGATAGTGCTCACGTTTACTTCCAGAGTCTTGAACTATCTCTCAAGGTCAAGGGCAGACCTCCAGCATTCACTAGCACTTCAGGCTCTGTCAGTTTCAAACTTGATTCTATCCTCTCCATTACCAGCTTCTGTTCCAAATGTCCATCCTACTTTCGATAACGGCATCCTGGCCTCCATTATACCCAAGACCAAAACCTGGAGAAACCTTTCATTCCTCCCCTTTCAGTCCTTCTATTCAATCAAATGTCAAATCTTGATTCTACCTAAACATTATGTATCCTCTTATTGACACTTACCTAACTGTTCCCATCTCTAGTTTCTTCTGCTCTAATTATGTTTCAAATGACTCTCAAACTAATCTTTGGCATATGAATCATATCTCTTTACTAAAAATGTCCAACAACATTCCCATTGTTTATAGGATCAAATCCAACCTCCTTAATCTAGCAAAGACCTCCATAATTTGCCTTCCAGCTACATCTTTCCATCTAATTCCCATCCTCCCCTTCACGACCGTCAAACTCTTTCTCATGGGCCACCTTGCGTTCCCCCATCGACATGACTTTAAAATAGTCCTTCTTTGGGCTTCGCTGGTGGCTCAGTGGTTGAGAATCTGCCTGCCAATGCAGGGGACACAGGTTCGAGCCCTGGTCTGGGAAGATCCCACATGCCGCGGAGCAACTAGGCCCGTGAGCCACAACTACTGAGCCTGCGCGTCTGGAGCCTGTGCTCGGCAACAAGAGAGGCCGCGACAGTGAGAGGCCCGCGCACCGCGATGACGAGTGGCTCCCACTTGCCACAACTAGAGAAAGCCCTCGCACAGAAACGAAGACCCAACACAGCCATAAATAAATAAATAAATAAAAATTAAACTTAAAAAAAAAACAATATTCCTTCTACTGGAATTCTGACTCTATCTCCACATGGATAATCCTTTGTGTCTTTAAACTTCAGCTCAAACAATTCCTTTCCCTTCAAGCATCTCCTATTCCTCTAACTGGTTGTAACCTCTCTTTCCTTTTCATCCCATATTATTTTCATGTTGTCATTATTACATATCTTGGCCCAACTCTATTTTATATTATACTCACAGATGTATGTCTTTTCTTCCCCCACTGGATTAGAGATCATTTTTGATTCACTTTTATAGGTGCCCTCACAGCACAATGCCTTGCACTTTGTAGGTGCTCAGTAAATGTCGATGTGCCATATGTCAGTCTATGCAATGGCTGAGAGTCAGGCTTCGGACTCAAAGCCAAAGTCATGGGATTCTGGTCAAATTAACTCAAGCTCTCTGAGCTTCATCTTACACATTGGAAAGAAAAAAATGACAGCTGTACTACCTTAGAGGATGGAATGAGAACCAAGTGGGGAAAAATGTAAAAATGGACTTAAAACTCCTAACAGAGTGCTTGGCACATTTTACGTTGTACTATTAATGTTTATCATAAACATTTAGAAATAGGTACTCTACTTGTTTATGTGAGTGAAATGGTACCATTTTCTCTGGGCAACTAAGATATAGGTATTAACAGCTTGAAAGAATGTGCATAACATTTGACCCTGCAGTTCTATTTCTGGGAATTTACCTTAAAGAAATCATTGACATGTAATGCAAAGATTATCATGAGATAGAAATGTGTATAATGCCTAAGGAAGGAAAATAGCTTAATTTCCAACAGGAGGACACGGGTGGAGTAAACGATGACACATCCATAAAAAGAGACATGAGGCTGCTGTTACGCTTATTTCAAGAGAAAATGTTCACAATGTATTGCAAAATACAAAGCACAGGGGCAAAAGCATTTGTATAATAGACTCCTCTTCTTTTTTAAGAACGTACACATGTAACTAGAATTTGCGCATGTATGAGTCTATGTGAACGTAAAAGGAAGAAAACGAAAGTGTTCACAGGGGCATTACATGGCTTGAAATAATTTTTACTTTTTTCGCTGTGTTTTTTTTTTTTAATTTTCTGTTTCATACTTTGAACATATATATATTTGGCATCCAGAAACAAATGTTATTAACTACTCATATCTCTATCCTTTTCCCTTGGCTTTTCGAGCACTGCCTAAAAATAAATGTAAAACACCCTTCTAAACAACTCACCTTTCTCACAAAAGAAGCACCTTCTTAATTCTTCAAGGTCAACTGTTCTTCATTTGGATTGAGGGCAAAACAAATTTAGGATGACTAACCCAAGCCAAGGGATGTCCAGGCAAAAATCATGTAATGAAGCACTTCAGTGCACTTTTAAACCTTCAGTTTAGAAAGTTAGGATGCTTTGTGTCCAAGCCAGGATTCTGGAATTTGTTGAAAGAAAGGGTTACTGGTTGTCCTGGGTGGTGCTGTCAAAAACACAGCAATGCTTTTGATGGAAAGCATCCCAAGCATCATGATGGCGGGAGAACTGGACTTAACCACACCGGAAGCATTCGAAGCCAGAGGAATGTCCAGAAGTGGAGAATTCTTTGAGCCTTCATTGATTTCACGAAGGCAGGGTAAGAGGGGAATGGGGAGGGAGGTCAGCAAGGTGATGCTTTTATAAAACATTTTTTAATACCAGTTATCAAATCAAATTGATTATTAGAACTTGAGTCTAAAAATACAAAGACCTGAAAGTAAGTTGTTGCCAGAATCGTTTGTAATATACGTAAAAATTACACTGATTTTGAAATTTGAGATATTTTAAAATCCTGAAATGAGAGGCAATTTGTATTTAAGCATCGTGATCATCTTTGATGTGAAACTAAACTAACTGGCAAGTGGCCTGGAAGATGGTCACATTTTGTGACCACTCCCTGACACTGAACAATAGACACGTGTTCCTCTTCTTTCAAGATCTCTTCAGGAAAGAAAGCTTAATCCAAAGCAACAAGTTGAATATGCAGCTGTAAAAATGCAAGCAAAGCTATTAGACTGAATGCAATTCAAGGACCTGCACAGTAATGGATAATCACTGCATCCTGTAACCTGTTTCTAGTGATAGTTAATGCATGAAAACTATGAGGGGGGGAAACCCAAACCATACCACTTGCAATAACGTAATTCTGATGTGAGAACTGATATGCTTTCCTGACCTCAGTCATGAGCGTGTGTCATTTGTCAAGCATTAAATTTAATTACCCTTATTTATTTACTGATCCAGGCTTCCTGGCCGTGATGGACCCTTCTCAACACGCAGCCAAAGCCAACAGATGACCAGCCATTGGAAAAACAACTCAAAACCCCAGTTAGAAATGCCTCTTACTGGATACCACCACCGATGGCTGATGCCCTGCTGTTACCATGGTGATAAATGGCAGGGTATCCCTTCCTTTTAAAACGCACCCTGCCGCTTGGATTCCTCTGTGAAGGTCAGGAAAAAGGAAATGGTTGGGGCCACAGTGGGCAGGTGGCCACCTGTTGTTCTCATCGGATAGCTGGGGGAGGAGATGCTCCACCATCCAAGAGCCTCAAAGGCAAAACGAAGTGAGGCGGCAAGCAAGGAGCACCAACATCATATTTCATGCAAGTGTTTCTTGTTCCTCTTGAGCATTAGAAAATGAGAAAGGGGCATGTGGATTGAACCCCTGATAGACTGACTTTTAAGTGCTTTTTCCCCTGAGGATGTGAGATGGAGAGGAAGAGGGAAGCATGCTTGTGCTGGGGCAGGGGCTGGGTGGTAAACCTCCAGGAACCACTTAAAAAATGATTCCTTGTCCCTGGGTATCTGAGTGACTTAGGGAAACAAGAAGAAAGGCTAAAGGGCGAATTGAACCCTCAACCCCAAACCAGACCTGGGTGGGGGGCTTTCCGAGACATGGGAGCGAGGCCTCAGGGACAATTAATTAATCAAACCAGGATTCTCAAATCGCTTTTCCAGCTCCACTTTATCCTGTTGTGTTTTTTTTTTCTTTCTTAACAATAAAATACACATTTTAATTACACTAAAATTAATAGAGAACATTTCTACTGCTAAAAGCTTACATTATTTTTTAGTTTTAATTATTTTACCTCCAAACACAACAAAATAACTTCTTAAGTTTCAAATGACTTTTAAAAGAGGTGCTTATGGTCGAACTTGAGATTGGCCTTTCATCTGGGGAAATGTCAATAATCTTTGTTTTTAATGAACTTCACAGCTCCCACTCACACACTCGAATGCATGTTGCTAGAATGAATCCATCAGTGAATGATCATGCAGGACAATGATTATCAAGAAGCGAAGGTGGTAAACTGACCTTTTTTCTAGGCATGAAAATGCTGGACATTGCATGCCAATCCCTCCTAAAGCAAAATTTCCCAGGGAATTTTCATGCAGTTTTTCTGGCTTCCTTGACATAACAAAAGCAGCTGTCCTGGTTCTTTCAATTCTTTCTATGAGAAAGGAGAAGAGGATAAGAAGAAAACCAAATGGAAGATATGCACGGAAGGGAAAGTACGTCAATTGTGTTTGGCTGATTGGGGAAGGATGTTTTTAGTGTCTTAATAAATTATGTTGCATTGTTGATTAAGACAGGATATTTATGCCTTGCATCTGCTGCATTTTCGATATCCTTGGTGTCCTAAGAGGACGTCGCATCCTGGGAAGACGAAGAGGCTGATTGTAGCGGCAGACATCACACTCCATTAGAGGCAACACTCGGTAGCAGTGGCAGCAGCTGGAGTCATTATAGGATGAAATGGTTCCTAATTGTGCTATTGATTTTTCCCCTCTTTAATGGATTATTCTCCCAACGCACTCCAAGTTGAGCCACTACCGCATACCACAGACCTGTTGCCAGGGATGTATGTCAAGCTGTGTATTAGAAACACAAGGATGCTGTGGGTTACTTAGCAGGTAGAGTAACCCAGGAGGAGGGATCCCAACAGCCTGGGAGTGAGCATGTGCTGACTTCAAATGCAGGCACTGGGTGGGTGCTTTACATGTCATTTCATTTAATTTAGCTCTGGCCATACCCTTGTTTTGACTATTATAATCAACAACTCAAGCTCAGAAAGGTGAAGAAACACGTCCAGGCTCACACAGCCAGTAAGACATAGAACAAAGATTTCATCCCAGGAGAGCCCAAATTCCTTTTTATCAGAACAGGGAACCAGAAAGCAGGTGTGCCAACCAAGGGGCTGACTGGACTCTGCCAGCCCGAGAGCCTTGTGCTTGCTTTAATGGTCTTCAGTCCCTGTCTTGAAATACTTAATAATTTTTGAATAAGCAGCCCCACATTTTTATTTTTCACATGGCCCCAGTTATAGACTGGATGTATGTGTTCCCCTAAGATTCATATATGAAAGCCCTAACCCCCAGTATGGATGTATTTGGAGTAAAGAAGTAATTAAGGTTAAGTAAGGTCATAAGACTGGGGCTCTGCTCCAATAGGATTAGTGTCCTTGTAAAAAGAAACACCAGAGAGCTCTCTCTCTCTCTGTCTATCTCTCTGTCTCTGTCTCTCTAGCTCTCTTTCTCTATCTCTCTGTCATGTGAGGACATAGCAAGAAGCCCCTGTCTGCAAACCAGGAAGAGAGCCCTCACCGGTAACCGAATCAGCCAACTCCTTGAGCTTTGACTTCTAGCCTCCAGAACTGTTCGAAATAAATTTCTGTTGTCTAAGCCACCCAGTCTATGGTACTTGATTATGGCATCCCAAGCTGATTAGTAGAGCCCTTAAAAATTGTACAGTTGATCCTACTAGGATGTGAGGTTGAAGCAGAGCCCTTCTCTAAGCCAGGCTGGGAAGGGGATGTCACCAGATGAGACTGTCCTTTGGCATTCCCAGGAAGCCCAGGTGACAGGAGGAAGGAACTCAGATAGAGGCAGGTGTTTAGACCCCTGGCAGCCCTATCTTAAGACATATGAAATCTCTGCTGAATGGAGCTGTGAAAGTGAGTGTGGATTTTTATCCCAGTGTGTTGTAACTACTCCTGCCTCTCTCCGGAGTGACCCGAATTGGTCCCTGGCTGGGAGCAGGCTGCCTTCACACCTGTGTGTCCCAATCAAGATGCCCTGGACCACAGAGCAGAGGTCAGTGTCAGCTTTCGAGGTTGACCTCTCTGACCTGGGGGTCAACTTTTTTCCTTTGTTCTCCTTCTCATATTTGGAGATAAGTTCCCAGCAAGAATATGAAATTCCATGGGTCTGATCCCATCTTTCTCTCCCAACCCCCTGCCCCCGTGGCTCCTGAAAGAAGAATTAATTTAGCACTTGAGGTCATCCCAGGATGGGAGCACCTAGTGAGGAGATGTGGCTGCTGTGGATGGAATCAGACTGGGTGGGGTTCAGATCCAGGCTCCACCACTGACAAGTTGTGACTCTATAGTCTATTTGCTTAATCTCCCTTTACTTCAATCTCCTGATCTGAGAAATGGAATTGACAATCATATCTATTTTCTAAGACGGGTGTGACGAATAAATGAACTGATTCATTTAAAGTGCTTAAACTGTGCCTGTAAAATCATGGAGGCTCAACAGACATCACTATTGTTATTATTGTCTGATCTGCTGTCTGGGAGGAAAGGATGGCGATGGAAGGACTCTGAAAATCGGGAGGCAATAGCTGAGCAATTTTGTAGCTTTTTTATATAAAGCCGCCAGTATGTTCTTCCTCCATCTTAGTTTGGTTCTCCCAAAAGCAGAGCCTGAGATCAGTTTGTGGGTGCAGGTAGTTTATTTGGAGGTGATCTTAGGAAGAAGGAGTGAGGGTGTGGGAGAACGAGACAGGAAAGGAGGAAGTGTCAGTGCAGGAACATTGTGGATGTGGATGTGGATGCGGGCTGCTGGCACTCCATCCTATTGGAAACACTCTGAAGAACCTTTCAGAATGTTCAGGACTAATCCCTCTGAAGAACAGGAGACTGGGACATTTATCACCTGATTCCCAACCTCCAGTAGTTTAAGTGATTCTCAGAAGTTATAATTTCCCCACAATTCTGGGCTGCTCTGTGAGGTATCATGGACCTCCTGGTTTAAGAGAAAGCCCTGAAGGAGCCCAGAGATATTGAAGGTTGCCCTTTAGGAGAGAGCTGTCCATCTCAGCTGTTGCTGAAATCAGAGGTGGACCAATGGTCTGCACACGCCACAGGACACTAGAAGCATTTGTTACATCTGATCTATTGCTACACCAGATTAATCCTGTCAATGCAACAGTTTTCAGTGTGACTACTTTCCTCAAAACGCTTCAGTCTCTCTGTACTGTCTCCTACTAAAGCCCAAATTCCTCAGCCAAAATATTATTCCAGATGAATTTTTACCCAAATGACCTAAGCTCTCTTGTTCACACACATGAACTCTGTACTCTAAACAGAACTGTCTCACTCCCCCGAGAACACTTTCTTCATGTCTTCATCCAATTCATCTTACCTGAAAGAAACTCCTGCATCTTATCTGTCCTTCCAGGACTGGCTCAAATCCCACTTAGGCACCAAGCCTTCACCCAACACTGCCAATACAAATCTCTCCCCTTCCTGGGAACTTAACCATATTTCATCACATGTATTATCTGTTTACCAAGAAAATTCATATCCTCTCTCAAGAGAATGAATTTTGTTACTTACTACTTTTTTATCCCCTACAATGTCTATGATCGTGCATAGGTATACATTACTTGACATTACATTAAATATTGTTGAAATGAGTTTTTGAATAACCAGAAAAATGCATTTCCCAGTATTTGTGTTTTTCTGGTTAATTTCTGGCTCAATTTTAGAGGGTGAGGGTGTCAGGTATCCAAAGTGGGTTATTATAAAGATATGAAAGTGATCTCATAGAGAGAGAGAGAAGAACCAAAAATACAGTTGATCCATACAGCTGGGAAACTCTAAGAAAAAATGTCTCTCCACTTCTCAGCAGCCCCATGGCCTTCCTTCTTTCTCTAACTGGTGATATCCATCACCAGTTGGCTAGAGTCTCTGTGTTTCTGTTCAGATTTTTGAGCGAGAAGCTGATTGGTCACTGGCCAGCAAGCTACTTGGTTGGCATTGTGTCAGGTGTCCACTTCTGCTCCAATCACCTATGACAAACATAGTAAGATAATAGAGCCAAGCATGGCCACGTGAACCTACCCCTTCAGCAGGGAATATGGGTAGAAGTCCTTAGAAAACAGGTCTGTGCATAGAGCAGTCAGAAACATGCCACAAGGTACAAATAAAGATGAATTTGTCAGCATATTGGATAATGTTTGTGAACTGAATAGCGCTCACAAAATACATACAAAAGATACAATGAGGGTTTGCCAGACTCTGGTCCAGAGAAAGCAGAATGCACAGGAACATTTGTAACCATGATACAATCCATCTTGTCTGTCCTTTTATAATTGTGAGATGCCCTTCATACATCACCTGCCATCTAAGACCAACTCTTCTTTCAAAGACCAGAACCAACTGGAAACTGCTTTGTTCCTCAAGGCAGAAATATTGGATCCCGCAGCAATGTCTTCATTCATTCATTTGTTCATTCACTTAATTTTATATTTCTTGAATTCCTTATTTGTGTCAAGCCTCGGTCTAGGTTCTGAGGATACAGTGGTGAACAAAACAAAACCCCTGCCCACACAGTTTCCATTCTGTCTGGGGAAGTCCATCAAGAAACACTAATCACGTAGACATCTGGTCAGCTAGGGAGAAAGTTATTAAGACAAATAAAACAGGGTAAGAAGCCAGAGATAGGAAGTGGTTATTTAGATAGTGTTGTCAGGAAAGGTTTTTCTGAAGAAATGATATTTGAGCAGAGACATACGGTGCAAGAGGGTGAGCCAAATGAAGATTCAGTGGAATACATTCCAGGCAGAGAAAACAGCAAGAGGAAAAGCCCTAAGTTGTCATGCTTTGCATCTTAAATGTATAGAAAGTCAGTGATGAAGAGAAGGAATGGTTGGAAATTAGATCATAGAGCTATCCAGGGCCCACTTTATACCCTTACCTGCCTCATGCCATCTTCCACTTCTATATCTGGCTCATATTGTAATTAGGGCCAGCTTCATGGGCATGACCTGTGAAATCATACAGGGTCCCTCATTCAGGATGGTCCCCCACTTGGTTTAATGCTATGTGATCACCGTCTTGAAACACTTGAATTTTGAACAAGAGGCCCAACATTTTCATTTTGTGCTGGGTCCTGCAAATTATGTAGCCAGTTGCTCTGGTCTGAATGTTGGTGTCTCCTCAAAATTCATTTGCTGAAATCCAAATGCCCAGTGTGATGGTATGAGGAGGTGGGGCCTTTGGGGTGATTAGGTCATGAGGGTGGAGCCTTCACGAATGGGGTTAGTGCTTTTATAAAAGAGACTCCCCGCAGAGCCCCCTCACCCCTCCTGACATGTGAAGATACAAGGAGAAGTACAAGGAGAAGTCTGCCACCTGGAAGAGGTCGTCACTTGACCAGACTGGTACCCTGATCTCAGACTTCCAGCCCCCAGAACTGTAAGAAATACATTTCTGTTCTTTATAAGCCCAGCCTCTGGTGTTTTGTTATAGAAACTCGAATGGACTGAAACACCAGCCTTGATTGTAATTATTTGTAAAGATGTCAGGCTCTTGTTAAAAAAATTTTGAGCTCCAGAAAACAGAGACTGTCTCATTTATATTTACAAACTTTCATTTATAAACACTCATTTTAATGACACAGAAAGTTGAGTACCGTTCTCAGCCCAGAAACAGTGCACTGAAAGAAACAAAATTTTATCAAATCTTTAGAACAAATAATATTTTCAAGAGAGAGTTCACCTTGTACTCCACGTGTGTGCAAGAGTGCTTGAAAGATGAACATGGAGCCTCCATGAATATTTTTATAAAAGTTTAGAAATTCAGAACAGAGATCAGCCTTTAAGATAATGAAGAATAAATAACAGGCCTAATCATGAATACAAGTAGAATATATTGGAAGTCACTTGTTTAATTCAAATGTATTTTTTTCTCAAAGTTTATCATCCCTACTTCCTACTATTATTGTCCCCACTATAGAAAATGCTGAATGTTCTCCTTTAGAATTAATTTCACAATAAATTCAAGTACAGATGATCTGCACACGAGTTAGATGGACAGGATGAAAGCAGAGGGCAGAAGCGTTTACACCTGCATCCTCTAGTCAGCCCATACTTTCCATCTGTCCCCATCATACTTTTACCCCTGGGCTTCCTATGTTTCCAGAAATGGTCCCCAAACTATTCCACAGCTGCCCCCAAAATACACTGAATTCATTAGTCCCAACATGTAGATCAACACCAATGAATGGTGCTCCACTCAAACTTTCTATTTTAAAAAATATATACAGAAAAAGTCCCTCTCTCTCTCTCCCTCTCCCTGTCTCTGTCTCTCTTTATCTCTGTCTGTCTGTCTGTCTTTGTATCTCTCTCTTCCTCTCTGTGGTTATTTGACTTGGTCACATTAAGCTAAACAGATAGACAGCTGATCCTCACCAGGATTACTGACTCTCCTTAACACCGAGTGGAAGTAGCAGTGAATCAGCTCAAGATGGAACTGGGCCCTCCATTTGGCGTGACTGTACTGATTCCTAAAGAAATATTTTAATAGTCTTATTGCTGCTGAGAGTTTCATGGCTTGGAGATTTCTAGTCCTAATTTCTCTCATCAGCTTCTATTCTCTAGATTTTTAAAAGTAATAGGAGGTGTTTTAAAAGTAATAGGAAGCCTTCTCAAACCCTACTTTTCCTCCACCTCTCCATCCAAAATAAAACCGGGAAACAGTAAACCTAAAGCAAGCTATAATGTTCCTTTTTCTTGTTGTAAACGATCTTACAACGTATGTTTCCTGCTCAAATTCAATATTCAGGTCTCCAACTTTCTGTTGAGTCTGTCTTTGTGGATTAGCTTCCAGTACCTGAATCCAAATATTAGAAACTAACTTATCTTTCCTTTTTCTCTCTTATCTCTGTTATTTGGCTTGCATAACCAGCTTCTGTCTGTGTGTCTCTTTCTGTCTTTCCCTCTCTCTCTTCTTCTTCTTCATCCCTATCTTCCACCCAACATTCCATCAATGGCCCAGTGGTTGATTCCACCCACATACTCCCCTTTGAGTGTACTGCTTTCATTCCCGCTGTCAGGCCATGTGCCTGTCTACCCAACTAATGAAGTAACCTCCCAACAGCTAAACAGCCTGTAGCCTGCTTAGTCGCCCATCCTACATTCTGTTGCCAGGGTTAGGATCCTAAGAAACAGGTAATCTCAATTTTTCCATGGATTCCTTGCTTCCCGTACCTATTGTATACAAAGCAACATCCCAGCTCATTAGCAAGCATTAGAATATCCCTAAATTCCTTCTTCCCTAATCTTCTATCCTTGCCTTACATACTGCAATGGATTGGATTGTGTCCCCCAAAATATCCTACTCCCCAGTATCTATAAATGTGCCCTTATTTGGAAATAGGATGTTTGCAGATGTAATCAAGTTAAGAGGAAGTCAGACCTGAGGAGGGGGAGCACTAAAGCCAATGACTGGTGTCTTTGGAAGAGAAGGAAAAGGGAGATTTGGATACAGAGCCGTGGTGGAGACCAGGAAGAAGGTCATGTGATGACAGAGGCAGAGGTTCAAGTGATGCAGCTACAACCAAGGAAGAGGCGAGGAAGAACCCTCTCCGAGAGCCTCCAGAGGGAACATGGCCCTGCTGACTTCTTGTAGTCAAATTTCTAGCCTGCAAACTCTGAGAGAATTTCTTCTGTTTTAAGCCACTTAGTTGCAATCATGTGTTACAGCAGCCCCAGGACCCTGATACACATCCATACACCCCACTCCTCTGTGCCCACTCCCCACCTCTGCCTGCATTTTTGAAGCCTGGCAGAGAAACTCCCAGCAAGGTGCCACCCACCTGGGCCACCCATGAGTTACTAGGGTGGCCCCTTTCCCTGTGACCTCCAAAAGAGTTCATTTTCCTACACGGCACTGCCATTGAAATGCATCCTAGAACCCCAGCCCTTCCCTGTCTCTGGTGGGGAATTTGCACAGTGGCAGTGGGAACCCCTAAATCACTGCTATTTGAGGACACGACCTGAAGCTCAGAATGGGAGACTCCTGGAGCATTTTTCCTTTTGGGAGCACGATTTGGCACTGGCTAGGCTGCCTGTGGAATTGTGGGCTTCTCCTATACTGACTGCCTGAGGCCCCACTTGCCTCTCAGGAGCTGTCAAGCATATGAAAGGCCTTGTTTCATCTGGCCTCACCCTGTCCTTGTGAAGTAAGAACAGGCAAGTGTGGGCAAGGAGCCTACTGCCCAGGAAGAAAACAGACTTCGCAAGCGTGAGCTGAGGTCACAAGGAGCCTGTGTCAGGACAGTGCCAAGCAAGCTAATGAGTGCCCAGAACGATAAACACAGACAGTGTCCAGGGAGGGCAGCCTTCAGACTGAGACTTGCTGCTCTGCCCATGTAACGGCTCAGGCTCCCCGTGGCCAAGTGTGTCTGCAAGTCCTCATCCTGCTCCGTCAACAACTGGGGTCACAGGTGAAAAAGGCATCAAGGAAAAAGAGGAGCATTTGATCTTCCAAAGCCCATTCACCCCTAGGCCCTCGTGAGCAAGGTCATTTTGTAACTGGGAACCAACTAGAAACTAGATTGTTTCCAGTTGGCATCAGGTCGAAAAATCACACAAGCTGTAGATGCAAATTCTTATTTGCAATTTTAAAGTTTTTAGGAGCCATATGTTATGGGATGAATTGTGAAGCCCTGACCCCGCAAGCCCCAGAATATGATTGTATTTGGGGCTAGGGCCTTTAAAGAGGTGACTATGTAAAAATGAGGCCGCAAGGGTGAGCCCGAATCCTATCTGACTGGTGTCCTTATAAAAAGCAGAAATCTGAGCACACAGAGAGACACCAGGGATGTGTGAGCAGAGAGGAAACACTATGTGGGGACACAGTGAGAAGGCGGCCGTCTGCAAGCCAAGGAGAGAGGCCTCGGGAAAAATCAAACCTGCTGACA
This sequence comes from Eubalaena glacialis, assembly GCF_028564815.1. Classification (NCBI taxonomy): domain Eukaryota; kingdom Metazoa; phylum Chordata; class Mammalia; order Artiodactyla; family Balaenidae; genus Eubalaena; species Eubalaena glacialis. The sequence continues at coordinate 9,819,594 of NC_083721.1, read as the reverse complement.
CCTCCATCTTGTGAGAAGATAAACTTCTGTTGTTCAAGCCACCTAGTCTGTGGTATCTTGTATGGCAGCCCCTAGCAAACTAGTACTGATTTTGATACTGGGAAGTGGGGTGTTGCTGTCACAAACACCCAAAAATGTGAAAGTGGCTCTGGGACTGGCTAGTGGGGAGAGGGTGCAAGAGTTTCTAGGTGCATGTTAGAAAAAATATAGACGGCCTTGGAGAAACTGTTAAGGATGTTAAAGATGCTTCTGGTGAGGCCTCAGATGCAAATGAGACACATGTTACCAGATGCTGGAGGAAAGGCAATCCTGTTGCAAAGTGGCAAAGGATTGGGCTGAATTGTGCTCTAGTGTGGTGAGGAAGGGAGGACTTGTGAGTGATGAACTTGGATATCTAGCCGAGGAGATTTCTAAGCAACGTGTTGAAGATGTGGTCTGGTTTCCCCTTACTGCTTACAGCAAAATGCAAAAGAAGAGATAAATTGAAGAAGGACTTGTTAAGCAAAACACCCGACAGAACTTGAAGATTTTGAAAATTCTCAGCCTATCCATATTGCAAAGTATGAGAAAGCAGTTCTGGAGAGAATAGCAAGGATGTGTGACCGGGCAGTAAGTTGATAAAGAAATGACAGTTGTGCGTCATGGATGCGATCAGCCATCTCCACAGAAATCAGGGCTAGAGATGGGACTATACCAGAGGAAACAGTCCAGACTTGGACCAGAAGGGACAGAGATGGGACAAAATGAAGGGAGGTGGTTGGACATCTGTAATTTTACAAGAACACCAGAGCTATCCAGCTGTAAACAGGCGTTAGCCTTCCACAAAAGGGAAGTATGATCCCAAAGGTGATGCAGAGATTGTCAGGGCTGTCACCATCACCACGGGGCCACAGGGTACAAGCCCCAGGGAGGGAGGCTGTCTTCTCCTCATCTTCTGAAAACCAAGCTGCAGCCACTCAGGGCCTCATGGGAGGGAACTGCTGGTACTTTGATCTCAGACTTTCAGCCTCCAAAACTGTGAGAAAATAAATGTACGTTGTTGGTATTTTGTTTATTTGTGGTATTTTGTTAGAGCAGCCCTAGCAAACTAATGCACCATATTAAGACAGGAAAAAGAAATAGTTGAAAATTAATTTTAATGACATCTTCTTGACCCAATAGATCCAAAAATATTATCATTTTAACATGGTATCTACATAAAAATTATTGATCAGATATTTCACATTCTTTTGTTGACCCAATGTCTTCCAAACACATATATAGCACATCTCAATTTGGACGCATCACTTTTGGTTTCCAATAACCACAGTAATCACACAACTGGATAGTGCAGTCACATACTACACAACTCATCAGTAATTGTCCTTTTTGCACAGATTTTTGGCAATAAATTTAAAAAATAATTGTTGACTATAAGAGATACCAGGTTTCTTTCTAGACTTCTGCTTTACCCATTGAGGGGAGAAACACTTACTATAAATAAAGAACTTCTACTCAAATATGGGAACTAGAAAGCAATCAGGAAAGCTGTTAAAACCAATGATCCGGCCAAATTTTGCATCTTAAAGAATATGTGCAACAAGGACCACTTGAGTGCAAGATGACAGAAACAGAAGTTCTGTCTGTGTTGAAACCGCCAAAGTGAGATCCCCAAGAATTCGTACTCTTTCGTGGCCCAGATTCCTGTTGTTTTCCCCAAACTGGAATATTGCTTTCCTCTCTTTCCTGGACTCCTTGAATCCATCCACTCCCAGCTCAGTTCTGGTTTCCTCTGTCTTCAATCACCTCTGACACTCCCAATCTTATCCTTGCAGCACACAGTCTGGGGATGCACTGCCCTGTTTTCAACTTTAGCATAGCACTGAAGGTTTTTATCCCGTGCCGTCCAGGCTCCTGCATGCTCAGTCTCCTACCTACTGCTCCAGAGTCATGCAGAGTCTCTCACCTTCACTCTCCCCAAGCTCTAGCCTCAAGGTTTCATGTTCTTACCACACACCCCAGCCCTCCCACTACTGTGGTTCTCAGCTTAAATGGTGCCTCCCCCAGGAAGCCTTCCTGGTCCCAGAGCCCTTTGCCATCATCTCACCCAGCAAAAGACCAGTTGTACTGACCACCTCCCACCTCTCAAAATGTTCTTTTTTATTAACAACTATTTTTTAGAGCAGTTTTAGGTTTACCAATAAATTGAGCAAAAAGTACAGATAGTTCCCATAGAGTCCCTCCTTCACCTCAACTTTCCCATATTATTCACATCTTGTATTAGTGTGGTATGTTTGTTCTAATTAAAAGATATCACATTATTATTACCTAAAGTCCATAGTTTACACTCGGGTTGACTCTTTGTGTTGTACGTTTTATGGGTTTTGACAAATGCATCATGCCCCCATGACACTATCGCACAGAATTAGTTTCACTGCCCCAAAAATCCCCTGTGCTCCATTTATTCACCCTTCTGTCCCTCCCCGCAAACCCCTGGTAACCACTGACCTTTTTTTGTCTTTTTTTTAAAGTTTTGCCTTTTCCAGAATGTCATAGAGTTGGAATCATAACAGTATTAGCCTTTTCAGATTGGCTTCTTTCACTTGGCAATACACATTAAGGGTTCCTTCACATCATTTGTGGCTTATAGCTCATTTCTTTGTATTGCTGAATACAATTCCATTGTATGGATATAGCACAATTTGCTTATTCATTCACTTACTGAAGGACATGCTTTCAAGTTTTGATAACTACGGATAGAGTTGCTATAAATATCTGTATAAACATAGGTTTTCAGCTCATTTGGGTAAACACCTAGGAATCACTTAAGACTACGTTTCACTTTGCAAGAAATGTCAAACTGCAAAATGTTTTCCTGATTGCCCTTATCATTTTACCTCCTTTTTTTAGGAATAATGGTGTTTGAGTTAATCCGACCCATACTCGTCTTGTTACAGTCACAAAAATAAAGCTCCAGGGAGGAAGGAGGGGCAGCTGGAGGAGAAAGAAAGAAAGAAACTGCTTAGGAGAGCTTAGCCCGCTTGGTAAGAGCGAGGGTTTCTTGTTTGCTCTGCGTTACAGACCACACATTGTTGGTCTCCTTGTCACAGACAAGCACTCAGCACTGCTGGGCAGTCACACGCACGGCACAGAGCTTGCGAGTTGCAGAGACACTTTTAGAAAAATTCCACTCCTCCAGGGCCAGAGGGTTATGTGACCTGTGCAGCCCTTTGGGACACAACCTGAACACCAGCCAGAAGAGTCCTTCCTCTGTATCTTGGTCGACACACAGCCCGATTCCACGACTGTTACTGATCACCGCCCAGGGAGCCGGGCATACCTAACAATGCCAAAAGCCTGAAATTCACCCAAAGCAGCCGCTCCTGAAGCTCCTTCCCTAAACAGTCTTGGGCTAAACCCAGACAGAGTACGTGTCATTTCATAAGTGAGGAGGGCCGGTCTGCACCCAGATTGGGGGCCACTTGCCTTGTAATCTTAGAAACTGCGCTGGCTTCTCAGCCTCCCTCCTCCACCGCCAGCAGCCAACCCTAAGCGGGAATAACACTGAAAGCCGTGTGAGCCGCTCAGACAAAACACAATTTATAATCTTTTAATCACTACCGGGCTAGACAAACTTCTTCCAACACAAACTTCCCACGCATCCTCCATGCCTTTTATTTCCCTCCCACGAATCCACAGAGTCCCTCCACGGAGGAGATATTGCAAAACCTCTGCAGCAAATGGGATGTAGCTTCCAGCCGTTTGCACGTCTTCATGGGAACTGGTACAAAAATGCGGTTTTATGTCTCAGGAAGGCTCCTTCCAAAGCACATAGGTGACGTTGCACATAGGTGCCAAGGCCAGTGGCACCGCTCTGCAGGGTGAGTTCAGACCAGAAACCTAGGTATCTGAGTCGGGATCTGCAGCTGGCTTCAGCTGAAGCAAAATGCATATCAATTCAGGGAAAAAACTCAGGGACTGGGCCTTTCAGGGTTTTTCTTTTCCTCTTACAAAGAAATTGCCCTAAGGGTTCCCCTTAAGCTTATTATAAACTGAAAAGTTAGTTTTGTTTTTAGGTCATAGATGTCAAAAGAAGACTATCCTTCATATCAGTCAAAGTTAAATTATGCTTCTCCTTTTTTTTTTTTTTTTAACCTGGAAAGAGTCCCCCGAATTGAAAAATAAGCCTCCACTCTTTTTATAAGTCACAATAGGGTTTCTTTGGTGGCAAGCCACTGACTGCTGCCCTCAGACAGAACCTCTGCAGCAAGCTTGGCAGCCACACATAGCCACGCCAAGCACCAAGTCTTCTCCCAAATTATTATTATTATTATTATTAGTGCCTAGAGCAAATACTGAAGTATAGAGCCTTCAGAAATACTCTGGATTCCATTACAAAGAAAATCACGAATATTGCATCACTACCTTCTGCTTTTATTTTATCTCAATCGGTAGGAGATAGAAGGGCAGTTACTGCGCCCAGCTGTTCTCCTGGCTTTGGAGGCTGGGAACACGAGGCTGAGGGACCCACAAGACACACAGGCAATGTACCCTGCAGAGCCGTTTATCCAGCAGCCCTGCTCAAGGCTTCAGACACTGGGTCCAGCTCACCACAGACTCTTCCACATCTAGCGGGGCTGCAAAACCCCTTCTGGAGCATATATACAAGCTGTACATCTGCCTTTCTCTGTTTTTCCTAAAGCCGTGTCATCTTCTAATAAAACAAACAACCTATCCCACAAAATAAAAGATGATGATAAAACATCCGACTAGTCTATTAAGATGGATGGGTTCCACGCCCCATAAGTAAAGTCCCCTTGTACTTAATCACACTGAGCAGAACATGTAGGCAAATTACTGTCCACCAAGAGTAAATTGTGACGATGGAGAGCTTTTAAATGTAAGACACTGTGATGCTTTTTCATTTCTTGGGGATATCGCGTGTGTCTGTGCTATGAATTTTATGATAACATGTAAATGTTGGGATGCAAAACAGTAAAATAGCCATGCAGAAAACTTTTCGTGGACATATATACACATATATCTTCAGAGTTTAATTAGTGTAGTTACAAAGTATCGAAAAGCCAACTATTCTTAGTAAATAAATATGGAACCGGAAGTTCTAGATAAAATAAGACTGAAAATAATCAGGCATTTAAATTTAGCTGGGACTTTGGGGCATATTACATCTTTATCGTGGTGCCTGTTTTTCACGTCATATGGCACTAACGCTTGCTGCTACCCATGCACCCACATGCAATTATTTTCTACTCTGTTAGGGCCTGGTTCTTTATATTTTGATCCCCAACTGAAGCATGTGACTTTCTTTACAGACCAAAATAAAGGCTTAGCACTTTGAGAGATGTTTTATTTTTACAACCTTGGCAAAGCCAGTGTCATTGATTAAATGTCTGAATTCCAGGAGAGAGAGAGAGAGACTTGGCAGATTCTGGCTTCCCGAGAAAGCTGGACTGGCCCCAACCAAAGTAGAGATTCCAAGTGATGCTTTTTATTTTAATGCATGCTAATAGATGTCCTCTGGCTTGTCACTGGGTCTCCAGGGAGAAAAAAAGTGTGTGGGGTTCTGGGGAAAGGCTAACTCTTATGTATTGATATATGGATTGGCTAGCAGGAGGGAGAGAGCATCTCAAAGACAAAAATCCTAGCAACTACTTTATTCATTATTATGTCTCGTGGTGAGCAACTATTGCCCACAATAGTTCTTAAACATTTGCTTAAGAACTATTATCCTAGACTGCCTCAGAGTAGCCACTCACTTGCTTCATTGGCTTTGTTTAAAAATCATGGACCCAAGTTTCATTTTAGCCCTCGATGACTTTGGGAAACTTTTACTGTTTTGACATTGGTATGTGCAGCTGGATCCAAAGGGATACCAGTTCTCTATAGTTTCAACTGCAGTCCACACTTGGTTTTGATTAATTTATTCATCCATGAAATCCCTTGGGGAGGGGGGAATATAGTGGGGAAGCACCTTGAATTTTTCGTTTTAACATTTCAGCATTGCTCTTCATAAAAACTACTGAGCCTTTCAATTGCCTATCTTTCCTTGCCAGCAGAGTAAAATATGTTTTTAAGTGTTTGGAAACAATGGAGAGTAAGTATGTTTTAAGTGTATTTCATGTGCACACACGTGCACATACACTTGCTCGTTTTTGTTCCCTGCCACCGCCTGTGTCCAGAGGCTGAGAATTAGTCTTGCCCTCTGACCTCATCACTCATTGGTGGTGAAACCCACTTTTAAGCAAGACATACCGCTGGGGGAGCTGGGAGTTTCCCCTCGCTCTTTGAGTCCCCCCATCCCTGCCTCCGCATCTTTGGTCAAAATGTTAAGAGTGTCAGTTTCATGAGCTGCTGAAACCTTCCCAGTACAAATTCCGCCCACATAACTTTTTCAGGATGGCTTTTGCAAACGTTTAATCACGGAAGTGAAGTGGGGCGACCCTTCATTGACAAAGTCCTCATCTCGAGCATCAGACCAGAGCTGCCTTTCCATCCAGCCCTATCTATCCATCATCACAGTGCCCAAGTGCTTGACTTAAACTGCTTTTTCGTCAAACGGCCAAAAACGCAACCAGCCAGAGAAAGAACTGTTCGCTCCAACCATCAGAGGGCCAATTTATTATATCTCTAGCCACGATCACCTTACTCAGGAGTCCATAATTTTCAGCTTATGGTAAATCTTAAATAATTTGGATTTCTGGGGGTGGGGTAGTCAATATTAAATTAGAGGGTAATTATATAGCATTGTATGTAAAGGCTGCATTATTATTGTTACATAAGTGCATTCTTTATTTCGAAAAATGTTAACCACGTGTGTACCGATTTAGTTCCCAATAAGTTTCCTTCCACATGAAAGATGAGAACTTATAATGGCCACATGATATAACAGATTCTTTTAAGAAGTGGGGAAATTAAGTAAGTTGAACATTTCCTGGAAATGTGCTTGATTTTGTTTTCCAAGCTTTATTCATTGACCAGGTGATACAAACTATGTATCAGTGGCTTAGGCACTAATGGTATTTTTATTACTAAGTTAAAAAATTGGTCAGAAGACAAGCATTTCCTATTTATTTATTTTCTTTTTCAGTGTTGCCCCAATTCTTAAAAATAAACAAAATGACATTTTTATTACTAATGATGTTGCAGAACTGATGCTTAAAAACTTTTAAAGAACATAATCATATTTGGAAACAAAATGGATTCTCGCAGAAAAACTTTAAACAGAGTACGACACCATCTCCTCTCCATTCAGCAGACAGATGATGGATGTGTTGCCTTCTGGGTAAAAATCTAACTTGCATGGTTGAACTTGAATGAAATCAAGTTCCACACTGTATAAACAGTAAGGGGTGGTCAGCTTTGATGACACAGGTAGAGGGGTTCAGGCAGGGACTCTGAAAGCTCTTTATTACCAGTTGAGCTGCTCTGCAGAGTAGATCTCCATCTGGAGGCCGACACTGAAGTTGAGAAGCAGAACGAAACACAGAGGTCATCGTGGCAAACCAGGGCCACGGCAGTGCGCGACTCCAGCCACCTGCCAGTTTCTGCCAACAGAGTCCACATGAACGGTGCCCCTGGAGTGGTGTAGTGCACAGCCTGTGCAGCTGGCTGGTCACTTCTGAGCCAGCTCACTGGTCGCTTCTGAGCCAGCTGACTCATTTTAGAAGTTGCATACACAGTGAGACAGATTTCAACTCAATATCAGGAAAACGTTTTTGAAAGAATAAGTTATCAAAGATGCAACTGGTTGACTCAGGAGGCGAGGAGGGCTTGTTATAAGACATGTTCAAGCACAGCCTGTTTTACCACCTGCCATGGACTTTCAGAGGAGGTATGAAACTCGGGTGACAGTAAGGACTTGCCTCCATGGGTGTTAAGTTTTTTTCCAACCCCGAGAGTCAGGAACCCATCGGTCAAACACCAGTCTTCAGTACCAAAGTAACGAGACCTTGAACAGTGATGGAAATCAAAACAGCTATTTGAGAGGGCTGTAACTTAAATACAGGGGGAGCAAGGTTCATGACTCCTCTTTCAGCTGCTACAAAAATAAATCCTTGTCACAGATGTAATTTTCCCGTTTCTTCCCCCTGTACTTGCATCATACCCAACTTCCTCTTCACGCTAATATTTCAGAAAGTACTGGCGACCAAGCCATATCTGCCCTCCTAGGAGTGGTTCGAGAGGTCCCAGCCAAGACCTAACAGGAAGTAGGAATGGTCTGTGAGGTGTGTGTGTGTGTGTGTGTGTGTGTGTGTGTGTATTTGCGTGTATGTGTGTGTATGTATATGTATATGTGTATGGGTGGGTGTCCAAAAATGGGTGTACTTCCTTAAACCTGTTTTGCAAAGTCAAAAAGTACTCCTAACAGCCACACACATTGTTGTCTCTGTGGAGAGTCTGCAAGCCTCACAGAGGAACAAATGCAGGGCCAGGCAGTGAAGGAGGGGCATTTGTAAAGGCTGGCAGTCTGATGCTCCCCCATCTACCTTCTCCCTTTTTCCAGAAGTGAAGATCTGGAAGTACGTGATCCCAGAGTAGTATTTCATTAGATACTGGACCCGAAGATTCTTTCATCTCAGCCAGGGAATTCAAAAGGCAGTGTAGCAATTTAGAGAGATCATAGTTTTGAGACATAATTTGTCCTGAGTTCAAATCCAGACTCTGCCACCTTGTAGCTGTAGAACTCTGTCAAGCCCAACCGGTGTTCCTTTGCATCTTCTAACACTAAACTCAAAAGCTTTCCATGTCACAGGATTTCCTATAATATTTTTTTGAGTACCAGTGAGCTACATTTTCCAGAAGAACAAAGGATGCTGGGGTCTGCAGAATGTGGCATCCAGCAGTCTTGCCCGAGGGGCGCTTGGCTGCTGCCCACAGTGGGGCTGCCAGGCGAATTCTTCCTCCTTCCAGGAAACACGGCTGTGGGCAAGGATGTTCTTCATCTAGAGACTGGAGATAGTACCTGCCACTGCATAGCATTGTTGTGAGAACTAGTGACTTAACCTGTGATCAGTGTCTGGCACCCTGGCGGCACACTGACACAGGTGGCTCTATTTCAGATTGTTACCCAAACCCTCCCTCTGGATGTCAGAGCAAACGTGGACAGACAGGCATGCACCCGAGAAGGGGTCTACGCCTTCTTGACAAACTTAGTTACCTATCATTGGCCACTGCCAGACTGGCAGAAGTCTGACAGCATTCCCAGAACTTGTCCTTGAACTAGCCTCACTCAGGCTTTTCCATGTTTAGGTTGCCTCTTTGGGATGAAGCAGTCAACCCAGTTCTATTAATAATTAAAATATCTGCACTTTCTTCCCAACATCAGGCTGTGTGATTCATCTGAGACACTGTCCTCATGCAAACTTAGAAAATGAAGCAATTTCCTAGATAATTCAAGCACGGACTGAATGGAAACCTCAAAGTACCTGTGCTCTCAATTACCTGATAATTTCAGGCAAAAGGAACGCTTTAGCATGAATCACATAAATAAAGTATAACTCACCTTGCCTGTGTACACAGACTTACGGCATCTCATGCCACCTAAGTAAAGTAGGAAGTGCAAAAGGGGGGAAAAGGCATAGCCCCAGAGAAGCAATTCATTCTCAGCACAACACTAGACTCAAAAGCCAAATAAAGCAGCATTCCAAAATTCTCCATGTCACAAGATTTCCTATTTTCCTTCATACTCTTTTGAGTTCCAATGGGCTACATCCTCCAGAAGAAAAAAGGATGCTGGGGTCTGCAGAATGTGGCACCCAGCAGTCCTGCCCGAGGGGCGCCTGGCTGCTGCCCACAGTGGTGCTGCCAGGCGAATTCTTCCTCCTTCCTGGAAACAGGCTTTGGAGAAGGCTGTGGCAATGCTGTAAATATCAACCAGGCCACGTGACCTCCTCCCTCCCAGACCACTCTGCCCCTCTCTCAGCATCCCAGCACGTGGAGGGCAGAAGAGCCAGTCAGAGGTGGAGCAAGGGTATCTGATAATGGGTGAGGCAAAAAGGAGAAAACCCACACCCCAACTGACTTTATGATTGCACATAGCAAAAAAAAAAAAAAAAAAAAATGAACCCCTTGAGAATGTTTTGACATGCATAGTGGGTTCCATTCATTTTCCGGGGCAGGAAAAACCTAGGTCCCTGTGGTTCACAGAAGTGCTAGTTCTGAATTGAACCCTGGGGAAATTTCCTGCAAGTACGCACCGCACGCTGTTTCTCCATCGACTAGGTAAGCCCAGTGGGGGTCTATTCACCTCCCCAGGAGAGGAATGAAGAGCAGATAATAGCCATGTTTCCACTCCACAGCCGTGTACCAGATGTGTGGCCTCAGGGACCCTGCAGGATCTACCTAAGTCTTAGTTTTCATTTTTGCAAAGTGAGACTGATGAAACCTACTTCAGGGACACAGCTGCTGTGGGTGGGCGTGGCCTCCAGA